>NC_089744.1:35641598-35646598 GCF_040412425.1 Macrobrachium rosenbergii
TTTTGTGAATGAGGGAAACATGAAGACTTTATTTTGTCGCCTCACGTAGTCAGTAAATTTTTATAAACAAAGAAAATATGTACTGACTGATAATGTTATTTGTCATATGAGGTAGATAAAAATTTTCTTACTTTTGTCTAACGTAAGAAATGTCAGTCAAAAAGAAAGTTGCTGTAAAGACTGGTAATATCTTTTTTTGGGGGGGAGGACGCCTAATGAAGAGCTCGTCTGTAAATTAGGAATTAGATACAACACAAGACAATGAGTAAGAAATTTGTAACTTAGATTAACTGTTTTTTGTTTGATAAAAATAATACCTATATATTAAGAAAATAAAGGCAGAGTTAATTTTTAATTGAATGTAGGACATGTCCTCGCATCTCGCAAAATAAAAAAAAATAAATGTAGAAAATGTTTTTTTTTTCTCTCTCTCGTTTTACCGTCTGAGGGACAGTTGGCAATTGACTTGGCTGTCCGCACCACCCATCCTTGTGTCAGTCCATCCGTCCGTTTGTCAGAGTTTTGAAAGCACTGTATTTTTGTAAATATTTGAAGATCAAACTTCATTTATATCATCTTGAGGATCGGGATTCGTTAACTTATGGTGGTTCTAAATGTTAAGGTCTCACAAAGAGGTCAAAGAGCAATTTAGGAACTTAAAGTTACTTATGACCTTTGACCCATAAAAGACAGAGACGACATATTTAGCACGCATGTTCCACCACTGAAGCCTGTTCTTAAGGTTATTTCAAGGCCAAGGCTGAAGGTCAGATAAAAAGTTAACGTTAATCATAATTCCAGAACTATAGGGAACAAGACTAAGGTTATATATAGAAGTGAAAAGTCAATTAGAAATTCACCATTGCTGGAGGCAATTAAATATAAAATTATGAATCAAGGGAGACAATTATAAAGAATTTACTTTTTTATCAAATAAGATGGTTATAAACATAGACTATACATTTTTTGTGAGTTATTACCGATAAATATAAATTTTGTTTTGAGTTATAAACATGAAATATAAATTCGTTTGTGAATTTATAAAAACCAAAGAAAATGTCTGCTTCTAAAAATGGAAGGAGAAGTTGTTAGCTGAGAAAAAAAAGCCTTGTATTAATTGTGTAATTTCGTGCACACACATGCACAGACACACACACAAATAAATATATATATATATATATATATATATATATATATATATATATATATATATATATATGTATGTATAATTATATATATACATTTATATTACGTTGAATGATCCTGTTCGTAAGAGTATTATTATTATCATTATCAATAAGCATTAGGGATTCACACACAATTCTTGGATTAATTACTAGGTGTCACGTTAGATTAATGAATATAATTAAGGTCTCTAATTACTCATGTAAAGCAGGTATATAAGCGACTTTATACTGTTAAATGACATGGCAAAAATCTCCATAAAACAAAAAAATAAACATATATATATACAGAGAGAGAGAGAGAGAGAGAGAGAGAGAGAGAGAGAGAGAGAGAGAGAGAGAGAGAGAGAGATACTTATACATTTATTGTTGATCAACAGTAAATGTATTTAAGAAAAAAATATATAAATATGTATATGTGTGTGTGTAAGTTTTATATACACATATTCCATACGTATACTTACATATACATGTGTACAAGTATGCAGTATGTTATAAACATACACAGGCTTTTTTATAAATACACACACATACACAAATATATATATATATACATATTATGTGTGTATTGTTATTTAATTTACTAACGATAATTTTTGGTAAATTTTGAGTTATAAAGTGAGACAAGCGACAGGAGAGCTGATAGGGGGATGAAAAACACTGTGCAAAATGTTCTTATGAAACAGTTGCCTGAGAAGTGTGAAAGTAAGGTAAAAAAAAACGCTGTTTCTTGCATATTTGGAACTAAATGGAGTCTTTGACTGAATCATAGGACGGTGTTGAGGTAGTATGACGTAAGATAGGCTGCAGACAACGATTAAGTTTTTATGATGGAAGCAAAATCTCACATGTAGATGAGAGAATGGACTGCTTTGGCATAAAAGTGGTTTTGAGATAAGAGTTCATAATGTCTCTATGGCTGTTATCTTTAAAGATCGAGTGATGCAAGAAGTCAGGAAAAAGGGAATTAGACATACGGGCAAAGTTGTGGGATAAGAAGATGAATCGAGAATGAATCGTGGAACAGTCAATAGAAACTGTAGTAACTAGTGAAAAGGTTTAGAAGTTTATGCGGAGGAGGATAATGAGAGTAATGTGAGCAAAATTAAAGCTATGCAGGAAAATGGTAATCATGGGGAAATGTAGAAAAATTTAGAAATGTAAAAGTGGTAAGTGGTAGGAAGGTAAGTTTAAGTGAAAGGATTGGTCAGTGTTTGAGATGGTTTGCTTCCTTGTATATATTGGACAAGAGGAGTCTGAGCTTCCAAGGATCACAAGAGTAAGTACAAAAAGAAGATAAGTGGCCCCAGTGCATGCTGGGAATTTGATTTTGGACTGATGAGCAATTGAATAAGAGCATGAAACAGCTAGTGTTGTGGAAGTTTGATAAATGAGAGGTTCATCCATAATTCTGTAGTTAAAATATGAATAATCTTTGTGCTTTACACACACACACACACACACACACACACACATATATATATATATATATATATATATATATATATATATATATATATATATATATATATATATATATATATATATATATATATATATATATATATATAATATATATATATATATATATATATATACAAACGTCCTTTATACAATTACACACGGAAATAATATATTTTCATATATGTTACCGAAGGGGAATTTTTTTTGTTGATAATATACGCCGTCCCGTGGGCTCGAACCAACGAAGGACAGGAACTCAGGACTATTACGGGACGGCGTACTTATTATCAACTAAAAATATGTAACATATATGAAAATATATTATTTCGAGGTATGTGTGACATTTGTGTGTGATTGTATATGAATCACGGTGATGTGATAAAGTCATATATATATATATATTATTATTTATATATTTTTATATATATTATTACACACACACACATATATATAGTAGAAAACTCTGGGAATGGATTATATATAATATAAACATATATATATAAACAAATATATTGTGTGACCGCCTGTGTGTGATTATGTGTGTGTTTGTGATTCCTAGATGATTTTTGTTTGTTTTTATATTATTATTGCCTCAGAGAGAAAACTCTGGGAAAAGCTCAGGTTAAACATTTTCCACCAAACTTTTGCATTTCGACCGCCTTCGTTTTTATCATTTTCGATAAGATATATATTTATTCTTGTTTTGAAAATTATAAATTTTTTTGTTTTCTTCTTTTTTGTCATATTCCATAAGTTCATGCAGGTCAGTTGTTTTCTGAAATTATAAATGTTTCTTATGTATGTGCGTATATATGATGTGTGTATACATATATATATATATATATATATATATATATATATATATATTCATATGTATGCATATGTATTTATATATGTATATATACATATATATATAATATATGTATGTACGTATGTTTGTGAGTGTGTATGCAAAAAAGGATTTAGAAGGGGTTATGGGTGATGGCCATTCTCAAAATTATTACATCATAGAACATACTGTTGTTGCAGTCATTCTCTGTGGGATGCAAAATTCTGAAACCAGGGAACTTTTGATAACTGCACAGCAGATTCTGCCTTAAAGGGAATTTTCTCGAAATATAGATCAAAAAAGCTTGGTCAAGTGTGATTCTCGGTTAAAAGAATCCATAGAAGAAGGCAATAAAATTGCATAAAATACTTCGAAAGCCATTCAAAATGAATTGACAGCCTAAGGCGTAAGTATGCGAGAAAGAAGTTGCTGAGAGGGAAGATAATCCCCCACCTCCCACCCCACACAGATATCCTTAACTACAATCGGAATTTTGTTAGGTGTAAATACAAACATACTAAACTAGTTATAAAACCTGTAAATCAAGAATGAAGGTGGGGTACAGTGATGAACTTCCTCAAATTAAAAATAAATATCGACGAACTGGAAAAGGAGATAATCGTATCAAAAATCTAAATGGGTTATATGTTGCGTCTTAGCTTTCACAACAAACTAATGCTATGCCTGTGGATGTCTCAAGCTGAACAAGCTAAAATATTCCCAATTATTGTCATTTTGCCAAAATGTAATTTAAAACTAAAACCCTGTTTGCCAAGCTTTGGGTGGATTTTTTACGATGTCTGGCCACCGAAATGGTCGTCAAACGTTAAGCAACATTATTATCATTGCACAACTCAACGGTTACATTTGCTAATAATGAAAGCTGTATATTACTGCGTATATTCCAAAGCCTTTTTAGGACTATTCTTAAAGCGTAGCAAGTTCAGAATAAGAGTATTTCAGTTCTTTGACATACAATCACGTTTAAAGTTGTAGAGTGCAATGACCCAGCGTTGTGGTTTGTGCATGATTATTTGCATGCTTATACAGAATCGACGATAATTTGTTGAAAGCCTATTGGATTCGCATGGGTCGGTGAATGCAGAGAATACTCACAAAGGTGGAAAAATTTGAGTTCACTGTTTTGCTACTCGGTTTTAATTGCGACGAAAACTGTAGATGTAGTACATTCTTCAAAACAAAATATTTCTCCTTTTATGTCAAATCATCTGCAGATGCTTAAATCATCTGAAAAATGGTGCATTCGAACAAAATCATTTTGAGTCTAGCGTCAGGTAAAAGCAAAATCTTTTTCTTGGGGAGAGGGGGAATCATTACTGCCCAATTTAAATAGCATGGGCATAAAGGAACAAAAGCGTTGATGAAATAGCAAAAGCTGAGACAGTCGCAACTGGATACTGCATCGTTTCACTGATCGGACTCTACATATTACCAGATTTTGTTTGGTAACTAACTCCTTTTAACCCCACAAGAATGCATTTGCCTAATTTTATGAAATTAGT
>NC_089744.1:35651598-35659098 GCF_040412425.1 Macrobrachium rosenbergii
ATCCTGCTGACAGTGAAAGAAAACCTGAATGACACGTAGTATCAGGATAACTATATTAATCAGGTCCTAGTGTTCGTGAAAGAAAATGTAAGCAATGCAAACTATATGATAAATATATTAATCATATTTGCAAAGGTATGTTATATTTGATTAAATTTACATTATTTTTTATCGTTGTTGCTTTCATTATTAACACTGTTGTTGCTTTTATTGTGGTTTGATTGCTGTTGTTGTCATTAATGCAATCTTAAGCATCACTGCCAGTATCGTCATTACTATTAGTGCTGTCGTGTTTTTTTCATTGGAATTCATTATTAAATCAAAGCAACCTATGCGGTCCTATATTATAAGTCATACGAAGAAACGTTCTAGATAAAGCAGAATCTGATTCAGTCCCTACAAGAGGCATATAATTATATTTTTCTGGTTTTTAATTTGCTAACTCTTTTACACAATTTTAGAACTTTGTATTTATTTTATTTGATATACCAGATCCAGATTAGTATAGCGAAGCTTTGATATATTTGCTTCTGAATCTCAGCAAATAAACACACTTTGCTTTTTTTACCGTTTTATTTGTTCCATGACTAGAATTAAAAGGACACTGAGAATCAACAAAATGCTGACTTTGTCCTAGCGTGCCATGTAGAGCTACAGTGAACTGGAGTGTTAATCTGCAAATCATAAACAAACCGTATTTGTAACAGGGCTTTGCTAACGACGATAGGATATCCCATCTCGCGGGGAGAGAGAGAGAGAGAGAGAGAGAGAGAGAGAGAGAGAGAGAGAGAGAGAGACGGTAAATAATTCTGCCGATAAAAAAAAAAAAACCATCCTTTGGTCTCTATGCGTAATCCGACACCCCGGCTCTTACCAAGTATCGGTGGAAAAATGAATCCAAAATAAGAGCTACGATTGTTATCAGGGAAACGGGAGAAATGGAGCTCGATTCACCAATCAGGGGAGAGAGAGAGAGAGAGAGAGAGCAGAACAGAGTTGAACGGGAGGATGGAAACTGTCTCTTCAAATATTTTCCGGCAGTTCAGTATTACTATTTTAATAGAAAACATTTTGCTTGAAATTATACGGAACGACATCTTTCAAACATTACGTCTTTGGTGAAGTTCATATTTTTTACAAGAGCTAAGGCCTATAGTACGGGAAGCCTAATGCCCCTTTCTCGTCCAGCCCATAAGAAAATAAGTTCGGTAGTTCCTTGCAGCTGTGAGAAACGAAATCAGATATGCATAGATTTTCTTACCTAACAGAACTTGTATACAATGCCGCACATGCATTGTAATGTATTTTCTCATATAAAACGCGTGGTTTTTCAACTAATTTTCAAAGGGAATATCCTTAGCTACTTAAACTAAAGAGTGTCAAAGACTACAAGTCATGCATTTGATTGTGCTAAGGAAGCGTATTTCTGTCAATTTTCAGAGTAAATATCCTAAGTTATTAAAACTAAAGGAAATCGAGAATATTGCCCAAGCTTTTAATTCTACCGAATATTCCGCATAACTATGAAAGCGGTTTACTTTCAGACTTGAGAAACTGCTGTACAAGCGTAAGTCGTTTAGAATTCTTGTTCGTGCAGCAGTTCTCGCTTTCGCTAGTCGAGATCTCCCTCATAATGCAAGCGACAATGTAGCAAGGTCATGCGAGGTTCCGACCAGGTGTGACCCTTGGTATTATGTGCTAATGAATCAGCAAATTAAAATCTTTTACGTCTTTGTTAATGGCATTTTGTGTTGTCCGTTTTGTTGCTCATCAAATCGTGCATTGCTGCTTCTAACAGGTTCTCATTGTATCTGTATAAACTGTCATCAGCCAGCCATTAAGGCCATTCCTGTTTATGTGTGATCGTTCTCGTTTTTATAATAATGATAATGATGGCGAAAATGATTATGTATTAACAACAATGCTCTTAATGACTGACTGATGACAGTTTAAATAGGTATGTGAAACCCTGTTATTATTATTATTATTATTATTATTATTATTATTATTATTATTATTATTATTATTATTATTATTATTATTATTGCTGTTTCAAAGGCATTTTTAGCTTGTAGAGAGTTTTTTCTACAAGCTAAAAAGAGGACTTCTTTATATTATTATTATTATTATTATTATTATTATTATTATTATTATTATTATTACCGGTCTTATCATGTTTTCATTTTTCACTGTCGAAAATACAACTCTCCAAAAAATTTATTACTGGAATGATGATGAGTTAACCTTCTAGAATCCTGTCATTACCTGGTTGACAACCCATTTACATTGATCGCAAAATGGCCCTGAATATAGGCCACCTGTAGGACATAGCTACTGACAGCGTTCATATAAAAAAAAAACTTATTTTCTTTATAACTGCCGCTTTGAACATCCAGTTCTTTGTTAACTATCTTTACAATAAACTAGTTAATGTTGCAGTCACCTGTACCACGTTATTCACGATATCAACAATCGTAACATACTGATCATGACGGTTGCCATCTTTGATATATAGACAGATATCCCCATAACACACTGTGACAGATTAGTGTCACCTGTAATACAGAGTCCGCACTGGGAAAATTTGGAAAGACAACAAATTCTTCACTGTTATTAATTCACCTAGCTTTCTCATCGTCAAAATAAATATACATATTGATACTTGTTCACTGGTTTCTTTCCTCTTCTTCCTTTTCTTAAAACCTTCGAGCCAACTTTCAGCTTCTTGTCCGCTCTGTTTCCTCACAACCTAAGAAGAAGTATCTCCATCGGGTATAATCCAGTGTGTTTGTATATTGCATCATCACTAGTTCCACCGAGCGCTGAAACCAGCGCAGCGTAGGATGCAGTTCGTTCCTCTTTAATTTTCCGAGGTCTTCCTGTTTCGTTGTTGTAGTCCGCACTGATTCATTCATTCTTTTTAGTTTTCTGTGAAAGAAAACTATTGAGATGGCTTTGTCTGTCCGTCCACACTTTTTCTGTCCGCCCTTCTCTGTCCGCCCTCAGATCTTAAAAACTACTAAGGCTAGAGGGCTGCAAATTGGTATGTTGATCATCCACCCTTCAATCATCAAACATAGCAAATTGCAGCCCTCTAGTCTCGGTAGTTTTTATTTTATTTAAGGTTAAAGTTACCCATGATCGTGCGTCTGGCAACTCTATAGGACATGCCACCACCGGGCAGTTGCTGAAAGTTTCACGGGCCGCGGCTCATACAGCATTGTAAGCTGTATAGAAAACTAGATTGCGCCGAAGACACTTCGGCGCATTTTTTACTTGTTTTTCTTTGTTTACATCTATTCTGGAGAAATAGGATACGGGAATCGTCGTCTTCAGGGATATGAAAGACCTGTCCTTCGAGGATCGTGCGTAAATGCGACAGTCGATTACAGTTTAATTTTGTCACTAGTGTTTATTTTGTGAAGATAAAATAAAAATATGATATGAGGGGAAAAATTATTCACAAGCGTGCATTGACATGTTTTCAGAACTAACCACCATTTGCCATGAATACCTTTATTTCATAAGCGTAGAGAATGCAAAATAAGGATATGATTCCGCATGAAAAAGATTTAAAATGCAATCCTTTTTTGTCTAATTTTTCTTTAGCAGAATCACAGTCCACTGATGACAATATCAAGTGCCAACTAAAGATACTAAGGTAATGATATTCACACTCTAATGTAAATACTTTTCATACCAATAATTTGTACTCGTCTTTTTTTTTATAAAGTGAAACTTAGTTTCTTAAAACCATTTATTTCGTTAACGTTAGCTTTAACCATGACATTTACAACAGAAATAAGATTAATGTTAAATAAAAATTTTTCGCGATTCACGTAATACGTTACGCATGGTAAAGCAAGTTTTCCTAATACATTTAACCCGAACGACAATCTTTCATGAAAGAAAATCCTCAACGAACAGAAACAAAAAATCAAAGTTTCCGAATCAAAGAAAATTAAAGAAACCCTTCTCCCACTTCAGAAAATAGTTGCTCCATCGTAAATGGTACAGCACTTAGGTGATGCGACATGTTTGCATAGGATTTCGTTCAAAATTGGCGAACTGGCAACCTAACATGGTCTATATCTAGCTATTGTTTCAACGCGAAAACATGAGTATTTCATAAAATAAGGCCATAATGTTTCATAAGAGTTAAATCTGTCATATATTTCGAAACTGTAAGAAAATATCACGTGTAGCGAAATTTCGGAAGAACAGTTACGAAACACTTTCAAAACTATTCTTTCACTCATCGCCGATGCGCTTGACAAGAAAAAAGTCTTCATCAAACCTTAGTTCAAACGTGAGAATAATAAAAAAAAGAAAAAATTTGTCGTAACATGGACATTGCTTCCAATGCAACCATAAAATTTGAAATAGTCCTATTTGATTGTTTTTACGCCTCAGCGTTGAAAAAATGTAAGAAGTAAATTCGAAAGTATTACTGTAGCTAGAACGCATCCACCGATATCAATGGGTGAATGGGTGAGCGGAGAGTGTGTGACACAACCATTAGAATGGCGGCGCAACACGAACCACCTGGAACACAGGTGTACAATGTGTAGCGACTATGAAATTGTCTTGAAAACATTTGTTTTATATTTGTTAGAGCAACATTTGGATTTTCATAAAAATAAAATGGTTTAAGTTATATTTCTTAGCCACTTCCTACTAGCAAAATTCGCCTATGCAATTATTCTTTTGTTAAAGCCAAAATTTTGTTCCTGGGCCTAGTTGTGTTAGATTTCTTTACTTACTATAAATACATTACATTTAGCATTCACATCTCTATATTCATAATTTCTGACCAGCAAGCATATGAAGTTATCTATACATTTTTGCACTTCAAGTTACCTTATGAATGAATAAATTATATACCAAAAGCGAACCGAAGGACTTTTAAGAAAATAATATTTTAAGCCTGTTAAAAAACAGTGTTTTATATTTCAGTTAATAGCCATCTTCTCCATAAGATTAAAATTATCATCATCTTTTATTCTTCAAAGAACAAGTCATCTCTACAAGAAAATCCTTTAGTAACAAATTACATCTCAGAAGTCTTAGATTATGATTTTAGACCTATAAATCATTTTGCAACGTACAGGCAGCTTGAACGCAGCCTAAAACTTCAACATTCAAAGAACCTTGTAATTCATATTCCTATTTTGAAAATACTGTTATGACGGTTGAGCTTATTAGGTCTGCTGTTAAAATGCTGCAGAGGTAGTTACGATGACCAGCCCGAGGAGAATGTTAAGCGCGCTGTCATTGACGGCACCGCTAACCTAATCACACAGTGCTTTGAGCTAAACAATGTAAAAAAAAAGTTCAAATCACACAGGATACGAATTATACCAGTGCATAAAATGGATCATATTTATTTAACCATAGGGAAAATAGTGCTAGTTGTGAATTCGCAAACTTGTCGACATGTATGACATTGAAAAAATAAAAAAATAAAAGTTTAACACTGCTTGGCTACGTTACGTCAAGTCTGAGATTTTAGACGATACAAAAAGAAACATGTCGCTCAGATTTGAGCATGACCGTACGTGCGGTAACTCTTAATTTATATTTTCACACTATCTCTTGTATTTTTGAGTGAGCTGGCTTTATCCCAGCAGGGGTCTCACCCTCTGACCATGTATTAACGGTAACCCAGAAGATGCGTAATACAAACATATTTCAAACTAAGCAAAATTTCTGTTCTGCAAATAGACAAAAAGGCGAAAGACAGGGGCCACTTAAATTACGGCTATGGTTATCATTATTAAAAAGTCTCTCTTCTCGTACTGCTATTTAATTATTTCTTTGTCACTGTTCTGAAGAATTCCTCTCATTGCACTGCTACATTATTATTATTATTATTATTATTATTATTATTATTATTATTATTATTATTATTATTATTATTATATATTAAAGGTACCTTTGCTTGGAGGCCTAGTTAAGTGTTGGTTAGTTCTAAAAAATACAACATTAATCGTGATTATGTGCAAGCATTGTGCAAATGTCAATGCTTATATAATCATGCTTAAAATTTTTTTATAGAACTAACCAACCACGCAGAGGCACCTTTAATATAATAATAATAATAATAATAATAATAATAATAATAATAATAATAATAATAATAATAATAATAATAATAATAATAATAATAATAATATAGTGCAACGAGAGGAATTCTTATTAATAACTGATTAAGAAATAATGAAATAGCAGAAAGTAGAAAGTAGGGAGATTTTAATCATAATAATCATAGTCATAGTTTAGGTAACTCGAATCTTTTTGTTTTCTTGTTTATTCGCAGAGTATAAATTTTGTTTAGTTTGAAATATGTTTGTATTAATCATGCTTTAATATTGTTTATTTTATGGGGATGTTGATGCACTTAGTTTGAAAATTAAGTAAAGGTGTTTTTAACATATTTGTACTATCAGACTCTTTATCAATTATCTATTAGTCTCTCATTACCAATTTTAAAATCTCCCAGTTAATGTGATTTCCATAAATATCATTTATTCAAACCAAATATCCGGCCACGTTCATTTTTTACATATCTGCGAACTCGAACGAACTGACCCGATATTACTGCGATGTCGAAAGTATTCTACCACCCATCCCCCGAAGTTCTACGCGTCTGCGATTGTGAAGAGCTTAATCGTTATCGCAAGGTATCCGTTGCGTCACCAACGCTTCTCCCAAACAGCTGATTGCTTCCGCAAGCAGCCACATCAAAATTATGTCCCAACGACAGTCCAGCAATCTGGTTCAAGGATTAGCGAGAACAACTGACATGTCTCTGATCACTCAGCTGACTTGAGGCAGACTGAAATCGAGATTATTGTGGGATTTTCATCCTAGGGATGTCGCAAAGATGCTGCTCAGGAAGTGTCATGTAACCGGAAGATAGCGAAGTGTGTGTGTGTGCGTGTCTGGATGGGTAGATAGATATATGTGCGCACGCGCATGTGTGTGTTTGTGTGTGTGTGTATGTGTATGTGTGTGGATGTGTGTGTGTTGTATAGTATAAATACTTCCTAGAGCTTATCAGGAACCCGTCAGAAAATTTCAAAACCAGTAGCTTCGAAACTGAAGGTAGAATGATTACATTTTTTCTTTGTCCGTTTGTGTGCGCGTAAAAATTCAATACCATATTGTGACAGACGTTGATACCAACTGAGACTCAACTCGTTTAAAGATTTTTTCGGTTCCCAAGAATTACAATATACAGGATTTGAGTATTTTCTTATTTAAATCCATGTTCTTCAGAAGTGGTAAAGCAAGGTCAGCCCAGGTTGCTACAGTTGCAACAGAAGTTCGGGTGATGACATTTTTGGCCTAATGAAGGCTGTCGCTCTCTTCTCTTGACTCAGATGTCTTAACTTTGGTTTTCATTTTTGCTGAAACTTATACGCTTACTCTGTATATACTTAGTATTTACACTTTACACTTGTGTCTGCGTGCACGTTCATTTTTATCATGTAAATA
>NC_089744.1:35664098-35666598 GCF_040412425.1 Macrobrachium rosenbergii
GGAAGATGGAAAATGAAATGCAATAATGAGGAAGAAAAGGAACTTGAAGAAAATAAAATGCAATAATGAGTACGAAAAGGAAGACTGAAAATTAAACGCAATCATGAGAAGGAAAAGGTAAGATAAGAAATGAAATCCAATAAAGAGGAAAAAGAGGAAGATCGATAATGAAATGCAACATTGAGTAAGAAAAGAAAGATAAATTTAAAATGCAATAATGAGGAAGAAAAGAGAGATGAAAAATTAAATGCTATACTGAGGAAGGCAAGGAAGATGGAAAATGAAATGCAATAATGAGGAAGAAAGGGAAGATAAAAATAAAATACAATAATAAGGATAAAAGCAAGATTAGAAATGAAATGCCATAATGAGGAAGGAGAGGAAAATGGAAAATGAAAGGCGATAAAGAGGAGGAAAAGAAAGATATGAAATGAGATTTAATACAGAAGAAAAAGGGGAGGATGAAAAATGAAAGGCAATACTAAGGAAAAAGAGGAAGATAAGAAATGAAATGCAATAATGAGGAAGAAGAGGAAGATGGAAAATGAAATGCAACAATGAGGAAGAAAAGGAAGATAAGGAGTGAAATGCAATAATAAGGAAGAAGAGGATAATAGAAAAAGAAATTCAATAATGAGGAAGTATATGAATATGGAAAATGAAATGTAATAATAAGGAAGAAGAGGAAAATGGAAAATGAAATGCAACAATGAGGAAGAAAAGGAAGATAAGAAGTGAAATGCAGTAATGAGGAAGACGACGATGATAGAAAAAGTAATGCAATAAAGAGGAAGTAAAGGAATATGGAGAATGAAATGGAATAATGAGGAAGAAAAGGAAGACAAGACACAGAGAAAAAACCTGGGGTAGGGAGGGGCGGAGCCTTGATTCGAAAGGGAAGAGATGTTTCCTATTCCATCGCAATATGGCCTCAAATTGACGTCAAAATGCATCTCTGTGGCGGGAGGGAATCAAATAAAGGTGAGAGATTCTTCATTCGCTTCGCACGACATCCATTCCCTTTTCATCTTTTTTCTTTGTAACTCTGGTTAATATCTTCTGAGTACATCGTCGGCGGCGTTATTAGATCCCATTGCTAGTCAGAGTACCTCCCCTCCTGCTTATTCTGAAGTCAGAGGAGCAATGGTTACTCATTTAAGTTGTGAACTCATATAATATATATATATATATATATATATATATATATATATATATATATATATATATATATATATATATTTATATATATATATATATGTATATATATAAATATAAATATAAATATAAATATATATATAAATATAAATATATATATATATATATATATATATATATATATATATATATATATATATATATATATATAAACCACAACCATCATTCATTACCCAATTCATTATTCCTGGGAAATAGTTTACACTCAAGGATTCGAACCGCTGCCTTCTTTAGAAACAATGATAGACAGTGACTGTGACCACCTGGCCATCAAGAGAGATATGAGTTGCTATCGACTCTGCTGTACAAACGCCTGTCGAATTCAGGTTCTGTGCTTAGAATCGATATCAACCCATCGCCACCATGATAGCTGATTGGTAAGTTTGTAACACAACTAAATATGAATTTGGATTAATTACATACGCATGTATAAGACACACACACACATACACACACACACACACATGTATATATATATATATATATATATATATATATATATATATATATATATATATATATATATATATATATATACAATATATATATATATATATACAAGCTACTAAACGTCCTTTAATATCCAATTCGCTATACCTCGGAAATATTATATTTTATTATATGTCACCTGAAGGGAATTTTTAGTTGATAATAAGTTCGTCGTCTCGTGGGCTCGAACCACGGAAGACAAGAACTCAGCACTACAGTGACGCACATTTGACCACACGGCCAACGGAAGACAAAAACTCAGGACTACAGTGATGCCTTAAACCACAAGGCTATGTGGTTTAAGCGTCACTGTAGTCCTGAGTTTTGTCTTCCGTGGTTCGAGCCAACGAGACAACGAACTTATTGTCAGCTGAAAAATTCCCCTTCGGGTAACATACATGAAAATATATTATTTCCGAGGCAGAGCAAATTGGATATTGAAGGACGTTTGTAGCTTAATGCTTGTATATGAATCACGGTGATGTGATAAAATTCATTCATATATGTATGCATATATATATGTATATAAATATATATATTTATACATATATATGTGTGTGTGTTGTGTGTATGTGTGCAAAATTTACGAATAAACACATGATGACCGCAGAACATAAATCAAGCCACAAAAGAAGTTGTTAATAATGTTCCATTCATAAAAACTAACCACCAGAGTAGTGTTCAGATATAATGACAGGATGAAAAATTTATTAAACTGTCCATATAATTATTGATATGTATAATATCCCACGATCAGAATGTAATTCATGTATGTATACAAGAAACAAACAACATT
>NC_089744.1:35671598-35711598 GCF_040412425.1 Macrobrachium rosenbergii
GATTTTGAGGGTGATTGGGAACAAGGAGGATGGAGCAATTAGTGTTCGTAAGGAGGAGGCAAGAGGGAGAGATGAAGAAAGTCCTGGACGGAACATGAGGCGTGTTGGGAGAGAAGGACTTAGGGTCTTCAAAGAGGCTGTCGATCTACTGCCGGTAAGCCTTCATTCAGAACTCCTGAAGGGGCTGATATAGTGAGAGTATTTTTACAGTTTTGTGGGTTTTATTCAATCTTGTTTACACGGAAAATGTGTATGTTATAGTATTTTACAAATATGCATGAATAGTGTCCAAGACAACAACATCAGCATATGCGACATATAACTGTTTTTCTAAGCTGAACTGTTTTTGTTTTGCTACCATGGCAACCGTTTATGGAAGTAAGGAAACTACCAGAGGAGTCAATATTGCTTTGAAATCATGAAGCTGAAAACGTTATGAAGTAACTTGCGTTCAAATAAAGTGAACTGTTAACATTCAAGAAGGAATACATGCCTTGCAAGACATTGTTAATATCACTTATCATTTGTCAAAATGAAGCTAAGCTACACCCCATAATGAACAAGCGTATAGATCAATGACTAGCAAATTAGTTTTTTAAAGAATCTGATGCATATTTATATATTTCTAAGCACTAATATTTTAGCTTAGAGATCTTGAAACCACACTAGAAAGATCTAAGGAAAAACAAACTTATGTTCACATATACTTTTGCCATGGGAGAGTACTGCATATATACGAGTATATATATATATATATATATATATATATATATATATATATATATATGTGTGTGTGTGTGTGTGTGTGTGTGTGTGTGTGTGTGTGTATTATATATACATTTATATATGGATATGCATATGTAAAGCTATTTGCAGAAAACACTCAAAACCAGAATAAACTACACTTCATTCTACAACTTCATTGACAGATAAAGTAAACTGAAATAAAAAATTCTTTTAACAAATCATTTCTAAGAGGCTTAAGAACATGAAGCCACTTACGAATCTCACTCTCCCGAGAAGAACCAGTTACGTCCAAGTAAAAGGACTTTGCTGAAAGAATGAATTTTCTACTGCAACGTTTCTCAACCAATTAAATAAATCTGGAATTGAGAATGAAAAGATGATTTGTTAAAGGGAGTAGAAGGCCTTGTGTGACCCTTTGGGTTATGCCCAACCAAGAGAGAAGAAACTGATAATATTTTCATTCCCTCTTTTCATTTATTTATTTATTTATTTTTATCTTTTAATTCATTTATTTATTTTATCTAGTCTCCTGTTGGAGCCCAAGCTAGGAGGAAACCAAAAGAAATGGTTAGTAAGTGAAACCAGAAGGGGAATTCAAAACTTATCATGATCTTTTGTATTTTAATGGAGATAGGTTTCTTGTAGTTCACGTTATTAATGTGTTAACTGGAAGTCTTTGGAAAATAGTTAAATTGGATTGAATATAGAATTTAGGCCAAAGGCCAAGCAATGGGACCTGTGAGATCATTCAGCGCTGAAACGGAAACTGACCAGCAAAAGGTTTTAAAGGTGTAACAGGAGGAAAACCTCGCAGTTGCATTATGAATTAATTGTTAGGAGGGGGTGGAAAGTAAGATGGAAGGAAGAGAATATGAAAGGAGGTATAGTAAAAGGAACAAAGGGGGTTGCAGGTAGAGGCCGAAGGCACACTGCAAAGAACCTTTGGTAATGCCTACATTACATTGCACCGCAAGAGGTGCACTAACGGCACTATCCTCTAAAAAAAAAGTTAAGTATACCTTTGTTTAACCAGACCACTGAGCTGATTAACAGCTCTCCTAGGGCTGACCCGAAGGATTAGATTTATTTTACGTGGCTAAGAACCAACTGGTTACCTAGCAACGGGACCTACAGCTTATTGTGGAATCCGAACCACATTATAGCGAGAAATGAATTTCTATCACCAGAAATAAATTCCTGCTATTCTTCATTGACCGGTCGGAGTTTCGAACTCTACGGGATTTGGAAAATAGTGGCCTACTGAAAAATCCCGAAGAACAAATGAACATCGCGAAAATAACTATTTATATCAGAATACAAAATATATTCAGAGTTCATACGTCGGTATCTACATTTCAGAATGTAAATCTATTATTGTGATGATTTCTTAGGCGTGATACAAATCTAATTTCTGATTATTAACATTCACATATGCTAGTATATTCATATATATATATATATATATATATATATATATATATATATATATATATATATATATATATATATATATATATATATATATATATATATATATATATATATATATATGTGTGTGTGTATGTATAATCAAGTTTACCCATAAAAACACCGAAAGGGTTGATTTTACAGCGTTATATGTCGGAAACAACTGTTTTCCTTGCCTGTCAGTTGAGGGAAACAGGTGTTTCCGAAATATAACGCAGTAAAATCTACCCCCTCAGTGTTTTTATGGGCAACGTTTATTAGATGGAATACTGTTTTAACAGAAAATATTTTTTATCATATACATACATATATATATATGTGTATATACACTATATATATATATATATATATATATATATATATATATATATATATATATATATATATATATATATATATATATATATATATATACTGTATATATATGTATATATATATATGAATTATATCTTTTATTGCTTTTATATTCCATTACATATAAATGTATTTATAAATGATGGAGACTTCCAAGTTACTTTCTGAATTCGAAGGTTTTACCAGTCAAGAAAATGTAGATTTATTATTATTAAAATAGTTTAACCAGACCACTGAGCTGACTATCAGCTCTCAAGGAAAATGTAGAGCAGCACCCTAAGAAAAATATAAATGATAGAGAAATATAATTGATATGAAAGTAACTCGGAATTTGATAGAGGATGTCATATTTGAAGAATCGGGTAATTAATTAATTCCCTCTTCATCAACAAGTCTCTTTGAGGTTCCTGTAGCACTAGAATGCTGGCTAGCAGTCTCTCTCTCTCTCTCTCTCTCTCTCTCTCTCTCTCTCTCTCAGTGCATTATCTAATAAATGATTTAATATTATTGAAGTTGAGAGAACATTTCTGAGGTTCTTTGACTTGACAAAAAAAAAAAAAGTCTCGATAAACTGTAAAAAACTGAAAATGAAAAAATGATGTAAAAAGCTGGAGAAATCTAAAAAGCAGAAATAGGAAAAGACAAAGAATAGGTAACGAGTGCACTGACTTGTCACATACAATTTAGAAGACGGAGCGAATTGTATTTACAACAGGTATTTAAGCGTCAGTTACGACACCTTAAATTGACTAAACCCAACCCATCCCATCCCCTCTTGAAGGAAGGTAAGCTAACCGAAACACTTATGTTTCTCTAACAATAACCTTATGACTGTCTCAATAACCTGTCTGAAAATAATTACACCTGGATACATGATTATCGTTAATGATTTTCATCTCGCTTTTGACTCAGATCCATCCATATTCCGAATATCCTCTTTACCTCAGGGAAACTATAAGACTGTATATTTTTTCCTTTTGACTTATTATTATGGCCCGAGAATCATCTTTCACCTTCCTCGTACGATAAAAGACGGGTGTATTGTTACACCCTTCGGGCTGTCTCGGTTAATTTTTGTAACGTTGTCATTATGGACGATGCAATACAATGAAGATATCCTCAAGTTTTCATTAAACTCGTTGGATTTTGATGGGCAACCGCTGCAATATTAGAAATTATGTCCCTTCACCCGTAAAGTGTTGAAGTTAGGAATCAAAGGATAGTTTAATTTAATGACTTTTTGACATTGGAATTCTCCACTCTGCCCATTTACTCTAAGATTCTCACAACTCACTTTGAAAAGGCGGCATACTTTTTTTTTTTTCTCTCTCTCTCTCTCTCTCTCTCTCTCTCTCTCTCTCTCTCTCTCTCTCTCTCTCTGTCTACACAGCTATTTAAAACTTCCACAGTCTCTTTCCTTTACTTTTTCTAAAATTTCCATAGGCTTATCATCGATATAATTTGATTACATATCCAGTCCATGACCCAAGATACAGCTTTGACATACTTGTCCTATGTAACAAAGCACTTGAAGGATAACTCTGGTATACGTGTTTGTTCCGAATGAGTCATAATCTTGGGTTAAATCAGGATCTTAGACTAATTTCGGTTGGTAAAATGGCCTTGTTTTTAGCTTCTGAAGAAAGGAGACTGATTTTTATAGTCATTCTCTCTAGTGACCAATCTCTAAACCAGGAAAAATCAGATTTTCCAAGACATTGAACCCATTACAGCCAGATATCAGACAGGGCATAGAACCTTTCACAGCCACATGTCAAACAGGACATAGAACCTTTCACAACCACATATCAAACAGGACATAGAACCTATAACAACCAAATATCAAACAGGACATAGAATCTATCACAGCCGAATATCAAACAGGACATGGAACCTATTACAACCAAATATCAAACAGGACATAGAATTTATCACAGCCAAATATCAAACAGGACATAAAACCTATCACAGCCAAATATCAAACAGGACATAGAACCTATCACAGCCAAATATCAAATAGGACATGGAACCTATCATAGTCAAATATCAAACAGGACATAGAACCTATCACAGCCACATATCAAACGGGACATGGAACCTATCACAGCCAAATATCAAACAGGACATAGAATCTATCACAGCCAAATATCAAACAGAACATAGAACCTATCACAGCCAAATATCAAACAGGACATAGAACCTATCACAGCCAAATATCAAACAGGACATAAAACCTATCACAGCCAAATATCAAACAGGACATAGAACGTATCACAGCCAAATATCAAATAGGACATGGATCCTATCATAGTCAAATATCAAACAGGACATAGAACCTATCACAGCCACATATCAAACGGGACATGGAACCTATCACAGCCAAATATCAAACAGTACATAGAACCTATCACAGCCAGATATCAAACAGGACATAGAACCTATCACAGCCAAATATCAAACAGGACATGGAATCTATCACAGCCGAATATCAAACAGGACATAGAATCTATCACAACCAAATATCAAACAGGACATAGAACCTTTCACAGCCAAATATCAAACAGGACATGGAACCTATCACAGCCGAATATCAAACAGGACATAGAATCTATCACAACCAAATATCAAACAGGACATAGAACCTTTCACAGCCAAATATCAAACAGGACATGGAATCTATCACAGCCGAATATCAAACAGGACATAGAATCTATCACAACCAAATATCAAACAGGACATAGAACCTATCACAACCAAATATCAAACAGGACATAGAACCTTTCACAGCCAAATATCAAACAGGACATAGAACATTTCACAGCCGAATATCAAACAGGACAAAGAACCTATTACAGCCAAATATCAAACAGGACATAGAACCTATCACAGCCAAATATCAAACAGGACATAGAACTTATCACAGCCAAATATCAAACAGGACATGGAACCTATCACAGTTAAATATCAAACAGGATATAGAACATTTCACAGCCAAATATCAAACAGGACATAGAACCTATTACAGCCAAATATCAAACAGGACATAGAACCTATCACAGCCAAATATCAAACAGGACATAGAACCTATTACAGCCAAATATCAAACAGGACATAGAACCTATCACAGCCAAATATCAAACAGGACATAGAACCTATCACAGCCGAATATCAAACAGGACATAGAACCTTTCACAGCCAAATATCAAACAGGACATAGAACCTATCACAGCCGAATATCAAACGGGACATAGAATCTATCACAGCCAAATATCAAACAGGACACAGAACCTATCACATGCGAATATCAAACAGGACATAGAACCTATCATAGCCAAATATCAAACAGGACACAGAACCTATCACATGCGAATATCAAACAGGGCATAGAACCTATCACAGCCAAATATCAAACAGGACACAGAACCTATCACATGCGAATATCAAACAGGACATAGAACCTATCACAGCCAAATATCAAACAGGACGCAGAACCTATCACATGCGAATATCAAACAGGACATAGAACCTATCACAGCCAAATATCAAACGGGACATAGAACCTATCACAGCCAAATATCAAACAGGACATAGAACCTATCACAGCAAAATATCAAACAGGACATAGAACCTATCACAGCCAAATATCAAACAGGACATAGAACCTATCACAGCCAAATATCAAACAGGACATAGAACCTATCACAGCCAAATATCAAACAGGACATAGAACCTATCACAGCCAAATATCAAACAGGACATAGAACCTATCACAGCCAAATATCAAACAGGACATAGAACCTATCACAGCCAAATATCAAACAGGACATAGAACCTATCAGAGCCGAATATCAAACAGGACACAAAACCTATCACAGCCAAATATCAAACAGGACATAGAATCTATCACAGCCAAATATCAAATACACTTAGCGTTTATAGCAAACGAAAATTCTTCTAAAAGTGACATTAGTTATTACTGCGATCACAGTTAATTACTGGAACAGAAAATGTGTCGTTATAGTAGAGAAGTTTGGCCTTTAAACCACAAAAGCTCAAAGGTTAAGCTGCAAACTGTGGTGCCTAATTTGGCCTTTAACTTATATTTGAAGAATGGTAAAGCGATCACACAAACAACACAAGGTTGTCTCTTTGAGTGCAAATGTACCTCCTTCCATTTTAAAATCATGCAGTAAACATCAGAAAACTTTAGGAAATTTGGACGTATTGTTTGCCTCAAAATGTAATCCCCTTCCCCGTTCCTCCAGCGAAACAAATATAATCCTTTGGGACACTGACATTTTCAGATCTTTTCACACCTAACACTGATCACGTCAGGGAAGACGATTTCAGACGAAACCGCCCATCATTTTGGTTCGTGGTAGGGGCTATTGAATTCTTAAGAGGTAATTGCTATTTTTTTTTTTTTTTACTATATTTGCGATATGTCAAACAGTGTAAACAAACGTAGATATATCCAAAATGGCAGACAGTACTGAAATGTGGCCGAACTTAAAGATCATTTAAACTTTGTGATACAACTTTTCCTTCAGTCTGCTTTGAAATTCACTTCCAGCACGGCGTTCATTGAACAACCTAAGGTAATGCCATCGTATGCACGATCTTATGCTTTTAGCTGGATGCCATGTTTTATAACTCTAATCCCTTTTTCCATTAAGAAAGCCTACAGTAACTTTCCGATAATTCCAGAAGCACAAGATTTCTGTTTTGACAGATATGTTGTAAATCTTATGAGATTACGTAGGTCAAGGACGCAAAATAGTTTCATTATAAACTCCAGTGGAGGTTTTCAAATGAAATAGTTTTTGGAAGGAAGAGACTGTATGCTTCATTTAACATTTATGATACCAGTACTTGATATTAACTAATATTTTTTTATTCAATTCATGGTCTTCTGTACAGTTCATTTTATTGTAGTCAAGTATAGCAGAGTCTCAGCCATGTTCAGAATAAAGTCTTTGCTTGCAACTGCAGTTTATTTCAGAACGGTAGTAATAGGTAAGAAAACATCATTGATACAAAAACATCACAGTTCGAAAATCTCGTAACAAGATGACAAATTTGCTTTTGCGTTAATAGCATTAACATTGCTTCCTAAAAATGAATCATTTTTTTCTCTTTGAAGCTCATAGCTTATTTCTCCTTCTTTTTATTATCATTATTACATGCTTTCATTTAACTTGACTTCTGCATCTGTCTGTCTGTCGTCAAATCTTGCAACTCAATTTTCGAAATGTTCCCTTCGTCTGATGGACTTGAAATTTTGCATTGTTACTCAATCCCGGTGAAAATGCAACCTTACATGGTCAGCAGGTCAGCAGTGACCTCTGGTGACCATACAGTGACCTCTCCCAGGATCTCAAGATTTGTATGAAACTCTTCGGATTTTTCACAACTTCTTTGACTCGATAAATAACTCTTCGGAGTTTTCAAACCTTCTTTGGCTCGACAGGATATCAATTTCGTTAGCTAAAATCATAAATCGTTTACAACTTCTGTCAAAATATAAAAAGACGTTTTTAAAACACGCTTTTATTAAAATGCACTAAAAAGTGAAAAATAAATCTTTTGAGACACCAGGATTTTCTTACAACTAATCATGTCTACAAAAATAAAAGCGTGGGCCCCAAACATGGAAGGAAATGCTACAAGAACTGAAAAAAAATATATATATTTCTTTTCATGTAGCGCTTCTTTCCATGTTTGGCGCCCACGCTTTTATTTCTGTAGACATGATTACTTGTAAGAAAATCCTGGTGTCTCAAAAGATAAATTTTTCACTTTTTAGTGCATTTTAATAAAAGCGTGTTTTAAAAATGTTTTTTTTCAGTGACTGATCATCTTATACATAGGCTTTCTTTCGTGTTACCAATGAGAGAGAGAGAGAGAGAGAGAGAGAGAGAGAGAGAGAGAGAGAGAGAGAGAGAGAGAGAGAGAGAGAGAGAGAGAGTCGGAAGTACCAGCTAATAATTGAGCGTCACTAACACTTGTGAGAGACAGAGAGGGAGATTGTATTGGATATAACAAATAACACTGGGGTATCACCACTTATTACCATATTCATTCATCCAAATGAGACACCATTTAAATTATTTTTATGAATGACCATCACCCTTCTAGATGCCATTGCAGGATATACCTTAACTCACTTCCTAGAAGAAGGAGGTACGTGGCGACAGTTCATGGAAGCTACGCCCATTTGTTTTTAGTGAGAGAGGATAGATGAGATGAGATGATAGTAATAATAATAATATGAAAGTTTATCCTCTTTTATATGTTACTTTTGAAGGCTAGAAGGCCAGTTATAAAAAAAAAGCAGTGTTTATTTGTTATAAAATGATTTACGTTCTTTTTCCCATTGGCTTGCAGATGAAATAATTGCAGTTTTTTTTTTTTTATCTCCGACCAGGAGATTATTGGTTTTGGTTGAGTTTGTTTACCTCTTAGCCTGTTTATCTGCCTACTGTAAAGGTTATCTACAGAGTGGCAAACGAATTTGTACAAAATTTCACAAAAAGACTGGCTATTATTTTTTTACTTTGATCCTGGACTAGATCTAGAAAAGGGATTTTTTCTCTTTAATCTCATAATGTCGTTTTGCCGGTGCATGTAAATGAGATAAGAAAAATATCCCTGATTTTCTGTTAACTTGTTTCATAATGAAAAGATGTGTCAAGATAATACAGATGAGACAAATTTCTGTCATTTTGTCGAGTCTAGCAGCTTTAATCTTTCTTTGCTTGCAGATGAAAGTATAATCGTGTTGTAAACACTCATCATTACCTCAAATAAAGAATTAAAAGTCTTTCACGCCAGAGAGGAGCGGGACTTAGAGTGATAAAAATTGTTATACCAAATAAAAACAAGTTAAAAATGCGCCGAAGTTTCTTCAGCGCAATCAAGTTTTCTGTACAGCGTATAATCAAGGCCACCGAAAGTAGATCTATCTTTCGGTGATCTCGGGATAATGCTGTATGAGCCGCGGCCCATGAAACTTTAACCACGGCCCGATGGTGACCTACCCTACATCGTTGCCAGATGCACGATTATGGGAAACTTTAACCTTAAATAAAATCAAAACTGCTGAGGCTAGAGGGCTGCAATTAGGTATGTTTGATGATTAGAGGGTGGATGATCAACATACCAATTTGCAGCCCTCAAGCCTCAGTAGTTTTTAAGATCTGAGGGCGGACAGAAAAAGTGCGGACAGAATAAAGTGCGGACGGACAGACAAGCCTGCACAATAGTTTTCTTTTACAAAAAACTAAAAGGAAAGAACAAAAAGGTAATTGGAGCGAGTGCTCGACATTTTTTTATAATCTTTCTGATGGAGCAATCACCGACAGTCTTAACATTCCCCTCTGGTACATCCTTCTCGAGTAGAAGGAAGTGATCTTACCAAGATATTTAAATACCTGAAAGACACTCGTCTTGAAATAGCTGAGAACGGGGTTTTATATGGCAATATTTTTAACGTGTTTATAAAGATAAGTGAAGAAAATCTTCCAATATACTGCCCTCTCCCCTCTGTAACTTGGCTTCAGGGAAAAGAAAAGCTGTAGTTAATTCAGTATTCAGTGATAAATCTCTGTTATTGAGAGAAAAGATGTAACTTTTAAACTTGATCAGAAAAACCTACAATTACCGAGAAGTTAGAAGGAAGCTGAATTTTTAACTCTCCTTCTGTTTATGTAACTGTCACCTCACATTACGGAGGTTTCTTCATCTTGCTGCTCTCTGTCCGTCTTTTCTGGTATACTAATTATTATCAACTAGTAGCGAATGCTTTCTCAGTCGTTTGTACAACTGGAACAATGAGATGACTCTGAAACAACGATTTGATTCCTTCGTTAGATGATGTTAGTTTCGTAAAATCTCAGGTTCATCTTCGACTAACATTTCCATGATGCATCGTGAGGTAATACGCGTATTTGAATACTTTTAAAATTGTTTTTAAATAGCGTTGTTTCGGCTTATTTGAAAAAGACATGTTGTCTGTACGGTCAGTTTAGTGAATTCATTCAGAAGAAAAACACTGTATTTACGAAAGAATGGTGCCGGAAATTGTGGAGGTTTGCAAGTCTTCAAAGCAGTTGCTTAAGAATGAAGTGGTTTGAAATTTCCAGCTTTTCCGCTAAGTTTTGTTTTTATTTTGACGCATTCTGTATTTACTCCAGTCAGTAATGTTTGACTAAAATATCAAAACCTCCTCGTGAGCCTAACATTTATGGGGGACCACAGCGGGAAACCATCTTAGGGTTGTATCGAAATAGGGCTAAGTCAAGGTCTGCTGTTCCCATTTTCCCTGGGAATAGTGACGGACAGTACTATAAATAGCAATGTGAGCGCATATTGTTTCTCTATGATATAGGGCGCCATATGTCATTTGGAGAACGGAAGGTATAATAACCCTCCCGTGACAAGTAGTTCGCAACACCCTAGGCTAGGTTAGGTTAAAGGTATCCCTTTACTTCAATAGCCTTCATTTTCTCCATCCCCCCAAAAAACCAGTTTCCCATATGTGGTCCCACATAATTGTTACACAATAAGATGGATTAATGGGTTAATCAAACAATTTCAGATGGAAATAAATGTTCAGTTCGCCAAAATTAAATATAATTAGTCTTTCATAAAAGTATATTTTATATTGGCACTGCATTATTGGTTTAAAAGTTACATTAAACAGAAATTATTAACCGTTCAGTTTTATGTACATCAATTCATCCTATTTTGTTGTCTTCATAATTTGGAACGATCTCACTCTGTTTTCACACTTTGTTACTCTCTCCTTTCCTTTACCCGGCCAAGTACCTCCATAATACGTTATTTTTATTTGTTTTTACATACGAGTACAATAACAGTTTTAGCATATCTTGGTAAGACCCATAATTTTAAAAATTCTATTCCTCCTTGCTCTACTATTACGCAGTAGTTTATCTAAATTTCTTGGGCAATTTTCATCCCCATTTCAGCATTCATCCGTAGAGATTTGGCTCAGCAATCTTTCCATACATTCCAAGCTTTAATGCAGGAACACATACGCACAGCTCATCGCAATTTCTATTCCTGTTCCAGGACCATTTTGGCACAGATTCAGACTCGAACGAAGTCCACCTCCCTATTCTTCGCCATACCTGAGCCAGAGATAAAAGAATCTCCAAAATCTTTAACGTTCTGAAGATATTTGTCAGGCAGGGAATGAATAAAATGTAGATGACGTATTATAACAATATGCAAGTTAGAAGGCAAACTAAAAGATGGCAAACAGGTTGTGAGACATCGATGTGAAAAAAGCAAGATAGAAAACAGGCAAGCAAATAGTTTCGCGTTAACGGTGAGACGAACTGAATAAGGCAAAATGAGAAAGCAAGCAGAAAGTCATTTACCCTCGTTATTAAGAGTATAAGAAATGAGACAGAACAAATTAAAAAAAAAAAAAAAAGCTAAGAACAGATGTGTTGAAACTGAAATTAGACAAAGTACAGTATTAATAATTGAAGGCAACTTTATCCTGTAGTGATATAATATATATATATATATATATATATATATATATATATATATATATATATATATATATATATATATATATATATATATATATATATATATATATATATATATATATATATATATATATATATATATATATATATATATATAGATAGATAGATAGATACATATAGATATAAACACATAGATTTTCAAATTTATATATGTATTTCTATCTTCCTATCTATATATAGACATAGAGAGGAAGATAAACATATATATACAGTATATATATATATATATATATATATATATATATATATATATAGTATATATATATATATATATATATATATATATATATATATATGTATATATATATATATATATATATATATATATATATATATATATATATATATACACATACCCAAGATTGCTGTGAAATATATACAATATAGTTCTATCCTCAATTGCTGTGGATGAAAGACTCCCACTTAAAAATACATCGGTTTACGTGAGAAGCATGTATCTCGGGAAGTGCTTCTATCTCTCTCTCTCTCTCTCTCTCTCTCTCTCTCTCTCTCTCTCTCTCTCTCTCTCTCTCTCTCTCTCTCTCTCCACGGAGTTTTGTACCCGAATTCTAATACAACGTTGCACAAGTTATTTGTTAGCTTCCAAGTTACATTTCAAGTTAATTAAAAAAACATACTTAAATGAATTTAACGTTAATGTTATTATCACCTACACCAACATAATCATCATTAACGATATTACCATTAATATTAATTATGATATTTAAGTTAACTTTTGAAATAATACCAAATTTTTGCTTTGATTTAAACTCGCACAATTAACTGACTTCAAGAGCTCGACACATTATGTTTCTGTAGCAAGGCTTTTTCGCTTATACAAAGACTTATTAGCCAGAGAATCTGCTAATACGTTCCATATCTTTTTGTATATATATATATATATATATATATATATATATATATATATATATATATATATATATATATATATATATATATATATGTATATATGTATGTATGTATGTATGTATGTATGTATATATATATATATATATATATATATATATATATATATATATATATATATATATATATATATATATATATATATATATATCAAAGAACAGAAGTAGGCGACGGCCAGTGGTATATTATAAATATGCATTCTGTCTTCTGCCTTCTTGGTATAAGGTTGAGCGGTCTTTGATTTTGCTTTTATGTTTTTTGTTTTTTTGGTTTGTTTTTTTTCGTTTTTTTATCTTGTATTTTAACACTAAGTATTTTGTATTTTTATTTTTGTAATTTTATTCATTATTTAACAGATTCCTGATGATGTAATGTTGAAATTTGTAGAGATGAATACGTTTGGTCCACCTTCGCGCTAATGTATATATATATATATATATATATATATATATATATATATATATATATATATATAGATATATATAAATATCTAGATGACGATACCCCTAATTTGTAATTTGTTTGTGTGTGTGTGTTTGTGTGTGAGAGAGAGAGAGAGAGAGAGAGAGAGAGCATCTTTCATTGTTAAAAAATTAACCGTGAAAATTGATATTGTTTGTCATTCGTAAGTTTAATGCTGTAAGACCAATTCTTTGCACATAAGCTATCAGGAGACTAAGATGACCAAATTTTCAAGATTGCCTTGGTTTCAAAGTCAATGCCTATTAAAAATTAACAACATTACCTTACAGCAAAGACTTATACTCCCGACTTATGAATTCTACATACTTAATTCATAAGGCGAAAAGTGCATTACCAACTGATAAGTTTGTACATTTTCCTACGCGTAACAACAATATTTGTCTTATTGCCGCACAAGTCGGGACAGCCTCTCTCGCCAATGACTCTTATGTACACTGAGAGTTCCTTGGTACTTGCTTCGGGACGGTACATAACGTCCTTAGGGTCGAGCATTTGTAGCCTTCTCAAATGCCGATGCCATTTAAAACGGCTTGGGTGCACGAACATAAACGTATTGAAAATTTGTGAGTAAATGGTATTAGTTGCTTTATAATCGTTTATTAATAATAAACAAAAGTAGTTACCTTTTAAATGTCTCATTAGAACCTAATCTTACGCCACTTTGCTTATTATATCCTCTGATTCCAGTTTTGGAGCTTCTGCTAGAAGCGAAAACTCTAAAATTTCAGTACAGGTGAAAGAAAATTAACATTACACACTAGGTCCGTGTTTAAGTAGTTAAAACATTCACATATATACGCAGACTTTCTAGATTAGTTTTGCACATGTAACAACATAAGAGAAAGAATTTTGTAAATATAACCACACGAGAGAGAGAGAGAGAGAGAGAGAGAGAGAGAGAGAGAGAGAGAGAGAGAGAGAGAGAGAGAGAGAGTCATTCTTGAAAAATCCTTTTAATTTTCTAAGTTATTATTTCCATGAAAATGCATCGTCATAAGTAACGCCAGCTAATGTTCAACATGAGTCAACATTGACAGAGCAACATGAAGTTTAACAGCACTTGAATTTTAACATGCGTATCCATGTAAGTGACTGCGTCACTGAATGACTTCTGAGAAACGAAACATCAGAAAAACAACAGCTTCTACACGATTCCCTTGCCCTTATAAAACCTGTACTGCAAGTTGTCATGTGCAAACGTGGGTAAGAAAAAAGCGTTGATTACCTCTCTTGTGTTTCGCTATCGACTGGATAAAAAATCAATGGAAAAGATTGATTCTCCCGCGCTAATTTCCCTTTCTAAATCAATGACGTTGAAAATTGAATATGAATTGTTTTTGCGACGACACTGTTCTCTGCTTTAATTGTTTCTCTTTTTTTAGCAGTGTTTGTTTTTTTATTTAAATGACATTATTTTTAACTATCACGTTCCGCCATTTTTATTCATCACTGTTTATTGATTTTTTTGTGTTTTTGTTTGTCTGTAAAAGTTTCAGATTAGTAAATCCTTTTTCCGCCGATAACTGAAAATATTTTACCAAACAACTAAATGCTATATATTTGACGTAGCAGAGAAAACAGAGTTGATATGACAAAATAAAGAGTAAAAATGATACTCAGAGTAACGATAATGATAAAGGCATTTCCTTATCATGACATCACAGACTAAAAAGTGAAAATGAAACCTATAGTAATAATAATGATAATGAAGGCATTTCCTTAGCATGACATGACAACCTAAAAAGTAAAGATGAAACTTATAATAATAACAATAATAAAGGTATTTCCGTATCATGATATGAAGACTAAAAACTACAGATGAAACGAGTAATGAAAATATTAATGGCAACTCCCCATCACTTTAGACAATAAGAAAACTAAGAGTAAAGATAATTCAAATTTCTTTCGGTACGTCTCTTTTTGATTTGGACGATGGCAGTCGTTGCTGAAGTCCTTTAAAACATTCCATCGAGCACTATGTACCTTCTCCTTGAAGGGAATAAAAGGACAGACCACAGCATGGGGTAAAGTATGGCAAAAGAAATACAGATCTGCAATATTTAGACTTAAAGAGTCTCACTTCGTTTTTTCGAATCTAACTGAGCGTTCATCTACTTCTGCAAAATATTTATTGTTGGTTCCTGGTCTTGTTATAGACCGTTACGCTTGCAGCAGAGAGCTGGGATTCTTTACAAGTAACGCTTCCAACTCTATGCTGGATTTATGTCTGTCACCCCACCCCCCCCCCCGCCCCCACCCCCGTTCTGTTCGGATAGGACAGTCACGTGTACACTCATTTTTCATGACACAATGTTCGAAGATGATCTGTCTGAATTTCCCTCTTTATACATACACACACACATATTATATATATACTGTATATGTATATATATATATATATATATATATATATATATATATATATATATATATATATTTACTTTACTTTACTTTACCCCATGCTGTGGTCTGTCCTTTTATTCCCTTCAAGGAGACTGTACATAGTGCTCGATGGAATGTTTTAAGGGACTTCAGCATCGACTGCCATTGTCCAAACCAAAAAGAGACATACCAAAAGAAATTTGAATTATCTTTTGCTCTTAGTTTTCTTTATATATATATATATATATATATATATATATATATATATATATATATATATATATATATATATATATATATATATATTATCATATATGTATGCATATATATACTCTCTCTCTCTCTCTCTCTTTCTCTCTCTCTCTCTCTCTCTCTCTCTCTCTCTCTCTCTCTCTCTCTCTCTCTATGTATATATATATATATATATATATATATATATATATATATATATATATATATATATATATATATATATATATATATATATATATATATAATTTATATATATAGATATATATATATATACATGTTTTTGTATATGTACATGTACTATATGTACATATATATATGTATAATATATGTATATAAAACCAAATAAACTAAATAGTATATATATATATTGACCGCGCGTGAGTGTTTTTATGTGTGATATCGAGTAAAAACCAAATAAACTAAAAAGTTAGTTGACCTGAAGCTGATATCGAGCAATTAATTCCTTTTTACTGACGCTGGTTTGCACGTCAATGCAAATTCGTGCCCAAATAATACGTGTATATCAGAGTTCACAATGAAATATGAGTTATGTTTTTCATTATTTGTTTTATCAATCATTACTGTCGAATTTCACACGCACTCACTCACTATATATATATATATATATATATATATATATATATATATATATATATATATATATATATATATATATATATATATATATATATATATAAATGTTTGTATACACATATATACATAAAAGTATGTATACATGTGTATAAATATACATATATATATATATATATATATATATATATATATATATATATATATATATATATATATATATATATATTCAGGCCTAAAAGTGTAATACAAAAGTTTTTCAAGTTCAAAGACACGGTGCCCAAAGACCTACAGTCATCTGTGGTCTATAAGTATACATGTACTTGCTGTAATGCAACTTATATTGGTAAACCAAAGTGCCAGTTTCGGGTCCGTGCCTTTGAACGCCTAGGCCGATCAATTAGAACAAACAGGCCACTTAACAAACAAGCATTTAGTGCCGTTCGTGAGCACTGCCATCAGCATGACCTTCCTCTGAGTATAGATTCTTTTTCTATATTAGCCAGTCGTTCTAGTGATGTGGAGCTAACCGCAATTGAAACATTATATTCCATCAGAGAAAAACCACCACTCTGTAATAATGAACGGTCAGTTGAGTTGCTTTGTTTTTAATTCTGTAACGATCTTCGTATTTGCCTTGTATTCCTCTCTTGACTCTTGCTTTTATAGGTTAAAAATGGTACTGTTCAATTTTAATTCTTGGTAGTTAGTTTTGATGTGTTTAATTTTATTTTATTTTAGTGAGTGTTTTTTTTTCTTCCATTGTATTTGTTTGTTATTTTTAGATGCCTGATGATGGGGTATGTTAGAACCTCGTAACTAGTCGCAATAAAGAATGTTTCCTCAAGTACTGGTCTACCTATTCTTATATATATATATATATATATATATATATATATATATATATATATATATATATATATATATATATATATATATATATGCATATGTATATATATATATATATATATATATATATATATATATATATATATATATATATATATATATATATATATGCATGTGTGTGTGTAGTGTGTATATATACTATATATATATATATATATATATATATATATATATATATATATATATATATATATATATGCACATGTATATATACATATACTCACCACTGTTCATTTGACAATCTCCGCGTGCCTTTATATCTGCCTAAATTTTCACGTGATAATGTCTCTCTCTTTCTCTTTGCCTCACCGCCTGATAATTTTTTTGCATTCCCGCCTTCCGAAAGGACGTTGCAACAGAGGATAGTGACAAATAAACGCCGCTTACCGCCGTGTTTAAAGTTTTAATGACAATAAAACACCGTGACAATAATATTGAAAACTTTTTCTCGCACACCCGGGCTGTGCGTATATGGACATTATGCGAAAAGTTTTTTTGCATAAATAAACCGACGGACCTGAAATACGCACGGCGAGCGAGGGCCGCGTTCAGACCCATTGTTTTAATACACCTCATAATGGTATGACGGACACGGGAGGAACCCGGCGAACGGGAAACGCGAAGTTGAGGACGGTCGCCAGACGACGCTTCGCAACGGCTCTTTTTTTTTTTTTTTTTTTTTTTGTTTCTTTTTTCAAATCCCTCGCTATGTGCTTCTGGTTTTCAGTTAATATTTTGTTGTTTTATTTTTCTTCTTCTGCATCCTTTTTGTTATCTTTCCTGTCACTATTTGTTCGCCTTTGTTTCTTTTTTTTTTTTTGTATATATATTAAGGCCACCAGCGGACGCTCTTTAAATCCTTTGCTATGCGCTTCTAGTTATTAGTAAGTATTTTGTTGTTTTATTTTTCTTCTTCTGCCTCGTTTATCAATTCTTTTTTTTTTTTCGAATCCCTTGCTATATGCTTCTAGTCTTCAGCCAATATTTTGTTGCTTTCTCTTTTCTTCTTTTACTCCTTTTATCAATTCTTTTCTTATTTTTAAATCTCTTGCATATGATCCTAGTTTTCAGTCAATATTGTCTTGGTTTATTTTTCTTCTTCTTCCTCTTTTATCAATTCTCGTCTTTTTTAAATCCCTTGCTATATGCTTCTAGATTTCAGTCAATATTTTGTTGTTTTATTTTTTCTTCTTCCTCTTTTATCAGTTCTTTTCTTTTTTTAAATCTCTTGCTGCTGTTGTTTTCTTCTTTCTGCTTCTGTCTATTTTTGGTTATTTCTCCTTTTTTTTTTTTGTTACCCCTTTGTTTTCCTTCATCTTAAGGCCACCAGCTGCAGCACTGAGACAATCCTATTCTCTTTTATTTTATTTTATTTTATTTTATTTTATTTTATTATTTTTTTTTTTTTGCCCCCTGGTTGTCTCTTCTAGTCATTATTCCGCATTGTAATGTTTCTATTCTTCTTTGTGCGCTTCCTTCGTGTTGATTTTTCCCTTTTCCAGTTCTTGCTTTTATTCATAATTTCATTTTATTCTCGTTTTAGTTTTCTGGTTCAGTATGTCCCTCCAACCAGATGTATTGCATATAACGGAATGCCAGTTTATAATGCTATCTTCTTTTACTAGTTACTGTTCCATTTATTCTTTTTATCTTCACCTTCTTTCTCCTATTATTGCTTTCGTCTTTTCCGTTTTTTTTTACGGTGGCTAGTCAGTTCACTGGGATGTCTCATTTCACATTTTTTTCCTCGCCCTTATTTTCTGTTATTTTTCATTCCTCTTTTTGTTCTTGTTTATTTCCTGCTTCCCTTTTTAGCGACTTTTTCTGTTATAGTGATTTTTCACTTCATTCCTCTTATCATTTTCTGTTTTCAGATGTTGGGTTCTTCATTCCCTTCCTCTGGATAATACAGAGCGTCTCTCTCTCTCTCTCTCTCTCTCTCTCTCTTTCTCTCTCTCTCTCTCTCTCTCTCTCTCTCTCTCTCTCTCTCTCAAATGCCTCAACTTTTATCTATTTGCCAATGTTTATTTTCGTTCATCACAGATATTTTCTTAGTTATGTTACTGCTTATTCTTCCTTTTTCTCGTTGTCTTCATAATCCTTCGGCTATTTCGTTCTTCATCTTCCTTTTTTTAATAATCCAATGGAAAAGTATTCCATGAACTTTGTTTTTGCATTTCATTGTCGGAATAAAATTCTTTTCTTGCATCCTTCCTTAAACTTTTGCCATTTTGTGGTTACAAATTGTTAAATATATGTATGTATGTATGTATGTATGTATGTATGTATGTATGTATGTATGTATGTATGTATGTATGTATGTATGTATGTATGTATGTAGCGAATCAAGTAATCTGGTGACGACAGCTGGACAAAATTTTACACAATATTTTGTTAAAGCGTAATGCAAAATCGTTCAGTTCGGGATAAAAATCCCCTCTGGAACTTGTTCATGAATATAATTCAGTTACCATTTTATTTCATGAGACCACATTATTTTTTCCTCAGTCCATTTCTGCAGCTCTAGTAAATCAGGAGAAAATGATAAACATTATTTTCTTAGCAAATGCAAATTTTAATCATAAATTCATCAACCTGACCAGCATTCGAAATCAGGGAGAATTCTAATAGTATGAATGGTTCATTCATTTTCAAGAGGAAACAGACCGATTTTAAATCTTCATCAAGAAACAGAATCGGCTCAAAATACATTAATTCAGCTAATGTAGAGAAGTACTTGTTAACAAAATTACAGTGCTCAGAGGGGACATTATGTTCCGTATGCCACAATCATACTCTTTCACCTTGTCTGTTCTTATTATCAAGTGCCTGTGCTTCTGATGTCCGTGTGGGTGAAGCTTACGGAAACCCATTGGGTTAATTTTACTTGGCACGCCATCTCTCTTCTTCACAGAGATGTGTTTTTATGTTTCTCTCTGTGTTCCCACGTAAACGTATGCATGTATATGCGAACATAATTTACTCTCCTGGCCGCCAGTTGGATGCCGCCTACATATTCAAAATATGAATATATATATATATATATATATAGAATATATATATATATATATATATATATATATATATATATATATATATATATATATATATATATATATATATATATATGTATATATGCACGTATGTATGCATATCATCCAATTGGCGCTCAGGAGAGTATATTAGTAAAATGTTCAAGAATGACCTTAAAAATAAAATCACTGACATAATTACTGATTAGTTACCTTACATATATTTTCCATGTATTCATGTGTTTAATGGTTTTTGAAAATGTTCATTTTCCAAAAAAGTAACATTTGCAAACATTTGTTTACCAAAAGAAGAATATATTAAGTGTTGTAACTTTATAAATATTTAATCGGCTTATTCATTCCAAGGTCATTTTTGGTGGTCAGTCTCTTCCCCTTTATAATCCTTTAATTGACTCCTCCCTGGTCTCGAGCCAGTTGGGCCTAATCCTTTGTAAAACCTCTCAAAGATTTACATTTGTTTTGGTAGGTCCACTAATTCTTCAACTGTGTTGGATTCCAGGCGCATCTGTTCCTTATAATCCCCATCCTCAGAGATATCTGTATGGCATCTGTCAATTATACAAGCTTTTTTGTAACCTTACTTTTATATTTATCACCAATCTGCTAGTAAAGGACCGTGTGTCGAAAGGCCTAGCAACCACTTCGTTTTTTCACTTTTCCTTTGTGGCCTTTGCCTTTATTTACATACAGACACAAACACACACACACACACACACACACACATATATATATATATATATACATATATATATATATATATATATATACATATATATATTATATACAATGCCCAATGCCCTTAAGAGGACATTGTGGCTATTAGAATTACATATGTGTCTGGTAAAAGTGACCAGTAGATTCTACATATATATATATATATATATATATATATATATATATATATATATATATATATATATATATAATAATATATATATATATATATATATATATATACGTATGTGCACGTGTGTCTGTGTGCGTTTTAGTATAGCTGACAATAAATATACAACATTGAGAGAAACAGGGACAGAGGGAGGTTAATATTTTCATTAAAAGATTTGGAATCTCTTTTGTAAAAAAAAATACCTTCCATTCACAGTACATGTTGAATATGTTAGCGTTACTTCAGAACAGAAAAAAAAGTAATTGCGTCTGAAGGACAAAGCAAATGTTCCAGTAAAAAAGTTTTTCAAAACAACAAAAGTCATTTGCGCGCTACTTCAAATAGCAGAGTTATGAATGACATAATGAGGATTTTACCCAATTCGATGAACAATGAAACACGGTGCTACTCTATTAGTCATAAAAATCTATATTTAGTTATGGCTTTGTGAAACTTGTGTCAGTAATATTATAATTGAATATATATATATATATATATATATATATATATATATATATATATATATATATATATATATATATATATATATATATATATATATATATATATATATACATATATATATATATATATATATATATATATATATATAATATATATATATATATATATATGTGTGTGTATATGTGTGTGTGTAAGTGAATGTTTGTATATGAGTTTGGCTTTTATATACATCCAAACCGCTTGAGAGACCCAGACAAAACTTTGCACATGGCATCTGTGTCACTCCAGAAAAGTTTTTAACTCAAAATTAAACCCATACCCTAAGACAGACATACAAACACATACAAAACAAATAAAATTTTCGTTTTTACGTCACCTTTTCCTTCAGTTTTCTGGGTTTATTCTCATTTTTCACCTGATACTTCACCTTTTCTTCTGGCACGGCCAGAAGTATGATTAACCTACGATAATAAATCCCCTATGACAGGAATTTTTTATCATAATTTACGTGAATTTTGATCATGATTTATGATACTAATTAATATCATTGTTTATTACCTCGATAAAATCTACATTGATAACCTAAATCGATCATTTCTTTCTGTAGTAAGCGAAGCCGAATCCATGCATGCCTAATAGTGGCTTAATACAACGATTTCAGCCAGCAGAAACCAACTCATTTGCCCCACCCATTCATACATATGGTTAAAGACTTTATATGATAGAATAAGTAAATAAGCACATTCCCTTTTTGAGTACAGTGTTAAAATGGTCCTACACTCTATCCTACGTCATTCATTACATGAAACATCATGTAGGAAGAATAACACGTTGTTGGCTGTGCTGGGATAATTGAAATATCACCTTGGACACTCCAGTGGTTGGAATTAATTATTCCCCGAATTGGCAAAAAACTTCTCTGCATATGGAAGATAAGTTTCTTTTCACGTTGCTTGGTACTGATTACCTGGAAGATAATGACTGAAAATTCTAGACTAAAATTTTACATGAATGTACAGTAAATCATTACATTCGGAAATCTTTTCCGAAAGGCACTTGGAAGGTAAATATATTAGGTGAAAATAGGGATTTGAGGAATGGTAACTCTTGCACTTCGAGTAACTTAAAGTGCTCACAGCTTACACAACACATCAATTCATACCTTTTGCTGATGTAATTATACACAGAAAGTAATAGTATGCCTATCACATAGGAAAATAATATTATTGTTTATGGTTATATATTAGTATGATATATATTAATTTCTATCTTTTATCGGAATTTGATGCCATTGTAAAGATAATGAGTTGTAATTTATTATGTTATGTTAAAATGGCCCCTAAAACCAGTATAAAAAATACGTATCAAGAGTTGAAGTTAGCTGTATAGGAAAGTGTTTTGCCACTTTTTTTCTTAATATGATGGGGGTGTAAGGCTAACTTGCAGCAATTTACTTAATAATAGGAGAGAAGTAAAAAAGCATAACAGAGTATAGACTAAATATTTCTTATAAAAAAAAAGACATCTATTCTCGTACAATATTAATGAATGAGTTTTTTATGAAGTGGACAGTGAAGTTTACTTTCATTATAGTAACACATATAATGAAAAAACATCATTGGCCTCAGCCTATACCAAATTGGCTGTATCACATGGAAATATTGTTTTAGATTTTTATTGTATGGTTTCGACTTTTAACGGCCTACAAATAGCGTTGAAGGGTCTATCAGTGAAATGAATAAGCCTATACATAATTTATTCATATTCTGATGAAAGTGTCTGAGATGCTTCCCAGATGAAATACAGCGCAAACTGTCAAGAAATTGGCAGTAGCCTGTCCACATGTGCAGTTACCTGTCAGTCAGTCAGAAGATGTTTAGGTAATACTATCTGTCTCCTCCCACAAACTGTTGTCTACACGTAAGTTTTAATGGCAGTTTCGATGAACTGACAGAAGAAATGACAGGTAAACTTGGGGGTGTTAGGGAGGAGAGAGAGAGAGAGAGAGAGAGAGAGAGAGAGAGAGAGAGAGAGAGAGAGAGAGAGAGAGAGAGAGAGATAGTTTATTGACTGTCATTCAGCATTTTTCTGGGCAGCACCGGGTTGGTCAGCTAGTATCTATATATATAAAAGTGAATGTTTGTATATTAGTTTGGCTTCTATAGAAATACAAACTGCTTGACAGACGGAGACAAAATTTTGCACACAGCCTCTGTGTCACTCCAGAAAGGTTTTTAACTCAAAATCAAACCCCTACCCCATGACAGACATATAAAAACAGACAAAACAAATAAAATTTTGTTTTTATGTCACCATTTCCCTCAGTTTTCTGAATTTATTCTCTTTTTCACATGATGCTTCACCTTTTCTTCTGTTGCTGCCAGAAGAATGATTAACCTACAACAATAAATGCCCTATAACATAAATTTTTTATCAGATTTTACGTGAATTTTTATCATAATTTATTATAATAATTAATATAATTTTTTATTACCTCGATAAAATCTATACTGAACACAAATTGATAATTTCTTTCTGTAGTAAGCAAAGCCGAGTCCACATGCATGGTAGTGGCTTAACACAATGATTTCAGCCAGCAGAAACCAACTCATTTGCCCAACCCATTCATACATATGGTTGAAGACGTTATATGATATAATAAGTAAATAAACACATTCCCTTTTTTGCGAACGATGTTAGAATGGTTTTACACACGATCTTACATCATTTATTACACGAAACATCATGTAGGAAAAAGAACACGTTGGCTGTGCTGGAATAATCGAAATATCACCTTGGGACACTCCAGTGTTTGGAATTAATTATCATGCGAATTGGCAAAAAACCTCTCTGAATACGGAAGATATGTTTCTTTTCACGTTCCTTAGTACTGATTACCTGGACGATAATGACTGAAAATTCTGGATTAAAACTTCACAAGGATGTAGATCATTACATTTGGAAATCTTTTCTGAATGGCACTTGGAGAGAAAATATATTAGATGCAAATAGGGATTTAAGAAATAGCAACTACTGCACTTCGAGTAACTCGAAGTGCTCACAGCTTAGACAGCACATCAATTCATATCTTTTGCTGATGTGATCACACAAGTAAGGATTAGTATTCCCATCATCTAGGAAAATAAAATTATTGTTTATGGTTATATATTAGAATGATATATATTTATTTCTCTTTTATCAATGTTATTTATCCCAAACAATAAATAACCAATTGCCTAACATTCCTCCAAGAAAGGAAAGACTTTGTTTGATTCATGATTACATTATTGTATGAAATGACCAAGTTTATAGATGCCGTACGTGTAGCTTTATACACAATTCTACGTTAAGGAATTTGATGCCATTATAAAGATAATGAGTTGTAATTTATCATTTTATGTTAAAAACGTCCTTAAAACCAATATAAAAATATGTATCACGAGTTGAAGTTAGCCGTATAGGAAAGTGTTTTGTCACTTTTTTTTCTTAATATGATGAGGGTGTGTAACTTGCAGCAATTCACTTAATAATAAGGGTTGGTTCAGTTTTTATGAATTGGACAGTGAAGTTTACTTTCATTATAGTAACACATATATAAAAATACATCTTTGGCCTGGGCCTATACCAAATTGACTGTATCACATGGAAATATTGTTTTAGATTTTTATTGTATGATTTGGGCTTATAACAGCCTACAAATAGTGTTGAAGGGTCTAACAGTGAAATGAATAAGCCTATACATAATTTATTCATATTCTGATCAGGGTGTCTGAGATGCTTCCCAGATGAAATGCAGCAGCAAACTGTCACGAAATTGGCGCTAACTTGTCCACACGTGCAAATACCTGTCAGTCGGTTGGAAGGTATTTAGGTAATACAATCAGTTCATGCATTCTGGTGAGTGGACTGTCTCCACCCAAAAACTGTTGTCTATACATAAGTTTTAATGGCAGTTTCGATGAATTGACAGAAGAAATGACAGGTAAACTTAATCATGAATACACGGCCTTAGGTTGTTGAATTCCATAATGGTGAATGGGTGTATTAGGAGAGGGGGAGAAAGAGAGTCAGAGGAGAAGAAGAGTGAAGAGGGATGTTAGGGAGGAGAAATTGGGAGAGAGAGAGAGAGAGAGAGAGAGAGAGAGAGAGAGAGAGAGAGAGAGAGAGAGAGATAGTTTATCGACTGTCATTCAGAGTTTTTCCGAGCAGCGCCATGTTGGTCAGCTTGTATGTATGTATACATATATATATATATATATATATATATATATATATATATATATATATATATATATATATATAAATTTCTGACTCACATCAGGATCGAACTCAGGTCTTTCCAATGAAAGAACAGAGGGCTGCCAACCAGGCCACACAAGTCATAAAAAAGCTGAACCTGAGTAAACTGTACCCAAGGAATTTGGAACCTGCAGTACAACAGCAGTGTACCATTTCATTTGAATTATCCTTTCGAGTGAATATGATTAACTGGGTGTGGAACAGTGCTCTGGTCTTTCATTTGAAAGACCTGGCCAACCAGGCCACACAAGTCATGAAGTTGAACCTGAGTACAACTCAGGGGATTAAAGGTGTTCTGGTTTTCATTTGAAAGACCTGTATTAGATCCTGATGTGAGTCATAAATTTATTTCTGTTCCACACAATTGTGTGTTGATATTTCTACCATATTCACTCAGAAAGGATAATTCGAATGAAATGCTGTCAATTGGGTCACTGCTGAGTTGGGAAGCTGGAGAATAACCCTCTGGTATGCAAGCAGTTAGCCTACCTATGTAATTCCTTGGGCACAGTTGTACTCAGGTTCCATCTTCTTTTATGACTTGTGTGGTCTGTTTGGCAGCGCTCTGGTCTTTCATTTGAAAGACCTGAGTTCGATCCTGATGCGATTCAGAAATTTGTTTCTGTTCCACACGTAATTGTGTGTTGATATTTCTGTATACATACATACATACATACATACATACATACATACATACATACATACATACATACATACATACATACATACATACATGTATATATATGTGTGCCTGTGTGTGATTGTGTTGGTGTGTAGTATAAATGCCTTCTTTACAGGAATTATTTACTATATCCTTTGAAAATATATGTAAGTGTCCGTGAATGCCTGTGTAAATGCCTATAAATACGTTGCAATATTTCTGGAAAATCAACATGGAAACTCATGTACAATCTTTTGATGATATTTACAGAAACGTGTCAGTTTCCTTCTAACAGGTACATTTTATTTTTTTGTAGCATGAGATACAAGTAATTCAACCTTGCAATTATTTGCAGATAGCAGACAATATCAACTCTGTTCAGTTGCAGAGTAGACGTATTTTCAGTCGGTTTTAATACGAGTTATCATGACCTCAAAACGGCAGATTTATTCGTTGGAAGGGCGGCACTGCTCTTGCAATATTATGGTGCAATCGCAGCTGGGAAATTGTATTTTTCCTTTTCTTCCATTTCCTTTTATTTACTGGAAAACTGCTATATTTTCTCTCTTTTTTGCTGAGTAATTAGATGGCAGATGCAACATTTCCACTAATTCGTCAAACAAGTTTTGCTTTATATGTGAAAAAGAATGGGTTCATTAACCCTCTACTGAAAGCAGAGTAACAATCTTCTCTTTATACGTGATGGACAACAATTGCATGATATTCGAGTTGTAACTGCAACTGGCCGTGGAAAGGATTTTGGCTTTTATTTAGTTGTAAGGTCTTCCCCACTATTATTAAAGTAGTTTATTCTTATTTAGATAAACGAATTTTGAGACACCGTACATCGATTATGAAAAAAACGTTTTGATTTTTGTACAAAAATTATGCCACAACGAAGCATAGAAGGATTTATAACTAAACGAATCAAGCATTTAATGGGGTAGTGATATTCTTTAATGATTTCAGAATATATCACATTCCGTTTAAAATCCTCAAATGTTGGAACAGAAACAGGTTTATTTCATTTACATCATGAACAGAATTATAATCTATTTTTTGGACAATAAATTTCTTTCCTGACTTGGAATGAACTTGAGAATGTCATACGAAACTCCAAAGCATCTCTCTCTCTCTCTCTCTCTCTCTCTCTCTCTCTCTCTCTCTCTCTCTCTCTCTCAAACCACTCTTCATATTTGAAATCAGTCATATTCTTGACATTCATCTTCAGTTTTATCCGGCATGTTCTTGACGCAGAGAGCCAGACCGGGTGAGAAGAAGGAAGCAACAAAATGTGATGGAGGAACATAAGGGGAAGAGTTGAATCGCTTTAAATGAGGGAATAGTGAATGGAAGAAGAAGAAGTTCGTGGAGAGAGAGAAAGAAGAGAGAAGGAGGAGACGTTGAGGGAATGAATGAAAAGACCAATGAGGAAGGAAGAAAGATGCTGAGAAGGAAGCAGAGAGAAAGAGATTGAGAGAGAGAAAGACAGACCGATAAAGAGAGAAGGGAAGACAGACAGACAAACTGAGACGGGGGTCGGGGGAGAGAGAGAGAGAGAGAGAGAGAGAGAGAGAGAGAGAGAGAGAGAGAGAAACACTTAAATGAGCTTCGACTAATGCATTACTTTTAAGTGATCCAGTTACGTTCCTACAGAGGGGATATAATGCGTTACTGGAAAAATACAGCTAATTGGGAATATAATCTATGGTTATGAAAACAAGAGGAAGAAGGAGGAAGAAGAGGAGGGCGAAGAGCAGAGAGAGAGAGAGAGAGAGAGAGAGAGAGAGAGAGAGATAAATTATATCCTTGGAATCGTAATCTATGCATTATGAAATTTTAAAAAAATATGACAGAGAAACCCACTGTGAATGCAACCAGTTAAATAGAACAATCTAATGACTACCGGAAAAAAGGAGAAAGTGATAGACAGAAAGACAGAATGAGATAGAAAGACAGACAGAATGTGTGTGAGAGAGAGAGAGAGAGAGAGAGAGAGAGAGAGAGAGAGAGAGAGAAATTATATTTTAAATTAAAAAAATATAACAGAGAAATCCACTGTGAATGCAACCAGTTAAATAAGACAATCTAATGCAAAGAAAAAGTGAAGAGAGAGAGAGAGAGAGAGAGAGAGAGAGAGAGAGAGAGAGAGAGAGAGAGAGAGAGAGAGAGAATTTATCCGTGGAATCGTGATCTAAGCATTATGAAATAAAAAAATATGACAGAAACCCGCTGTGAACACAACCAACTAAATAACACAATATGAAGGCTATCAAAGAAAAAGAAATAGAGGTAGACAGATAGACGCAGAGAGAGAGAGAGAGAGAGAGAGAGAGAGAGAGAGAGAGAGAGAGAGAGAGAGGTGGCGTATTCTGATGGAAGGATCACCGTTGCAAATTCAATAACAACTTTTCCTTTTGGGTGTCCACTTGTTCAACTTCTGAGAGAATCCCTGAACACGAAAATGGAAGTTCGCTCCTTTGGTGCTGCTGAAGGGAAAGGTAGGTAGTTAGGTGGAAAGGATACCAGCTCCGAGTGGGTGTGGGGAGGCTGTCTGGGTCGGGTGGTGGCTGTGAGGCCACGAAGCAGGAATATGGGCCTTTCGTGGGAATTGGGGGCGCCGGGGGGAGGTTAGCGAAGGAAGAATACTGGCAGAGGAAGGGATGGCGATGGTTATGAAAGATGTGATAAGCTCCTGGATTGTAGAAGGGAGTTTCTTAGGATTTTTTTTTTTTATCTTTATCAAACAAAAAAACGCTAAAAGGCATTTATCATCTCCAAGAGATATATTATAAATTCAACGCAAATTATTGCTGGTCTTTATTTGAACTCCAAAATATACTTCCAAATCAAGGCAAAGTACGACTCGTCTTTACAATAACTCCAAAATGTTTCTAACTCAAGGTAGCTTTCTGCTGGTCTTCACATTTGTATTTCCTTACGATTTGTTTGAATGAACAACGATATCTTTATACTAGTTTCGATGCATGTCTTTCGAGTTAATACGAGAATTTTAACAGACATTAACCTGTCATTTTATCTCATTCAGTTTTAAATCTCCATTTTCTTTCTCCCTTTTTGAGAATCATTTAAACATAGACCGTCTGGATGTTGTGTGGAACATAAAGGAAACGCTTTCCTCTAAGTGTAGTATCACTCTTTAACTTGAAATACATCTTTGCAGAGATTCCTCACCTTCACTCGGTGCTGTTTATCAGATTTCTAATTTCACATCACGATGCTTTCTTTACGTAGCTTCGTATGCTCTTTTCAACCATGTTTTGCATTTCTTAATGCTTATTCAAAGCTAATGTTACTGAGGAAGGCATAGGGGAACATGCTAGAGGTACCTTTATTGTCCCCAAGAATGGTGTCTTAATCACATTAAGCCTGCCTAATTATCCTTTTGTGAGATCTTCTTTCAACTCTGTTATTACAGTATTTTTCGTCTTACGAACATGATTCCCACATCTATTTATTCTTTTTTTAGTTCAAGGGAAGAAATTTTCTTTCAGATTAGAGATATTTTCGTTTTGATATAATTTTAGGTTGTACGTATGAAGGATTTATGAGTATTATTATTATTATTATTATTATTATTATTATTATTATTATTATTATTACATGTGTGTGTGCTCCTGTGTATGTATATGTGCATTTGTGTGTGTAAACATTTAGCAGATATAACGTCTTCTCGGTCAAAAAGTGTTCACTGAGGCTTCTTTTATTCTTCAAAAATTTTGTTGACATATACATACTATCGTGAAATACGTAGGTTCATCTTGAATTGAATAAAAATCGAGAAGAAAATTGACGTAAAACATAAATCTTACGCTTGCCCAGATGAAGATATAAAAGAAGATTTTCACTAATGCCTTAGATTTGATCTTACCAACATAATTGTCACATGAGCATGGTACAGTATAACTCATTTTAACAGCTATTTGCACTATGGAAAGGAAGAAATAGACTGAAAACACGATTCAGAAAGAAGCTACAGGAAAGAATTAAACCGAGTCAAAAGATCTGGTGTCAAGGAGAAATTCTGTCTCTCAAAAGGCAATTAGTACGAACATTTACCGGCAAACTTTATCAATCAGAAAGCTTTAACGAACACTTAAGCCAAACTTTTGTTAATCAAAACCTGGAACGAAAAACATGTTTTGTCAACCAAATGCCCAAAAAGAACACTGAAGACCAAAATTTATTAATCAAAGTATTTTAAAAAAGTAAAGGAAGAACCAAATTTTGACATTTTAAAAACTACCAAATGTTGAATGAAATCCTACAAAAAGATTTGCGACCAAATTTTGTGAATCAAAGTAGTATAACAAAGATAATCTACAGCCGAATTATTTCGATTCAACAGCTCGAAGGAAAAACACCCAACACCAAATTTTTTTAATCAAAGGCCCAGAACGAAGAGCACTTGCTACCAAATTTTGTTAATTAAATTTCAATAAAACAGCGCTTCCGACCAAATTTTGTTAATCAAATGTCTGGGACGAAGAAAATTTACAACCAAATTTTGTCTGAAGGCAACAGTGGAACATAATTCACACCAAATTTTGTCAACCAAATGTCTAGTGAAGGCAATCAGACTTTATCTGTCGAAGGGATAGAACGAAGAAGATTTATAATGAAAATTTTTCAATCCAAAGGAGAGGGCGACGACCACTTGCCACCAAGGTTTTTAAATCAAAGGCTTAAGATGATGAACCCTTATTACCAAATTTTACCACTCAAATGTCCACAGTAAAGCGCACTCATAACCAAATGTGTCAATTGAACGGCGAGAACTACGACCGCTTACCACCAAATTTTGTTATCCAGAAGGTTTTATAATGAGCCCTTACTACCATTATTGCCAGTCAAAATCTAGAAGAAAAATGTATATGATAAGAAACCCTAAAAATAGTCTTTTTCCATAAATACCTTGCTACTTGTAGCATAACCAATCGTAAACACTCACCGTAACATTCTTGAATTCAGTGATCAGACAGAAGAGGACTACGGAATCCAATTGTAGAAAAAGTGTATTGATATATGAGGTCGATGGAAATGTTCCATTTCACATATGGAAAAGAAATAGCACATATTTATTCTGAATTATCCTCCTAACGTCGAGGTCTTCCCGCGAAAGCCCTAAAAAAGACTGAAAGTACCCTTGGTTTTAAATATGAAATTTCAAAAACAAAAAACAGACACTTCATTTGCTAAAGATAATAAAAAAATTAAATAAAAACCTGTCAAATAAAAGAGAAAAGAAACTTGGTAATGCATGCACATTAACAGCTTAGTTCCGGAAGTAATAAAAGATCAAATAGAATCTTGGATAAAGTAAAAAAAAAACTGCGTTAATGAATGTAAACATAAAAATCAAAAGTTTCAAACATTAAAAAATAATGAATCCATTCAAACGAAATAACAGTGAAATAAAATGAAAAAGAAATTTACGAAAATCAAATACCATAGAAAAATAAACAAATATAAATAAATGAATTGGGTCAAAATGAGTAAACAAGAATTCACCCAGAATACCTCCTGAGGGAAAGGAGAAATTCGAAAAAATCAAAAGTTTCAAATACAACCCTCCCCCCTCCAAAAAAATAAATAAATAAAAATTCAAATAGAACACCATTGAGGGAATAGGAAAAAGAAATTTTGAAAAAAGGAACCACATTGTGGGGGGGAAAAATGGATTCTGGGAAAGGCAAGAAGTGAATTACGGTTGGGAAGAAACGAAAAGTGATGAATATCGAATGAAGACGACTAAGTTGATAAAAGCTGCCGTTGCAGAGAGAGAAAGAGAGAGAGAAATACAAAAAAAGGGGGAGAGAGAGATACCTCAGTAGTTAATTTATGAAGTGGTTTGATTTTATGAAATTTAGGCTGTTAATGCAAGCACTGAAAGGGCACTTTCGGCCATTCACCTGTTAAGACCGAAAAGAGAGGGATGGAGTGGTTGGACAGCAAGATGAAGAAATCCTGAAGTTAAAGGATATGAAGTACAAGGATCTAAATGTGGAGTTGGGAGAAACCTCCAAAATTGCACCAAGAGGTAACAATTAGAGAGAATGGACAGCACGATGGATGAAATGAAGAGGGAACGAAGGTCAAGTAAACTGCTAAAATCTGGCTGTAGTTGCTTCAGTAATGCCCACAGTACATCACTTGATTGATTTGATTTGATTAATTGTGGGTTATCTGGCGTCACAACTACCAGGGTCACTGACGTCGAATACTAAATGTGATCTTTTCACTTTTATATAGTAGGTTATAAAAATTAAAAATTAAATTCTGCTAAACAGAACTACATATAAATTTGATTAAGAAAAACAACAAAGAAAACTAAAATAAATAAATATATACAATTCTGCTAAAAAGAACTATTAATAAATTTGATCCGTTAAAAACAGTATAACTTAAGAAAAAAATATATGAGGTACACCGATGGTACCAACTCCCTACGGAGATACTCAGAAGTAGAAATAGCAGTAGATGAAGAAAAGTAGTGACAGCATCAGCAGCAATATTAACAAAAGATAATTAGTAGTAACATCATCATAATCTTAATGCCAGCTGCAGCAGAAGTAGTGATACCACTAGTAGTAATAGCAGCAATGACGGCAGTGAGGAAATCAATTAAAGATGAGAAGTAAAGGTAATAATAGTACACTAACTTTATATTGACAGCGAAATGTAATTATTGTTTTTATGAACATGACTAAAACAAAGATGATTTTTTTAATGCTAGTACTATTACTCTAACTATTATTATTATTATTATTATTATTATTATTATTATTATTATTATTATTATTATTATTATTATTATTATTATTATTATTATTATTACTACTACTACGCCGGCTCCCTCTCCCGGAGCATTTCATGCAGAAGCTCCTAAAAGTATCCGAGGAAGATAAATATGGCGAATGAGTCAGCGTATTCTTTCCTGTGTATGGAGCACTTAAATTCTACAATTCGGTTAATGCACCGGACATCTCCATCCCGGAGCCGCCTTAAAAGATGAGTTCTCCGGGACCTTTGGCGTCGGGACTTGGGGTTTTATTGTGCCGATTTCAGATTGTATCGTCGGGAGTTTTACCTTCCATTCGTTATTAGGAAAATGATTGAAGAAGATGAGGATGGAGAATCGTTAGGGTGGTGATTTTTATGGAGTTTTCGTTAGGCTGATAATTTTTGCAGATTTTCTTTAATTTTTTTTTGTTTATGTTTGCATGGGTAATTATTCATCTCTTCACAATTATTTCTTTTATAATTCCCACAATTTATGTGATTTAAGTGGGTTCTTCATTTGATAATTATTACCTAACAATTACATGAGTTCCCCGCCATGCTAAATTCTTGATGCGCAGTGTAGTATAAAATGTATCTGGGGATATAGACTAATTTTGAAAGCAGAATCGTAATAAATTAGATCTAATGAAAATACATTCGTTTTCGAATGAAATGTAGTAAAGCGAATGATAAAGGACAAAATGAAAATGGGAAAACGAGTCAAAATCACATTTTTTGAAGCATTTCGTAAATACTTTTTCCTAATTTTAATGACTCTTTTTATCTTTATTGATTTTCATTTCAGAGTTGCCCTTTTCTCTCCTCTCCATTTTTACAAGTCATTTCTCTTTCTCTCTCTCTCTCTCTCTCTCTCTCTCTCTCTCTCTCTCTCTCTCTCTCTCTCTCTCAAACATCTGAGATGGATGCCCTTACCTCTCATTTGTCTATAAATGTATTCTCTCTCTCTCTCTCTCTCTCTCTCTCTCTCTCTCTCTCTCTCTCTCTCTCTCTCTCTCTCAAACTCTCTCTCAAACACAAACACACACCCAAACGTCTGAAATGGATGCCTTTTCTTCTCATTTCTCTATAAATGCATTATTCTCTCTCTCTCTCTCTCTCTCTCTCTCTCTCTCTCTCTCTCTCCGACGTCTTAGATGGACCAGAGCATTCACGAGAACTTTTCAAGGTTATTAAACTCGAGCTCAAATCGCAAAGTGGACATGCTGGCCGGCCCTGCGATCTGATGTCTTGAAAGGTTCTAAATGGAAGGCTCCATCCCTATGTCAGGCTGAAGAACTTCCCAGATAGATAGAAGGAGAGAGAGAGAGAGAGAGAGAGAGAGAGAGAGAGAGAGAGAGAGAGAGAGATAATATTAGTGGCCTACTAAGAGTGCCCCATGACTGACTGTCATGTTTCATTTAAAACTTAATAGAATTTTAATCTAGAATATCCCCAGTATACATATATATATATATATATATATATATATATATATATATATATATATATATATATATATATATATATATATTCATGTGTGTGTTTGTGTAAGTACGCACACATACATATTTATATATATATATATATATATATATATATATATATATATATATATATATATATATAATTTCTGACTCACGTGATATATAAACCCAGGTCTCTCAGGTGGAAAGCAAGGGCGTTACCCACTGGGCCACCTGAGAGACCTGGGTTCTGATCCCTGACGTGAGTCAGAAAAACACGTGATTGTGTGTTGATGATTTCTATATATATATATATATATATATATATATATATATATATATATATATATATATATATATATATACAGTATATATAAATATGTATGTGTGTGTACTTTACAAACACACACATGAATATATATATATATATATATATATATATATATATATATATATATATATATATATATATATATATTATGTATATATATATATATATATATATATATATATATATATATATATATATATATATGAATATATGTATATATACATATATATATAGAGGAGAGACAGACAGACGGACAGACAGACAGACAGAGTGAGGTCATATCATAGTCACTGAGTGCCTCACAACTGACTGTTCCGTTTTATTCAAACCTGATGACAAAAAAAATGTCTCCGCAGCAAAAATCTCCAAAGTGAGTACGCTACTGCGTGTATAACTCTGTATATGTGCACTATGGTTAGGTTGTAGGCTAATGACTTAAAAATGACTCACATGCAAAAGCATTTGTCTGCCTCTGCTATAAGAAAGCACTCGAAAGCAGTCCACAGCAGCTAAGCGCACTCGTGCAAAGCGGATAACTTCAAAGGTTTCATTCGTGATCTTTCGCGTCTTGCATTTACCATTTCCCCAATTATATTCCAGGCATCCCTCAGCGTTAAGAGTCAAATGAGCATCTTTTTGACTCTCTCTCTCTCTCTCTCTCTCTCTCTCTCTCTCTCTCTCTCTCTCTCTCTCTCTCTCTCTCAGTCTAGACCTGGACACTGCTTTGCCTGGGAGAAAAAATGATCGGAGAATGAAAATGTTCGAGGCATTCGTATCATAAGCGACACAAACGGGTTAATTTGAATATCCGGAGATCTAAATTCATTAAGGGAAGGTCTTTACTTTTTTTACGGGATCTCATTTAATGTTGACATACTTGTTCGTTTTTAACTCGGCGAGAGGTCGCGGATTATTCTCGGAGGATGGCAGACATCAGAAGTATTGGGCTAGTGTTTCATAAACCGGTGATGTTTATATGAAATCAGTTTTGAGTTCTTTTTTCCCAAGTATTTATACAACTGGGGCCGTATGACATTACGATTAAATAGCAGGGCCTTCCATGTGTCTTTTTTCTTCATAGCACTTTATACGACTCTTATTGAGCTGATGATAATAGAAGGCGCCTGACAGTCATTAATTTCAATACACGTATAAAGGAGAGGAATGTTACTACCTCTCTCTCTCTCTCTCTCTCTCTCTCTCTCTCTCTCTCTCTCTCTCTCTCTCTCTCTCTCTCGGCTCTGCTCTATTTTTTGATACCCGTGAAGTGAATGATACGAGAAACCAATTAGGAGCATTTTCTTTCGTCGAACAGGAATCCTCTCCCTGATGACTTACAGAAAATTCAATTAAATAATGTGGACATAGGATAAAGACAATATAGCAACAATCAAATTTATTAACCAAACGGAGGATTCCTTTGAGAAGAAATAAATCCCACTGCAAAAGCATGAAATGAAAAGTATGTGTGGGGAGACTTCGTTACAGATACCACTCACTTTTCCTCGTCTTATTTTCACCCCTTTTCATTTTTACTCACTATGTTGGTCGAAACCTTCTCTGGAGTTGGCCGTAGATGCATGTAAATTGACTGTGCCTTGAAATGAAAGGAATAGGCATAAGAATAGCATACAGCTGTTACTCGGCTTGGAAACGTGATATTACAGGTGGACTGATTCTTTCAGCCCACACAGAGTGGCTCTTGTGGAGAAGATAAAAAACGCGTTCACTTAAGTGACCTAGGCATGAATCACGTCCAGGTTCTAGGTACACATGTCCTATCGGTGAACTTTGCCATTCCACCCCACCCCCACCCACTCAGCACGCCTACCCCCGTGACAGGTAGTGCCCATCTGGTCTACGAAACGTTAGACCTCTTCGTGAAAAGATATGATTCATCCCACTGCCAAAAAATGTGGTTAAGACGATGCTGGTGACCTTCTCAGTATCGTCCGTGCACTTTTGGGGACGTGATCTGTTACCATAGGTAATCATTTATCATTTTCGCTGTGTATTATTATTATTATTATTATTATTATTATTATTATTATTATTATTATTATTATTATTATTCACCTGTACATCTTTCCATTTAAAGCAGATAACTCTAGATTTTGTCTCTCCGGTTCTTAGTTTTTTTTTTTTTTTTTGAGGCTCGTTGCTACCCCTTGCCTTTCGCCTCCATAACTGTAACGTATCACAGTTGACTAACTACCAGGTAATGTATTATTATTATTCATGATGTACATACATTTATATGGAACAAGCGAAAAAGTTCACCAACTTGTCCTTTGATGGTAAAAGGAAAAAGCATAACATTACCTTTAGGAGGATAAAATAACCAAAATAGATGAAAATTAACCGACATGCCAGTAAATATGCACAAAGAGAATTTTCTTTGATTGTAGAATATAAAAAAAACGACGAGAAACGAGATCTAAAATGTTAGAATTCCATAGTGCAACAATAAAATTTTTTGTAAATTCCTTCGGTACGAAAATTAAAACATAAATCTACGACCTCTCTAGCAGGGAGTCGGTTAATTTTTAGTTCGTACAAGCAGTCGCTGACTATAACAGCAGTCACAGGAGAATCACGAGACAAAGGGCAGAAGAAGAAGAAGAAGAAGAAAAGAAGAAAAAAAAGAAGATGCATCTTCAGTTTCTGAGACGACACAACCGTGCCAGTTGTTGTGGTTTTTCTCCGACGATCACGTTACTGGCGCTTCCGCGTAGGTCACCGCACTGCATGATGACGACGTTGTTGGGCGAATTACGCAACATTCCATTTGGCTGATGATGGGCTTGATGAACTGTTGCTGTTGATGTTGTGGCGTGAACAACGCAGCTTTTACAAGCATGGTGATATTCAGTGCAGTAAGTCTAGTGGGATGAGTCTAGTGGGTCTTGTAAAGGTTCGTCTGGCTATCTTTAGTCACAACGACGCCTTGTCCCGCTATATTTACTACAATGAAAATTACTGTGCTTGAAAAATTGCGTTGTTCACCCACCGTTCAGGCTACAACCAACAACAATAATATTTATAAACGGATAAATATCATTGCCTTTGGTTGTAGCTTAAACGGTGGCGTGAACAACTCAGGTTCTTCAAGCATAGTGATTTTCATTGTAGTAAATTTAGTGGACAAGGCGTCGTTGTGAGAATTCTTGTGAAAGCTCATCTGGCTATCTTAGTCAAATCCACCATTGACTGGTATGCCTGCGTCTGTGACGAAACTATCCCGATTATAAATATTATCGTCGTTGGTTTTAGCTATAACGGGACATATTTGTGGTCCCAGTAGTATTACTGGTGGTGAAATAAGGTTTTCTCGAACATAGGATACGCAGCACTTAACCCTTAATCGTTGTAGTGGTGAGAATAGAGTTTTTATTTTTTTTATGCAAGCGAATAATGCTCTTGTGATAGTGTTAGTACTTATAGTAGTAATTGTTGTTGTTGTTGTTGTTGTTGTTGTTGTATACACTCTTACAATACGAATGAAATCAAATTCCCCTTCATTTGGATGAACTCCATGACCCCTTGTTAGGGCTGGACTTAATTTTTTTTTTTAGTCATCCCTGCTGTTGTAGCATTACTAGCAATAGCGAGAGCAGCTGTGGAAAAAAAAGCCATCAACAACGGCAGTTGATTGTAGTAGTAGTAATCGTAGTAAGAGAAGCTGATCTCAGATAAGGATCTGCTGATCAGATGTCACCGCAGACTCCCATCCTACGCCCTTCAGCTGTGCCATCAGAAAGGTTCATATTCTAGTCCTCACGTTGTAACGTAAGAGATGGTTTGTTTTTATTTCTTCAGCCATGCTCCCTCATCTGCCGTGATATGCAAAGGCTTCGTTTCGAGATTTGACGAAATTCCCGGAAGGTAATTGTCATATGGCTGATTGCCAGAGTTGGCCTTAGTTCCCTGACAATTCCTTGCAGTAATGGAACTGAAAGTTTAAAGTTATTTCTTTGGACATAATATTTTTTTCTCTTTTGTGGCGCAAGCTGATTTTCATCTGTGATCGGAATGGGCACGCATCAAGCTTAAATTTAACTTTAAAATTAATGAAATAAATAACTTCTTGTATAACCTCCAGTAATATATGTTAATATGCATGGCCTATATATATTAATATATATATATATATATATATATATATATATATATATATATATATATATATATATATATATATATATATATATATATATATATATATATACATATATATACTGGTAATCTTCTTAGACACGAAGATATGTTATTTAGTTGTATTACACATAGGAAAATGAAAGGTGTTTTTGTGAGAATATGCCCAACAGTTTCGTCCTCCAAT
>NC_089744.1:35714098-35739098 GCF_040412425.1 Macrobrachium rosenbergii
GCTTTGATTATACGCTGTAGCGGCTGTACAGAAAAGTCGATTACCCAAAAGAAACTTCGGCGTATTTTTAACTTGTTCATTGTTCTCTTCGATTTCACTTTATGAGACTCATGTCGTTACCGACCTCTCGCCCTTTGATGCTGATATTTATTGGAATAAAGATAAATGCAAGCTTCTTCATGTATCTATAGAATGAAGGCTTCCTTCATAAATTCTCTCATTCCCTCACGCCAGACCACGACGCCTACATGCCCGCTTATTATCATCACATTTCGAAAAGAAATCTTGGCCTTGTTAGGCGTCACCTTCCGTCGGGGAAAGAAGCGGCGCCAGTGTTAGTGGCGAGGCGACGGAGGGAGACTGGATGAAATTTGCAGCTCTTTCCAAAAGTCGCCCTTGGTAGGGTCTTCACGTCTGGCGGGGCGTTGTTGACTCAATAGGAGACGTAATCTTGCTTAACGACACGAAGAAATGTGATTGCGGCGATAGAATAAACTTCTCTTTGGAGGTGTATTCATACCTTATTTCAGGAGAAGAAACCGACGTCATTCGACCGGGAAATTGGGTTTCAAATTTTGTTTCTCAAATATTTCAGCAGAGGCGCTCTTACGTGACGGCCTCCCCTGGTAAACTTCCTTTTGCATTCGTCTCCTTTAGAAAGAGGGGAAGAAGAAGAAGAAGAAGAAGAAGAAGAAGAAGAAGAAGAAGAAGAAGAAGAAGAAGAAGAAGAAGAAGAAGAAGAAGAAGAAAAGACGGAAAAAGGGGAAAGAGAAAAAATTACACGAGGAAGAAAACTAGGGCAAGGAATAAGGAAGAATAGACAGAATTTTTTTGGTAGTATGAGCAAAGGAGAAAGAAAAATGTAAGTTACTGCACTTATTTTACATCTAAGATACTTTTAGCCAACTCTGTAACACATACCATTGTCAGAATCAATAGCATGTAAATGGTCAGGAGTAAACAAATAAGTAAAGAGGAAAATTCTAGAAAAGGAATTTGAAAAAATAAATGCTTCAAGTTAACCCTTATGGGAAATATCCTATTTTATACATTATGCGTTTAATCAAATAAGAAATATGAATATATGAACAATTTAGGATTTGCATTCAAAATTACATTTCCATGTAAACAATTAACTAGGAAATGAACATGATGACTAATTTATATGATTACCTCCGTTAGTTTTAAAATTAGTCATATATATATATATATATATATATATATATATATATATATATATATATATATATATATATATATATATATACTGTATATATATATTCATATATATATATATATATGTATATAATATGTATATAAATAACTGAATCACTAGAATATGGAACGTGATGAATATGTAAATAAAGACAAAATCCACGAAGGAAAGAGAAACAATGGAGTACTGTAAGGTCTTTCGACATCTTGTCTTTTACTTAGCAATCTGTAAAGGACGAGAAGTCGAAAGGCCTTGCAGGACTCCATTGTTTTTCTTTCCTTCGTGGATTTTATCACTATATATATATATATATATATATATATATATATATATATATATATATATACGAAGGGATATGTGTGTTGATGCATGTGTATGTGTGTGTGTGTGTGTGTGTAGATGCAACCAACCAAGGCTTAAAACTTTGTTGAATGATAGTCTGATAGCACTGACTAGGCTCTTCTCAGTGAAGAAACAGAAACTGAGATAAATTTAAGCATAATCCATAAATTCATACCAATCTAGACCTCATATCTAAAATAGCAGTGATGTATACGTGAGCAAAAATAGATACATAATATGTTTTCCTTAAGTATATGTATATGTATAAGATTGTAGTTTAATTTACAAGCATTCTCATCTAATGGACATGAATCAGATTTGTTTTTTTTTGTGGTTTCTCTTCATTTATCTACGGATTTCTTTAATTAATCATTCCTACAAACCTTCCTCGGTTGTAACACCTGTCAGTTCGCTCGACACTCGGCCATACAAGCAAGCAAGTGCCTAAATGAATCTGCATTCGTGTTGGTCAATAATGCTCAGTCGTTCAACCATCCGGCCACAATGATATTGTAAGAGAAAGTCAAATATAACAAAACCTCAACAATTAAATTGTAATAAACGAAAAAACGAATGAATCCTCATATGAACCCTGATTGTATATATATTAAACATTTTACCGTCGGATATTTTTATGCCTGGCGAATGAATCAACGCTTATGAATAACAATAAAATAATTCCACTTTTTTCCAACATTTATTTTGTTTCGGTTGCACTACTCGGGGTGCTCGATCAAGCATTAGTCAAGGGTCTTTTTCGATACAATTCTCTTCAGTGGTAAGTTAGAATGAAGGTTATTTGGGATAAATTGATCCTTCAGTGGCAATGCTAGTGAAGCGTTCCTTTGATTACTATTATTATTATATTTACTATATAATTGTGGATTTTTATTACTCAGATTGTTTTTCACGAAATTGTGAATCTATTAACATTATTATTATTATTATTATTCACAAGATGAAAGCTATTTATATGGAACAAGCCCACGGGGGCCATTGACTTGAAATTCAAACTTCCAAAGAATATGGCGTTCAGCTGAAAGATGTAACAGAAGGTAATAGGGAATACAGAAGGAGATCAGTTATTACAAAAGAAAAGATAAATTAACACAGTAATAAATAAATTGATAAAAATGCAAGAAAATTATAAAATACAAGGAGAATTGCTTCAGGGTAGTTTTTATTTTATTTAAAGTTAGAGGTAACCATGATCGTGCGTCTGGCACCGCTATATGTGGCAACAACACAGGCCACCACCGGGCCGTGGTCAAAGTTTCATGGGCTGCAGCTGAGAGTTTCGTGGGCCGTGACTGAGAGTTTTATACAGCATTATACTCTGTACAGATACTAGTTTTACACACTAAATCAAATTAAGTTGAATTTTTCCCCCACCAACTTTCCTCAGTATTCCTTCTCCTTCGTCATTTCTTCCGATATTGACTTTTGACTCGTACGCAGTTGACCGAGAAAGTTGGTTTGGAAATAACGATGTAGACGCTCCTGTGTAATGAGTCAAACAGCCATATTTATTTCTCATTGTCGTCTCTATTATTAATTTTATTCATCATGCCAGTTTCATATAGTGTTTCCCTTTTGTTCTGGTATTGACCACAATTTATTCTAATATCGTTTTTTATTCACCGGAACGTGCCTGACCTAAAGAGGCAGATTATGTTGCAAGATCAATTTTGGCAGATAATTAGAAAAGCAGACTCACGGAAGGGAAGAGAAAGAAACATAAGAGAGGATATCTAATAGATACCGGTGAAAGGACTATCGACAGCAACTGTAGTAAACATTATCAAGCGTGGAAGACGTAATATGTAAACAAGTAAAATAAGCAAGTTTTCTGCATAGCGTATAATCAAGGCCACCGAAAACAGATCTATTTTTCGGTGGTCTCAGTATATTGCTTTAAGAGCCGCGGCCCATGAAACTCTCAGCCGGCCGTGATGGCTTGTGTTGTTGCGTTGCCAGAAGCACGATCATGGCTAATTTTAACCTTAAATAAAATAAAAACTACTGAGAATAGAGGGCTGCAATTTGGTATGTTTGATGATTGGACAGTGGATAATCAACACACCAATTTGCAGCCCTCTAGCCTCAGTAGTTTTTAAGATCTTAGGGCGGACAGAAAAAGTTCGGACGTGACAGACAAAGCCGGCACAATAGCTTTCTTTTACAGACAACTAAAAAAGGGTAATGAGGATTTCTGAAAATGGCTCCGTCTGCTGCATACAAAATTCCTTCTTATCCCCTTAGTTTCTGATTTACCTTTTATTTCCTTTCCATTTGGGCGCAGCCAGAGATCTGCTTGCCCGTCCGGTCGGACTCCGCACATCATAACCATAGACTTCTAAATAGAAGGCGGACGCATTTGTACGAGAATGAATAATTGAAGCGTAAGTTAATCAACGGATGAATACTTAACCTGCATTTCGTAACAGGTCAGCCAATGCTGCTGCATCGCATAAGCGAATGGATACTCGTGAAATATGCAGCCGAAACCTTTCTCACAGAAACAATTTGAGTGGGAACAATAACATATCAAACATTCAAACGCTGTATGAAACGAAAAGAAAAATGAGCGAGGGTTATGGAAAGCTGACTTCTGTTTATTGCAGATGAGGTGGAAAAAGATAACACACCGAAAACAGGACGGATAGGATGCAGTGAAGAAACGTCGTTTACAGTGGAGAAAATAATATGGAAAGCTGAGGATATAATAAGTAAATTTAGAAAGTGGTTGATTGGAAATACAATGTTTGTGACAGCACTGTACAGTCTAGATAAGTTTCAACAGCAAAAACATTGTTAAAAAAGAATAAAAAAGAAGACACACAAAACTGGTAGTAAAATGTTTACAACTCATGTGACAATTTCATATGAAGAAAATCGATGCACTATGAGTCTGGAAAACTAAGGATGCTCCACAATAGAGTAAAACATGTCATAAACACACAAGCAAGTTGAAAACAAGTGGAGAACGAACCTTTGACAAGTGCTGGATAATCATATCTGGTTAGAACTATCACTAAGTCGTAGGCTTATTTTCAACTTGTTTGTGATGTTTGTATGTGATGAGTTGCCGAGATGTGTTGAAGATATGTTGTACTGTAGTATGGACACCTTAGTAACCTTGGCTTCGTTACTAATTTGTTTGTTTGTCTATTTACCCCACGTAAATTTACTTAATTATAAATTTTTTTATTTGTCTTGTCACCTAGAATATTGATTATGCTTAACTAAGTCGGTATCTGTCTTCCATGGTCTTTATAGTACCTTATGTTTTATAATGGGAATATTCACTAGTGCAATAAAATTCATTCCACCACAAACGGTCAGACGAAGGTCTGCATCTACACGCAGACATAATGTGTATATATATATATATATATATATATATATATATATATATATATATATATATATATATATATGTGTGTGTGTGTGTGTGTGTGTGTGTGTGTGTGTGAGTATGTGTGTTTGTGTTCTTTTCTTTTTCAACATCAAGACGCTTCCCTTAAAAGGGGGTGGTTCTCATAAAAAAAGACTGCAGTCACTTCCAAAATCACACCTAAACTGCTGAATCGTAGATAGCTCTCTTGTACAAAAAAAAAAAATCTACAAAACTAGACTCTTCATACATTAACACATGAGGTTCATCCTCTGTATGTCGAACCTCCCTACACACTACTATTCTATATCTGCTTACACACGTTGAGGCTTTTACCAGTACCTCTTTCAGTTCATCTATCCTACTATTTCCAGGTCTTCCTCTCCTCCTTCCTTTCAAAACTTTCGAAAGGTATACTCATTTCACCAACCTGTCGCCCTTCGTTCTTTCCACATGACCTAACCATTTCAAAGTGCTATGACCCATCTTTTCACTTGGACTAATTATTCTTACCATTCCTTCTACATATCTCCACGATTCTCTCCCTTTCATTTCTTCTTTTACCACAAATACTACGTAAGCCATTCATGTGCACAGCTTCTGCCTCCTTTCTTTCATACTGCACTCGCATAGAAGAGTATTGGTTCAGCATTTCTTTCGTACATTTTAGCACTGGATTCCATGCGCCCTCTAAGTTTTCTCCCAGTCTTCTGCACACCAAGCCCACTGGGGCCACTGACTTGAAATTCCAAAGAATATGGTGTTCATTAGGCAGAAGTAAGAGGAGGTAAAGGGAAATGCAGAAAGAAGAGATCTCACTTACTAAAGAAGAAAAAATAAATTAATAAATGATAAATAAATAAGTTGATAAAAATGTACTGAAATGCAAGGAGAATAGTATTAGGGTAGTACTGGCACACATCTAATTACCTTTCTTGTTTCACCTGCTGTGATTCATCTCTTCTCTCATCCTACCATCATCTAAAATCTTTGCACCTTATAGCTTATCAATCCATAACAGCCCATATTAACATTCACTGCTCCGTCTTCTTACTTCCCATTCACCCTCATAACCTTATTCCTACTCATGTTTACTTTCAGTTTTTAGCAAACGCTTTCAAACTTATGATCTCCAAACATCAGCCATTACACATTCCATTCACAAGCCGTCTTCTTATGGCACAACTTTGCACCTTCGTCTACTTTCCCTTCTTTGGCATCTCGCATCAATCCATCTGGAATGATATTAAATAGCTAAGAAGACATAACACACGCTTGTCTCAACCCAATTTTTACACCAGACCAGACACTCTCTTACTTACACACTGTAACGCATGCCACACTTCCATGATAAAACCCATATATCACTATCAACCATTTGCCCTTTATACCATACATCCTCAGCACCATCCACATTGTCTCTGTCAGCTCTATCATCGGCTGTCTTTTAGTTCATTTATGTCAAACAGCTTTTTCCCCCTTATTTTCAAACTTCTCACATAAATGTCATCTGTTTACCTTCACAGTCAAAATCTAACTCACATATTGCTGCCATACTAAGGGAAAGTATGCCTTTATAATTCTTAGTCTCCTGTATTACCTTAACCCTTATACAAAGGAGCAAATATACTTTCACCCATTCTCTTGGGACCCATCTGCATCCAGACTCACTTCGCACAACCCTGTTAGCCACTCAGTCACACTTTCACCTCCGTACTGCAAAGTCTCACGTGCTGTCCCATCAGCTCCTGGTATCCTTCCTGCCTCTTGATTGCCATCCTCACATACTTAACCACAGATTCTTATAGATTTCTCTAGATCAACCTTGACGCCGATTTTAATCATCTCGACAAATCGGATTTTGAAAGTTGATACAACTAGCGGTGCTTGATAAAGCCTTTTGGAAATCTTGTAATTACATTGATGGTATGGCAATGGGATCCCCACTGGGTTCCACCTTTGCTAATATCTTCATGTATTCTCTGGAGGAGCACTTGCTAGATCACTTTTTTGCTTTACATTTTCCAGGGAAATGCAAATAGATTTTTAGAATTTGTCTATGGTGTACATTACAATATAAAATTTGCCATTAAATATGAAATGATATGAAATTAGCTTTTTTAGAAGTCTTTTTCAAAAATGATCATCTTAAGACAACGAATTAAAAAAAAAAAACATTGTAAACGAATGTCATTATCGACCCTATTTCACCGGGCCTTTAGTCTGACTTCAAGTTTGGCTTCATTCCGTTAAAAATAACGTATCTTCAAAATTATTTTGTTGACAACTGCTTTCCATTCTAACTCGTTTTAGTTTTCTGTAAAAGAAAACTATTCAGATGGCTTTGTCTGTCCGTTCGCACTTTTTCTGTCCGCCCTCAGATCTCAAAAACTACTGAGGCTAGAGGCTGCAAATTGGTATCTTGATTATCCACCCTCCAATCATCAAACATACCAAATTACAGCCCTCTAGACTCAGTAGTTTTTATTTTATTTAAGGTTAAAGTTAGCCATGATCGTGCGTCTGGAAACGCTATAAGATAGGCTACCACCGGGCCTTGGTTAAAGTTTTATGGCCCGCGGCTCATACAGCATTATACCGAGACCACCGAAAGATAGATCTATTTTCGGTGACCTTGATTGTACGCTATACAAATAACTCGATTGCGCTTAAGAAACCTCGGCGCATTTTTTACTTGTTTAAGTATGCTGACAAATTTTTATAGGATGTTTTTATTCTAAAATTCTTTGTGCCTATGGTCTCGAAACTACTTTTCTAATAAGTCTTCTGCTGATACATAAAAAATAACCTTTTAATTATGAATCATGCCAAATCATTATCCGTCATATTCCAGGCATTGATATAAAGCTAATAACGAGCAACCCTTTGACTACCGGTTGCATTTAAATTTAAAGAAAAGCTGAGACCTTTAGTGACCTGATGTGTAATATAAATCTAATTGCCCTTGATGTGACCTGGGAACATACTGTACGTTGGCGGCATATGGAAGTTGTTGAGGGTGAGAATAGATTCTACTATAGAAAAGGGGTTAAACTGACGAACCGTGAATTCTCTAATACACAACAAATTTTAATAAAGACAAACATAAGATAAAACATTGTGATTTTGAAACATTGGAAAATGCTTTGAAAGACAATTTTTGACCTTTCTTGAATCCTTGTTTATTAAGAGGATCGGTCGTCAGTGAACCTCCCATTCCTCGGCCACACCTCTATACTTGACGTGAATGATCTTTGCTCACCAAAGTACCGTTGTTAATAATTCAGCTTTCATTTTTCATCTGTTGAACTTAAAGGTGTTTCTCTCTCCTTGTACGTAAATATGTAAAGTTTTTTTTTTTATTTTTGTCTCAGCCTGTTACTTATATATATTATTTGTCGTTTTACCTCTGAGTACGGAACAACTGTGGTCTACAAATGGTGACTTTAAAGAAAGTACACCTGATCATATGACATACCATTCCTTCTCCAATGCTGATATATATATATATATATATATATATATATATATATATATGTGTGTGTGTGTGTGTGTGTGTGTGTGTGTGTGTGTGTGTGTGTGTGTGTGTGTGTGTGTGTGTGTGTGTAGTGTGTGTGTGTCTCTGTGCGTTTCAGTCCTTTTCCGTACCAGCTTGAAAACTGAAAATTTTCTATGTTTTGCTGTATTGATTTTTCTCTGTATCGTGTTCCCTAATTCCGTAACACGTTGAAATCAAGCTAGAAGACTTTAATACATAATATACTCGTGTATATATTTATTTCGTGATAAAATCATTCATTCAAGCATCCCGTTCCGTGTACTGATTTATAAAGTTCATTTATTCCATTAACTCCATTAATCTTTCTGTCTTTCTTTCTCCCTTTTGATACATTTAGAGAATACTCGAAGCCCCTCGGTTTTTATTTTCTCGCTTCAGAAACTAAATGCAAATTTCTTTTCATTATTCATCTTCTCCCCTCTGGGAAAAAAAACGCCAGAATCAGAAAGCATCTTGGCTACTACTCTCATCGAACATGCAAAGCATCCAAAGAGAGAGAGAGAGAGAGAGAGAGAGAGAGAGAGAGAGAGAGAGAGAGAGAGAGAGAGGTGGGGGTAAGGGGAGGGGAGAGGGAAATATAGAGGATGGGAAGGGGGAAGTGAAGTAACTTTACACCTTCAGAAAATTAACTTACGCCGCTCTGAAGTTTTTCGTTTCCATCTGTTTGTGCTGATCATGAATGGAATTCAAACAAATGCAATTCGGAAGTCTGTAGGGTGGAAATAAAATACGTTCATGAAAGAAGACAGGTGAATTCTGAGTGTTTCGGACATTATGTTGTCTTCTCTCTCTCTCTCTCTCTCTCCTATTTTTTTATTACACCTGTGTTATATTATTAGCATCTCAATTTCAACACTTCTCTGGTGATCTTCATCTGTTTCTTACGTCTTATTAACACATAACCTAAGAAGCTAAACTTTGCAGTGTATTATCTCCGTGTATTAACGTGTTCTTCATCCGAGAGAGAGAGATAGAGAGAGAGAGAGAGAGAGAGAGAGAGAGAGAGAGAGAGAGAGAGAGAGAGAGAGAGGTGGGGGGCCGGGGGGTGTTCTGAGACGGAAAGGCAATGACAAAGAGGAAGCAATTGTTAGTGAGGGGTGATGAGGAAACTTCCTAACCAAGGGTTTAAACAAATGATGTGAAAAACGGAGCTCTCGTTGTTATCATATATACCTTTGCACCGAGGTCATTTGAAATAGCCAAATAAATAAACAGAAATATGATTACTTTTGTATGTGAAGAAGAGGAAACGTGTGATGCAAAGTCCAGTCTTCTTACTCCCACGTAAACAAATTTAATGGCAAACATTTGAGAAAAGCTGTTTTTAATCTTGCGGTCAATTAGACTTTATAAAAACTCCGTTTTCAGCTGCACAAAAGCCGTAGTTTTTAGTTCCGCAGGAAGCGAGCAATAAAGCATGAAGAGAAGACAAAAGCTCTCATGTCAAGCAGCCTCCTACAAATGGACGCAATACCAAAGATCAAAGGCAGAATACAAAGTGGAACAAAATAAAAACAATTATTTCCATTTAGAATTAAGTGTTGATTTTCCTGACACAAAACAGACATTGGGTCTATTTTAATATTGCCTGATTGAGAACGTACATTTTGGCTGATGACATCTTCATCTATTTCAAGGAAAAAGAAAGTAGTCCCCGATTTTATTCGATGAATTAATTATCACGTCGCCGTCGTGACACTTCTTATTTTCCTTATAGTTCTTCCCTTTTTTTCCTTGAGCCTCTTCTTCAAGAGGAAAATAAAACTATAAGTCTGAAGGTCTCACTTGACGTTTCCACATCTTCCTTTGACAAAGCATTAAGAAGTTAAGTGAAAGTGTCACACCTGCCAGTTTTCTGTACGGAACGAATGTTAATGGGTTTCTCCGATCTAAGATTTAACGAGAAAGCAATTTTGGTCGACGGTGCTCCCGAATGTGTGCTTTGATAAATGCTTCCATAGAAATGTCAAGAATGACTTAATATTTATACGTTGGTTTATTCTTACATATGATTTCATACTTGCCTGTTCCTTATAAGATTAATTAGAACTCATAGGTGGGAAATCTTAAACAGTTTCTTATGAGCATGTGTTTACAGTGCCATTATAAGAAAAAAATTTCTTTTCCACTGAAAGTTTTCAACAGTGACTCAAAGGAGATGAAATAAGGCAAACTAAGGGTAACCTTCGGTAATTTTTTCTTCCTGTCACTTTTATTACAAAATGTCTTCAGAACTTTATTGCAGCAAGTATCATAGATATGATAACGAGCTGCATAAAGTAAGTCCCTGTCTGTTTTCCAAACTTTGTTTTGTTCGTTATCCAAGGATTCATGACTGACAACGCGTAATGATAGCATGAACAACAAAGAGAATAAAGAGATTTTTACATCAGTACGATGTCCTGAAAAATAATGTACAAAACTTAAATTATTTGTTCCTGTTCTATTCATTACTGAATTTGCACTGGAAATTTTCGCGTCCGATAACAGTATTTCAAAAGGGCAAGCAACCATTTTTTTTTTTTTTTTTTTTTGTTTCTAGCGTGAATTTGAGAGACGGGACATGTCCATTCAGTATTTCCAGGAGTTTATTTACATCTATGTCTATATGCATAATAGTCAAAATATCGTTATGAATTTGACAGCAATATCTTCAAACAAGAAGGCTGAAATCTTTTAGATGATAGCCAGTAATATTATATCTACCGATAATAGACCTGACTTTGCCCGAAGTTAAGAAGATATCTATTCTTGGGAGTGTGCTCTTACTTTTGGTATTGAAAGAAAAACAAAATACTCGCAACTGATGATTATAAAGCTTAGAACTCTATGAATATGAAAATTTTTTAAATATATTCAACGGTCTATGTCGAATTACAGGGTACTATCTGGTGTCTTCTCTTACTGTCACCCAAAAAAAGGTGTCTGTCCTTCCCAATGTTTATTATTATTATTATTATTATTATTATTATTATTATTATTATTATTATTATTATTATTATTATTATTATTATTATAAGTAAATCAGAGGTGAATGAGACAACTTGAAGTTAACGCTCTGAGATTAGAGTCTGCACCTAGTTTTGCATTTTATAATAAAATTTACAGGAAGATAGAATTACCTTGGAACACCCTTTGTTTGCCTTATTTCATCGTCTATGAGTCATTCAAATATTTGTTAAAAGTATTCAGTGAAAACGTAATTTTTTCATGTGATAACACCAAAAATAATACTGACATGAAATTGTTTACAAAACCCCATGTATGAACTATAAATAACTTTATTTGGGCCTGACGAGCAAGCAACTGAATGTAGGAATAAAGCAACATAATATTCACTTAGAATGGGCCAACAGAACAGTGCTTTCTTTGTGCACCTAAGTGAAAAATCATATGGGATTGATTGGCGCCCCACAGCAGTATTTTAACTATATGTAAAAACACTGTGTCCAGAAATCTCTTGGAATCTTTTGACATACAACTAATAATGAAAAATAACATTAGGCCCTATTCTGCTCTAGATGTTTGCATGAATGTTGAGAAGAAGGGGTGCTAGAGATATTCAGTACAACAGATGCCAAAATGCTGCAAACCTAATTAAAAGGTAGCATTGTGGTGAAATTACTGTATAGAATAAATAGTGGATGAGAATAGAAACAGTCTTCGGATGCCCACCAATCTTGTCAAGTACACAAACTATATTATTTCCCTTTGACCTCACTCGGGTCTCGATTCGGTGACGGCATTTACCGCCGAACTCGCTCTTCATCCTGAGCAAATCTCTCTCTCTCTCTCTCTCTCTCTCTCTCTCTCTCTCTCTCTCTCTCTCTCTCTCTCTCTCTCTCTCCTTTGCCGAGAGACTGGTTCCCCCAACCAGACAAAAGCTCTCGTAATGTGGTCTTCGAAATATCCCCCCAAATGGTCCATAACAATCAAAGTTCGGTATAATTGCCCAGATGAACACAGATCTCTCCTCCCTATTGGGAGACTATCATGGTATTAATTACAGCAAACTCGAAGCTCATCCGAGTCTCAAATACTGGCGAGTTCGAAAGAAAGTTTAGCCATTTTTTTTGAAGGGTTGGCTCTACAAGGACGAAAGTAGGGGTAAAGAAACGCGGATCAGTTTTCCTTAAGCCGGGGTTAGTGACTGGGTAATTGGATTTCTCCATACCCCAGCGTTATGACGGTCTCTCTCTCTCTCTCTCTCTCTCTCTCTCTCTCTCTCTCTCTCTCTCTCTCTCTCTCTCTCTCTCTCTCTTGGCAATATACTCAATAGGCTTTTGGCTGTGCACTTTATACTACATCTGTCGAGTGTTCTTTGTGGGGAATGTTGTAGGGTAGTCGCTGAAAGCCGCCGCAATCATCTTCTTGGTGTTGCTTGTGCTCAAATTTACTCGGACGTGCACCCTTTTGGTTTTTCTGCTCATCTGTTTTCTAATGGAAGATGTTATCTTAATGAAAATGCTGTAGTTGATGTAAACAGATGATGACTCCTTTCCCAACCTCTCTTTCTCTCTCTCTCTCTCTCTCTCTCTCTCATACATACACACACACACACATATATATATTTATGTATATGTATATATATATATATATATATATATATATATATATATATATATATATATATATATATATATATATATATATATATATATATATATATATATATATATATATATATATATATATAATTATATGTCTATCTATCTATTTATACTTATATATATACACATATATATATATATATACATACATACATGCATACATACGTACATACATACATACATACATACATACATACATACATACATACATACATACGCCTTTTCAATCTAGTGGGAGTGAGTACAGAAGTTGTTTATCCTCCAGTGATCAGCAATACCTCTAGGTTAAGGAGATAAAGTTGCGAGCTACCACACCTGACAAAAGCATTGGGTACATAATTCACCCCTTCGGTTTGCGGAGTTCCGATGAATTTTTCAGAAAACAATCCCATGCCATTTTCATCCCTTGGAATCGATCCCAGGTCTGTCGCTGGTTAGTGGAAGTTGAAAACAAGACACATTGTTAGTTTTGATGAATCTTTCTAGATAGCCATTTTATTTGAACTAGTAAAGAAAACGTGAGCTAATTCAATGTCCATATTTTTTTACTGCCACTTCTAAGATTTATTTGAATCTTTATGTGAAAATTGACTGAAAATTTTCATCTTTTTCACAGAAAAGCCTTAGCCTCATAAGAAGCTGCGATGATGCTTATAACGCAACTATTATTGATAAATTATAGTTACGAAAGTTTTTATTTTTATTGTAATTATAATATATATATATATTGATATATATATATATATATATATATATATATATATATATATATATATATATATATATATATGTGTGTGTGTGTGTGTGTGTGTGTGCGTGTGTGTGTTCCTGTGTGTGTTTGTGTGACTGTGTGTGTGCGGGCTATGGTTTGGTGTATGAAATTGCCTTATATCAAAATTGTTTACAAATACAATGAAAGTCTTTGTAAATTATTTTTAAAAATGATCAATTACAATAACTTCTTATGAGGCTAATGTTTTTCTATGAGAATGCTTAATAGATGGGGAGATTGAAAATTTCCATTCAATTCTCACGAAAGATTCAGGTAAGTCTCAGAAATAGCAGTAAAAAAATAAGAACACTGAATTCGCTCACGTTCTCGCGACAAATTGAAATAAAATGGCCCTTTAGCAATAGCCATTAAAATTTAGAATGAAAAGACGGGAACCGTTATTAGAGTTCATCAAGGACATACATTTAAAACAAAATAAATATTCAGTAAAGAATGAAATTAAGCTACTTCAGATTTCAGTCGGATTTATTCTAACTAACAAGAGTCATTCGGGACCCACATCTTCTTCTATAAGAATAATATCAATATATTACATCAGTCCGGGGATGGAAACCATTTTTTTTGTAACGCCATATGATTCTGACAACAAATCACCCAGAAGTTAATGACGTTAGCAACAGAAGATGGAGATGTTTGTGAAGTTAGTATAAAATCTGGGAAATAACGATTTCCAGCCGTTAATCGAGCTAAAATGGCTATTTGTTACCACATAAACTCCGTCGTCTAACAGACACACAAGGCAAATAGAGAATAGTTCTCAAATTGCTTTGAACTAGTGATTTTATTTTTCCTTTTAGCTGGGAAATATTGAAAATCGGATCGAAAACATTAACACTGTCTATTCCGGCACCGACCTTATTCCTAAATTAAAGGGTGCCCTGAAACAGTGATGGAATGATCGATGTAAGCTGACAACATATGTTAGATCCATCTGGTGGATGAGCTTTATCATTTTTTACATTTTTTTTTTTTTTTTACTTTAGCTCTTTTCTGCTCAAGGTAGCAAATGAGGTTGAGCCGCCTTTGAAACACACACAAAGACACACACACATATATATAAGTGTGTGTATGTATGTATATATATGTGTGGGTGTGTGTGTGTGTGTGTTTCAAAGGAGGCTCAACCTCACTTGCTGCCTTGAGCAGAAAAGAGCTAAAGTAAAAAAAAAATAATAAAAAAATGATAAAGCTCATCCACCAGATAGATCTAACATATTTTGTCAGCTTACATCGATCATTCCATCACTGTTTCAGGGCACCCTTTAATTTAGGAATAAGGTCGGTGCCGGAATAGGCAGTGTTACTGTTTTCGATCCGATTTTCAATATTTCCCAGCTAAAAGAAAATATAAAATCACAAGTTCAAAGCAATTTGAAAACTGTTCTCTATTTGCTTTGTTTCTCTGTTAGACGACGGAGTTTATGTGGTAACAAATAGCCATTTTAGCTCGATTAACAACTGGAAATCGTTTTTTCCCTGATTTTATACTAACTTCACAAACATCTTCACCTTCAGTTGGTAACATCATTAAATTCTGGGTGACTGGCTGTCAGAATCATAAGACGTTGGAAAATAAAAGGTTTCCATACGTGTGTGTGTGTGTGTGTGTGTGTATAAATTTCTGGTCACGGAAAAAGGAGGAAGCCACTATCAAAATATTTAGAATATCTAAACGATATTTTAGACAAGCTGTGTCGAATTTGAAGACCATTTACTTCTAACTATCATAGTTTCCGAGATTAAAAGATAAATGCTAAGATTTTCGTCCTGATACTGACCTGTGACCCTGAAAAACTGACCAGTTCCAAAGATATTTTGGGAAAATAATTTCCATTCCATTGATACCTACATACAGTTTCTTAAAAATCAAAGGAAAGACAGAGTATAATAATAATAATAATAATAATAATAATAATAATAATAATAATAATAATAATAATAATAACAATAATAATAATAATAAATACAATAATAATAATAATAATAATAATAATAATAATAATAATAATAATAATAATAATTCCCAAGACAGTGTTAAATTTGTGATAAATGCAGTATTTGTAATGATGGCAAGAGAAGCAAGAATAAAATAATAATGGTAATAAAAAGTAAGCAGGCAAACCGGCTACATTGATAGTAGTAATAATAATACTTCTTTTATTAATGGCAACGATCACAAAATTCCCATCCAAATTTTGCACTGGACGCCGATTACTTTTTATGTTCATACGAAGCCCCCGATTTTTAACTCCGAATAAAGTTCATCATTATCGACACGGCTATACCTTCTCCATTAGCTAATTATACCGCATACGGCATGTCAGGTGAAGTCACGTCGGCGGCCGCTTTCGAGACACCAATTTCGTATCTGTGTCAGATCAGCATGGCAAATGGCGCGTAAATCTCTGATGGGGAGAGTTGCGTTCTTTATGCATCGTTTTGCGAGATTCTAATGGCTCTGTAGTATTACCCCGGAGCTCTGCCTCTTTCATCCGCGGTAAAATGTTGGCTTGGAACGTGAATGCGGCAAGGAAAGGGCCTAAACATTAGGAACATGTACTTATCGTGGCCGATGAGGACCCTTTTTTATTTTTGTGCGTGAGTTACTTCTGGAGAGCGCTTTTTTCGTCGATTGCAGGCGGCTAAATAATTTGAATAAGAACGGTGGACTTTTAACTTATCTTTGTAATGCGATCATCACAGGCTGCAAGGTTGATCCAGGTCAGAAGATTCAGTCAAAATCATAATTTGAGTTTTGTTTGTAGCTGTAAAATGATCCGGTCTTCTAATATAAACTTTGAAGAGTTTTTCAACATTATCACCTTGAAATTGGATTCAGCTGAGATCAAAAGACAAAGTTTTTTTCCCGCAAAGGCATCCCTAAAATGAACTGGCCTCTGAACATCACAAATACTTTGTAGGCTATCTGCATTTTTTCTTGGATCCAGTATTACCGATACAACAGACTGACTGTGTTTACCAACTACATTCCTCTCGCCACTAATCACATAACTCGATATACGGAGCAAAAGATGAGGATCGTTTCTTCATCTTATAAAGGCATTTTCCTCCCGAAAGGAGTTCACAACCATCCGTAAGGCGCCCTTCTGCCAGTGCACATGCTCATTAGTGCCTCAGCCTTTTTTTGCACATCCAAGAGAGATACGGCTTATAAACAATGATAATGACCCTCGCCATAATAGAAGTTGATTGTGGACTGTGTTATTGCATTATAAGATGGAATATTTGCACAACTTAAGAAAATATTGGAGTATATTAGGAACTTACAAACTATTCATTTTCCTTCGCCGTATATTTCATAATTATTACAATGTAGACTTTGCCATGAAAACATTTGCTTTTAGAACAGTCATTGTACGTTGGTCAACGCATAATGACTTTTTTCGACGAATGCGATGGAATGGGATATAAAATTTTGGCCGAAGGCCAAGCGCTGGGACCTATGAGGTCATTCCGCTGAAATGAAAATTGATAGTCGAAAGGTTTGAAAGGTGTAACAGAAGGAAAGGCTCGCGGTTGCGCTATGAAACAATTGTTAGGAGAGGTTGAAAAGTAAGATGGAAGAAAGCGAATATGAACGGAGGTAAAGTAAAAGGAATGAAAGGGGGTTGCAGCTAGGGGCCGAAGGGACGCTGCGAAGAACCTTAAGTAATGCCTACAGTGCACCGCATGAGGTGCACTGACGGTACTACCGCCTTACAGGGCTTTTTTCGACGAGAGAGAGATATCTTCTCTTACAGATTTACTGCAATACAAAATGCCCATTACAATACAAGGACTCTGCTATAGGGTAAAATATGCAATATGGTGCTTCCAGAAGTTCTACAACAGTCACTGGTTCTGAATCATAACAAAAATTAAAGACAGCAGGAGGCCAAGATTCTCGCTTTCTCGGGAGAAAATCGAGAAAATGCACTTGTTGGAAAAAGCAGGAAGATAATCACGTATCAGAAGATATCTCACATCAGAGGATTACCCCACAGACATTCTTCCTTTTCTTAGTTGTGATAATTATGAAGGTGTACGTTTAGAAGATGCAATGATCACTCACTTTTTATTTTGGTTCTTTCATCTGTCTCCTTTCTAAATCTACAACCCGCATTAGCCTGCTAATAGCCACGTACAAAATTCACTAGTTAGATAAACATAGGCACCTAGGATTTGAAGGAAAAGCACCAATTTCGTTTCTTCCTCTTCCCGTTGTCGAACACGTCGGGTCTTCTCTGATGTGAGCCGTACTCAACCGTTTGTACTGCTAGATCAGAAAGCTGAGAGAGAGAGAGAGAGAGAGAGAGAGAGAGAGAGAGAGAGAGAGAGAGAGAGAGGAAGGATGGACCGAATTTAATCACCACTCACATATCCACTTCAGGAGACACAAGACAAAACTCTCGGAGACACTAAAAGATTTCAAACTTGACGAGACCCATCCGCGTCCAGGGGTCTCGGGGCCTCTCCTTCAAATCCCAATTCGTTTTAGTGTTCAGCTCCTAAAGCTCTCTTCTCCTTACCGCGTCGAAGGGGTTAAATCTGGAGATTTCATGAAACAATGATCTTCCGCGTATTACCATACTTCTGTGCTCAAATGTTTGCGCTTGCAGGGTGTGTTTATATTGTTCACATAGACACGTAAACATATTGTGTGCACGTTATAAGGATATCTATCTTATGAGAAACATACACACACACATGTATGTATGTATGTATGTATGTATGTATGTATGTATGTATGTATGTATGTATGTATATGCGTGTATATGCGCGTGGGCGCGTTTGTATGTGTGCGAGCTCCTACGTTCAATCGTTTTTACAGAATGTGTAACGTTTTTAATTTCTCAAATCTACAACCAGGAGAAATTCATGTAAAAATAAAGTAAAGCTGCATTATTTAACTAAATCTTTGTTTGCAACAGATATTTCTTATTGTTTATGGTGGCTGTGAAACAATCATCCAAAAGAGGAACGAGTTACATATGTGTACGTGTACAAGTATATAGTGTGACGATGAATTACATTAATGAAAAATATCCATATAGTTGAACAGAATATCAAGAAAATGCTTGTAATCTCTGAAAATTTTAAAAGTAGATAAATTTTCACCATGATTCGAATATCCAGAATCATCGCTTAGTACAGTCTTTGCATTACAAATTGATCCGTGGAACAGGATTGGCCAGTCAGTAAAGTCTTTTTAAGTTCAGTCCCTTACTCGGCTGACTGAACCATTTCCTATCCCATTGAGCACTTCTTGAGGCTCATGGCTATTTCATGTCCTTTTTGGGGGAATGAATGGCCTCTTTCACGTCAGTATTTAAGAACCGATTGCAGCAAGAGCTCCCTGCGGAGTTCATACCTTCGCCACTGTCACCCAAATACCCCTAAGGGGGCTAGTGACGTCGGTGCACCTCACGCGGTGCACTTTAGGCATTACTTAAGGTTCATATGCAGCATCCCGTCGGCCCCTAGCTGCAACCCCTTTCATTCCTTTTACTGCACCTCCTCCATTCATATTTTCTTCCAGCTTGCTATCCAACCTCTCCTAACAATTGTTTCACAGTGCAACTGCGAGGTTTTCCTCCTGTTACACCTTTCAAATCTTTCTATTCTCAATTTCTTTTTCAGCGCTGAATGACCTCATAGGTCCCAGCGCTTGGTCTTTGGCCGAAATTCTCTAATCCATTTCACTGTCACTCAGATAAGTAGCTGACTGTGAAGCATTTAAACCCCTCGGAATCACTTCTTTCGTGAGCTCTTTGGCAGGATGCCCCATTAATGATTCCCGGTAGCGGGGTAGTGCTCTCAGTGCACCTCACACGGTGAGCAGTAGGCATTACTTAAGGTACTTTGCTGCGTCCCTTATGCCCCTACCTGCGACCCCTTGCAATCTTTTTCTTCTATCGTATTTTCCACACTCTCCTAGCAATTTTTTCAACATTATTTCTAGCACTGAATGATCTCATACGTCCCAGTACTTGGCCTTTTGCCTAACTTTTATATTCCAATCCAAGCCTAAGAATGGTTGGACAGTGAAAATCGCGGCTGGGTGTCTATAATTTGATTTGAATAAATACCTGGAACTGTCCTCTGTGAGCCAAGATTTAATAGATTCCTTAAGCTTACAAAGGAGGTCGTCTCAATTACTATACAAACCCTAGGTCAGAGTTCAAATTCCATCTGATGACAGTTTGCCTTTCACACGGTGATATTAAATTTTCAACTCGTAACGGCACACACACACACACAGAGAGAGAGAGAGAGAGAGAGAGAGAGAGAGAGAGAGAGAGAGAGAGAGAGAGAGAGAGAGATCTCATCCACCGAAAAGGAATACCAAAACATGACAATGTCATATTAATGAAGAAAGTATAAATGCTACTATTCGATACAACAGCTGTGCTTCCCAGGCAGACAGACAGAGAAAATTTTAGATTAATTACTTTTTATATTTGTAAACAGTAAACAATATTATAAAGGTATGTCTTTTAAACTTTCGTCTATAAAAGAGTATGAAGCAGTTGTCTGAGTAATTGATTATGTAACTTCACCTGAATTACTGGAGTTTAACTCTTCCTTCTTACATTAACTAAGAATGATATCCTACAAAAAAATTCTTTAATGAAATAATGCTGAAACTTTCGTCTACAGAGAAGTATAAAGCAGCTGTGTGATTAATTGAAGATTATGTGAATTAACTGGAGTTGCTAGAGTTTATTTCATTCTGTCCACATTGACTAAAAATAGAATAAAAATAGAGTAAAGATCGACTAATAAAATAATGCTGAAACAACATTTATCTATAAAAATAACTGACTTTATAACAAATTATGTTCGAAGAAGAATATATATATATATATATATATATATATATATATATATATATATATATATATATATATATATATATATATATATATATATATATATATATATATATATTATATATATATATAATTTGTCATAAGGTCAATTATTTTAAGACTTTAAAATAATTGACTTTATGACAAATTATGTTCTCGAAGAATATACTGTGCACACACACACACACTCACACGTATATATATATATATATATATATATATATATATATATATATATATATATATATATATATATATAAATATATATATATATATATATATATATATATATATATATTTATATATATATAAATATATATAAGTATATATATATATATATATATATATATATATATATATATATATATATATATATATATATATAATATATGCCCACACACAGAGACACACACACGCACACACACACATATACAATATATTCTTCGAGAACATAATTTGTAATGAAGTCAATTATTTTCAAAGATTAATGTTGTTTCAGCATTATTTTATTAGTCGATTTTTATGTAGGACATCATTCCATTATTAGTTAATGTGGACAGAATGAAAGAAACTCTAGTAACTCCAGTTAATTCACATAATCTTCAATTAATCACACAACTGCTTCATACTTCTCTGTAGACGAAAGTTTAAAACAGACAAGTTTATATTCTTGTTTACAAATAACAAAATAGTTAATCTAAAACTCTCTCTCTCTCTCTCTCTCTCTCTCTCTCTCTCTCTCTCTCTCTCTCTCTCTCTCTCATCCGTTACACTTTGACATGGGAAGCATAGCTGTTGTAACGATTATTACCATTTATTCTTTCTTCATTACTATGACATCCTTATGCTTTTTATTCCTTTTCGGTGGCTGACATCTTTTTCTCTCTCGTAATCCACAGCCCTGACTTATCAACTAGACCGGAACCGATGCAAGTAGGGTAGGACAAGACTCTGATGGATATATATATATATATATATATATATATATATATATATATATATATATATATATATATATATATATATAAGTGGAACAGTTCTGATAAAAGGTAACGGATCGCTTAAGTAATAAGGCCTCCTTCGAAGCCCTCACCGATCCACGCAGTTGTAAGTAGGCGACCTGCGTCTGTTGTGTTCAAGAAATTGGGCGTGGGGCTACCAACTCATCCCCAAAGACTTGATGATCAGTGCAGACTCTGACTCTTTGGCACCACTTCCTTCCAAGAAGAAAATACGCACTATAAAAAGAAAAAATCATATTTAAGTCAATATATTTGCTTCTCTTACGGTATATTTACTTTCAAAGAGGATGGTGTCAAAGAGGTAGAGCCTGGTGGTTATAATTTTCGAGGATGAAGTTGCAAGACCCATCCCTTCTGTTAACTCGGCAGCACTGATGTATATATATATATATATATATATATATATATATATATATATATATATATATATATATATATATATATATATATATATATATATATATATATATATATATATATATATATATAAATTACATAAATTTTTTTATATAGCCTACATATATACAGGGTGTTTTGAAATTAGAGCCCCCTTTACAGCATAAACTAAAATTGATATGGACAAAAACAAAAGCAATTCAGAACAGGTATTTATTTAAGTTTCTCTCTGAGTATTTAATATTTTGTGTGGCCTCCATCTGGCTGTACCACAGCCTGCATTCTTGAGGGGTATGATTTCAGCAAATCGCAGAAAAGCTGAGACTCAAACTCCATTTCCCTGAGCACTTCAGTCACCTCTCTTCACAGGTCGTCGAGGCTTGGTATGCCATCATAGTTCACTGTGTGTGCTTCAACACGATCCTTTAAGATACTACCAATGTTTTCACACACATTAAGGTCAGGGGAGCTACCTGGAAATTCACTTGACAAGAAGAAATTGATACCACTGTTTGAAGCAGCTCCTGTGTCTGAAGAGCCTTGAAACATGGTGCCTTATCATGCAAAAATGTGACTTCTTCAACAGATAACACATTTTCAGGATCTTTGAGGAAAGGAAATACTCCACCAGCAAGCACAGTTTCTCTGTCCTTTTTCTTTGATGATCCACATTAAGTGTTTGGCTGTGAAACAGAGAAAAATTCCCAAACATTCAGGAAATTTCACAACTTGGCGACAGCGCACGTCATCGCTGATATCATCCAACCTTGCAGCCCAAATGATGTCATTTTTATGATTTGGCTTCCTGACTGTGTAAATGAAGAATTCATCTGATGCGGCAATATGGAGAAAGTCAGCTTCATCCCAATCTTTAAGAAATAAACCACAAAACCAGCACAGTCTTCTCTCTGTTGCTGAGTGATGTTGGGCTTGCTGATAAAATGAAATGGCTTGATACCAGATTTTTTCAACTCACAATATACAGCACTATAACTTCTCTTCTTTCCCCTTCTTATTTCTAGTTCAAGCACCAATTTACGCAAAGACTTTCTTGGTCTACCCACTGACTCAGCTATGATGTCTTTTGACTCCTGAGAAAGGACTTCAGGCCTTCCAAGATTCTCACTCTTTTCGTGATGACAGTCATATGGATTTTTGTTCCAGTTTCTTTTAACAAAGGATTCATCTCTTTTAATGTATTTAGCTATCCAGGAACGTGAAATGAAGGACGCGCCAGCATCCCTGGCCCCTCTGAAGGTTATAGCCCAAATTTGGTCAATCCATCTGATTTCCTCCGAGTTGTTAGCCATGGCTGTATCTAACTCCATCACTCAGTCTGAAAATACAAGAAATGTAAAATGAAAAATAGCTTAATAGAAACTTGAAATAATGTACTTGGAGACAGGCTATAGCAGAAAACTTCATAACTTTCCATTTGTTCTGTGGAGGAGGGGCTCTAATTTCGAAACACCCAGTATATGTATATATATATATATATATATTATATATATATATATATATATATATATATATATATATATATATATATATATATATATATATATATATATATATATATATATATATTATATATATATATATATATATATATATATATATATATATATATATATATATATATATATCTTTTTTTTGACCTTATTAGTCCCACTGTATGGGTCGGCCGTTCAAGTCAACTTTCTCCATCTATTTCTATTCCTTGCATCACGGGCATGTTCTTAGCTCTCTTGATTGGTTCCACCTCCCCTCTTCTTACTACATGGCCATAGTATCTCAGACGAGCTTCCCTAGCCTTCTCTTTTACATTACATATGCTACACATTCTTCTTATATCTTGGCTCTCTCCCTCCTTTCCAGTAGTGATATTCCAGCAGTCCATCTTACCATCCTCATCTCGGTTCTTTCCAGCAGTCCCTCCTCTCTCCTCTTAAGTGCCCAAGTTTCTGCCCCACATAATAGTACGAGCGTGATAACTGTCTTATAAATGCATATATGTATATATATGTATATATATATATATATATATATATATATATATATATATATATATATATATATATATATATATGTGTGTGTGTGTGTGTGTGTGTGTGTGTGTGTGTATCTCACACTTGTGATTTATGCAGTTCAGTAACAAAGGAAATTTTAAGGGTGATTGGCCTGATAATTTAGGTTTTTTTTTGGGGTGGGAAGTAACGACAAGGATCTGATGAAACTAAAGTCACAATGACTTCCGTGTAGGCGACAGATGCCTAATATAATTAACAAGCTATTGTTTTTATGTATGAGCACGTGATATACCCCTCACTTCCTAGACAGAAATGACGTCCAGGTAGGACTGAATCCTCTCTGGATCAGGCTCGACCCTACTTGCATCGGTTCTGGTCTAGTTAATAAATCAGGGTTGTGGATTACATGAGCAGCTGGGGACCTGGAATAAGGTCATGTGTGCTTGTTGGGTCAACTTTGAAAATTTCATAACTATTTAGAGATTATTGTAGGAGGCATATATGTAACACGTCTATGTCATGCAACCTTAAAGAACATGGGATGGAATGTCAGATATTTTTTACTTGATATTTCAAATTATGAAAATGTGGTCACCAAATTTTATATTTAAACGAACATTACACATAAGACTCCAGTTATCATTAAACATATTTTCGCGTGTCATCAGTAGCAAAATGATGCAGTGCTTTGAAGTCAAAATCAATATTATTTAGGAAGAGTTCTTCAACAGCAACATAAAATGTGATAAAAATATTATCAGTG
>NC_089744.1:35746598-35804098 GCF_040412425.1 Macrobrachium rosenbergii
ATATATATATATATATATATATATATATATATATATATATATATATATATATATATATGTATATATATATATATACACACATATATATATATATGTATATATATAAATATATATATATATACATATATATATATATATATATATATATATATATATATATATATATATATATATATATATATATATATATATATATATATATATATATATATATATATATATATATATATAAACCACAAACGGCAAAACCAGGACGTCCTTATATTACCCCTAAGGGATTTTATTTCATTGCTAAAAAGCGCGTCGTTAGGTACCAAGAAATCGCTTCATCTCCGGGTGAGCAATTAAGGATTAATAAGAACATACCGAGCCCCTGGCGCGCTAACTGCATGCTCAAGGCCGTCTGCTCTTCGTTTATGAATAGCATAAACGTCTTGCCCCCGTGACCTTCGTTTTCCCAACTCCTGAATTCGAATTTCCTTGTTTCTGGGGTCCTCTTACTTCCAGGTTTAGAAACAAGTCTTTTCAGTCACACACAAAGGATGTTTTTCTTTTTCTTTTTAGCTTTGGTAAATGTATCTGACTTAGACAGTTGTATGCGCGTGTGAGGTGAGATTAACTCTTTATTTTTCGCTTGGGTGTAGCGATGCTACAGAATGTTTTTGTTACTCCATCAAAGCATATCTCGCGCTGGTGTAAAATCGAGTCATCTAATGACATGTATTCAGTACGTATGTCCTAGAATTCTGTATGGGTTGGGTGCCAATGATGAAACAGGCGCAACGTGAATGTAAATAGAATCGACGCATTACAAATCCCATTTTGCCCCCGACTCGAGCGAGTAACATGGAATTTTTCACGAACAATTTTTTCCCTCAAAAGTATCCCCAGTTGGATTCGTTGCCCACTATCTTGATAAAGCATTAAGAAACAGTCAAAATAGGACTACTTATAAATACTTATTTTGTAATTGTAATGTAAGTATTACGGCAACAAGTAACAGAACCATCTATTGCTTCATTCATCATGAAACTTGCTACTTTTGCAAGGGATAACCTTAAATATTTTATTTTCATTCGAAGAAAAGTTGCTGAAGTTATGATACTGACTGTCTTCGTAATTTGAGGCTAATTCTGAAACTCAGTGTGTCCTTCGAAATTCATATAAATTAAGGCACAACAGCTTTTTCGAATCCATTCAAATCTTTTTAATCATTTTTGCCTCTTTGACTAAATCCAAATTTTCAAATGTGACGTCCAGTCCTGTTATTTATTCATTTGTTTTTGCCGTAATCCTGATGTATGTGAATTCGGTTTGTCAGGAAAATATTAATCAAAATGAAGGGCTCATATTTTCATCATGATAATAGTGAAAGCGATGCCACGCAAGCACATTTTCTTGCAGCTTTCGCCAATTACCGCCAAACTTTGCATCAAATATTCAGTTTCTTTTATAGTTAGTAGGAGAACTAAAGTCTCTCGTTAGATTTCACCTTACCGAACACGCGTGGCTTCAGTCTATACACCAGACTGAGAAAAAGAGGGCATGTGAAAGGGTGTGACGACAAGACACTAAACAATACTGGAAAGTATGCATATGTGACACTTCTTTCAATGGCACTGTTTATCTTCTGACAAAGTCTGCCGAAAGTACAGTGGCCATACTTTGGCTCTACTTTGGCAAAGTGTATTCTATTAGCTGGTAGAGACTTTCAATTAGTAATCTCGCTCTTTCGAGAATTTATTCTCCTATGTAACAATTATAAAGGAGTTTTAACCAATTCAGTACTTTTACTTCAGGAGTTTGTAGCGCAATTATAAATCTGTTTATCTTTGTTTTCGCGGAGCTGTGAGATTATAAGACCCTCAAGTCTTTGTTCGTTTCTTGCTAGTCATTTGACACTTATAAGACTGGTCACTTGTTTCTGTAATTTTTTTTTCTTTATTTTCAGTTATAAACAGTGTTATTATTTGCGCAAATGTTAATTCATCACAAGCACTCTTGTACAGTAGTCTTTGAAATGTAGGTTTAAAGGGGTCTTGACGCTCAAGCATAAAAGAAATCGCTATTTCAGCTTGCAAACATGAGAGAGAGAAAGAGATCAACAAACAAACTATAAATGAAGCAATGATTGATGTAATAATGCTTGCTTCATAACTCCTGTGGCCACCACCGCCGAGCTATGAAGCAACTTCCCGCCGCAAGATATTCTTTTCATTCAGCAAATCAGTCGTTTCTTGCGATATATTTCCCGAGCAGAAATTACTTCGTTTCTGATTAAATGAGCCACCTGGTTCTATCAAGCAAACTTTGTTTCTATTAAATATTTAACATTTCAGTCACCAGATAATCCGAAATAAATCAGACAAAAATGAGTGAAAAAATATTTCATGGTTTTAGAAAAATCACCATAATATTGTTTGCATTTTCTAATGATGTCAAGTCGAATTTTCAAATTAATAACAAACACCCAATTTATGATTATGGTAATAGTTTTACAGTCACCGGCCACATTCCCAAAAATTCCTTACCGAGAGTATTTCGCGGCTTTTGACATTTTGATATGAGATTTTAACAACTGTTTCGTCATTTTATTTTTCTTTTTACAGCAATGTATCGCGTCACTTTCGAAATTTCATTCTTTTGTCTTTCATCATTCATTTTATTTCTACAACGGCATATCGCATGACGCACAGAAATTTCTTTTTTATTTATTTTCATGGTTCATGGTGTTTCGACAACAGTGCCTCTCTTGATTTATGAAATATCGTCGATGTTTGTTGCTGCGAATTTCTGCAAATCTTGTTTGATTTTTGTAGTTAATTCGTTATTAGCTAACATCCTGAATTTATGATTTGCTTGACATGTATGAGAAATGTCACAGCAAAAGCAGTTCGTACTGGCGATGAGTGATGAGAGAGAGAGAGAGAGAGAGAGAGAGAGAGAGAGAGAGAGAGAGAGACAGAGAGAGTAGCATTTCATGTTGATAAATCTAAACCTAAAATACACGTCCAGATATTTTAATAGATAAATAAATATAAAATAAGTGTAAATATTTACCTAGAAGAACATGTTTTTATACACATATACAGTATATATGTATATAAATATAAATACGCACACACACACACACACACACATATATATATATATATATATATATATATATATATATATATATATATATATATATATATATATATATATATATATATATTTGTATATATATACATATATATTTATGTATAAAAACATGTTTTTATAGGTAAATATTTATATTTATTTTATATTTATTTAATTATCTAAATAAAATAACTGGACGTGTGTTTTAGGTTTAGATTTATCAACATGAAATGTCTCTCTCTCTCTCTCTCTCTCTCTCTCTCTCTCTCTGCTTTCTCTCTGAGATTTCTCTGCTTTTGCTGTGACATGTCAAGCAAATCATAAATTCAAGATGTTAGCTAATATCGAATTAACTACAAAAATTAAACAAGGTTTGCACAAATTCGCAGCAACAAACATCGACGATATTTCATAAATCAAGCGAAGCACTGTTGTCGAAACACCATGAACAATGAAAATAAATAAAAAAGAAATTTCTGTGCGTCATGCGATATATATATATATATATATATATATATATATATATATATATATATATATATATATATATATATATATATATATATATATATATATATCCTCGTAACAAGTAATGGATAAATGCAAAGTAACACAAGGAAGGTGTAAAATAAGATAATATACTGCATCTTGTTATTTTATCGTGGAAGTATATATATATATATATATATATATATATATATATATATATATATATATATATATATATATATATATATATATATATATATATATATCCATATATATATAAATGTATTTATATTTATATTCATATATTTACATATTTATACCAAGATGCATAAATGAAGAGCAAAGGAATAAGTTAAATGGAAAATTACAATGTTATGATGTGCTTCTCTAATCGTTTCCTCTTACACCGTTACATCTGTAGCTAGTGTAATTAGTCGCCCAGAATGGGGATTATCGTGGTATATATCATTCAAATTGCATTGTACAGTGGCTTCCTTTATTTCGGTATTCGTATATGAAAACAAATCCTCTAGAGATTCTCTCTCTCTCTCTCTCTCTCTCTCTCTCTCTCTCTCTCTCTCTCTCTCTCTCTCTCTCTCATTTTGTTCACGTTAAGTAGGATTAACATCTTAGTTGATACACTTGTAATAGTGAAGATTTTTCCCAATACCACTCACGTCATTAAGTGGTTGCATCCCACTTTCTCTCTAAATAGAGTATACAATTTAGGCCGGAGGCCAAGCCCCGGGACCTATGAGGTCATTCAGTGCTGAAAGGAAAATTGCAATGTTACAAAGATGTAACAGGAGGAAAACCTCGCAGTTGCACAATGAAATAATTGTTAGGAGAGGGTGGAAAGTGAAGATAAATGAATGCTTTCTTAAAAACAATTCCGGCTGTGCGATCCGTAAAAATAATTTAAATATCAACATCCTTACTTGGGGTTATAGCTTGAGAATGAAGCTAATGTTTAAGTTTATCATATGGGCTGTATAGTTAGAGTTATAATTTGCATTTTTGAAATTCAAAATAATTCGTAATCATTACACACATGATAGCGCGTGAGATTCGTGTAATTTCTCTGAGAATTTCAGATGTTAAGCAAATCTTGTATATCCTCCCACGGGTTACATTTCGACAACTCCAATGGTAGCGTTCCGGCGGAAGTTAGCGCACTTTTCTGACAGCAAGACAACTCTATATAATATGTATGTGAGTGTATTGGACAGTGATTCTGAAATCTTTGTGAAGATGGGACTAATATTTCATCAGTATTCAACGACCACAATATGCATAAGGAAAATAGAACGGAGTTCTAACAGCAGTCTAGAGAACGCAAGCATACTTTCCTGTGTGACTGGCATGTGACACTGAGGCTTTTGTGAAGTAGATATCAATTGTTTATCCTTTTGTAAGCATTTGCAGTGATGTATACGGAAATGAGCGGAGCCACGCCGACGTTCAAGAAGTGATGCGCAATTCTGTGTGTTTGTTTTGTCACGTGATATTGAAGAAAACTTAAATTGTTTGTCACAGTCACAATAATGTTTTTTGGGAAATATATGGAACTCTGCGGTACGAATACATTCCTGTATTCGTGTGAGTGCCTGTGCGTGTGTTTGACGCATGATAAAGGGGCTTTTGTAAAGAAAACGTTAACTGCCAATCAGCAATTTTCCTACAAGATAATAAACAGTCTATGGTAAAAGAACGAAGCCTGTCGGGAATCCAAGATGATGCAAGCCGTTATCAAATCTTTTAATTAATTCACCTGAATCCTGCATTTTCCTTATCGATCAACTTTCTAAAAGACATATTTCCCCAACTCATCTTGATTTTTATTCATAGCTCGCAGATATGCAAATACCTGGCGCTTTAAATCATCAACTTTCCATATTCGTGGTTCGCCTTGACCTGCTTATATACATATCTGGTTATTACGGGACCCGAAATACATTTTGCAGTTTTATGTTTATGAAAGATAACGTTATCGGGAACCCGACGACGGGTGTAAACGTAATAATGATGAATGGTTGCTAATTTCACCTGCTGTGCCGTCATCATCACAGTTATCATTAACACTCGTGAACGTTGAGGATAATGTTGCTCTTGTTGTTGCTGCTCTTGTTTTAATTAATACCACTGTTATTAAGGATGTTGTTGCTTTCTTTATTATTATTATTATTATTATTATTATTATTATTATTATTATTATTGCAAATGCTACTTTACTGAACTGTAACGTTTTATGAATTATGTAGATCTGCACACACACATACACACACACACGCGCACACACACGTACATATATATATATATATATATATATATATATATATATATATATATATATATATATATATATATATATTATATATAAATCATTAGCTTGTGATATATATATCAGTGTGTTTTCATATATATATATATATATATATATATATATATATATATATATATATATATATATATATATATATTTATATATATATATATATATTTATATATATATATATATATATATATGTATATATATATATATATATATATATATATTTATATATATATATATATATATATATATATATATACAGATATATATATATATATATATATATATATATATATATATATATATATCACATATATATGTGTGTGTGTATATATGTACATATACATTGTGTTTGTTCCTGTGTAAATCAGTAGGCCTGTGAATACTTTCCATACTTTCTTAATGTATAATCGTGAATCATTACTAAAACAAGTGCAAGACAAGGATGTATTCAGAGCTCAAAAATTTCTCGTTGCAAGAACATTTTTCAAAAGACTTTGTCCGTATGAAAATGAGTGAGCGTCTAAGGTTTCCCTCAATCGAAGGCATCCACTCATTACCCTCATGTTATGAAATAAGGAAAGGACTGTGCCTCCTGGCCCCTCTCTCATTAATGAGGGTGGTGGAAAGTTCTCTTCTTACGTTGAACGAGATAGTGAGAGGTTTTAAATCATGAGTGAAAATCTGGGAACGTGAATGGACCTTCTCAAGAGGGCAGCCAAAGGCTTTGAAAAGGGAATTAGCGTCTGTGAGGTGATAAAATCCCTCTTGGAAATCTGTCCTTTCTAAATTCATTTTTTTTTTTACTAAAATGATTGCGTATACAACGTTATTTTCATCTTGATTTTTAAATGATATGATTACTTTTCTCCACATTATTTTTTAGATCGTTCAATCAAGCATTGCTGCATTTAGAGTTTTCCCGGTAAAAAAGTAACAGTTTTGTTAGAAGTATAGCCTGTAACACATGGATAGAGATATAGTTCTTTTTAATATCCTTCATCAAGATGTAGGCCAGATGAGTCGCTCTATACATCAAAAAACGTTCTGCGGGAAAGAGACAAAACTGACCTGTGAAAAGAAGCAGTAGTAACCCCATGTGGAGCTGCCATAGTCGACTAAGGTTCTGGAAATACTGAGAAGAAGGAGAAGAAGAAGAAGATAAATTCTTTCTCCTTCCTGGAGGTCTAGAGAGGATCATCGTAGGCGTAACCTGACCTGACCTAATTGCATAGACAGGCGACGCAGGCCTCTCAGCCAGCAAAGAGCCTACAATGAATGACCTCGTGACCTTGACCTCGTATCTTGGGTTACGTGTTTCGTCCAGATTGCATGAACTGTCCTTCATTGAAGTCCCTCTTTTCGTCGGATCCGGTCAGTGGCGGAAAAGACCTTCTTCGTCATGTTCCTATAAATCACGCGCTTGTATTTGGCTTCCTGTAGATGCCAGCAAACGTTCGCGCAATTTCACTGTAAGTAGGTCTGAATAATCATTCAGTATTTCATCAGAGTTTTAACTGGACATGACGGCTTGATTATCCTAACTAAGCATGCATTCTACAAGATTTCTATGCACAGGGCACAACGTCTTTCATTTTTTTTTTTCTAGACAACTAAGCAAATAAGGAACGAAAGACTGTTGAGCAACAGTCATGCAAGACTTAAAAACGAATCGTAATAGTAACTGTTTGTTCCGAAACAAGCCTGTCAGACAAACTGTTCAAAATTCCGATGAATTCAACTCGTCTGTCCCACCAAACACGACAAGTGTTTCCTCCCTTAAAGGTCAAAGGTGCCACGAATAATCGTCTTCATCCAAACGTTGACCAAACTCTTCTGATCAGCCGAAAAACCTGCGATAAAGCCAGCGAGCGACACGTGGAAAAAGAGGGAGCTACGACGGAGCGTCACTCTGTCGCGCTCCAGGTCTGGCGTCACACTGATCTGTGAATTGAGTGTGAGCCCGGAGACTTCACAGCTACACACGGGCAAAGAGAGAGAGGGCGAGAGAAAGAGAGAGAGAGAGAGAAAGAAAGAGAGAGAGAAGGGGGGCGCGAGAGAGAGAGGTCCAGCGCGCAATCTTCCCGCAGGCCTGTGTTGTTATCGGGTAATGTTTCAGGGTTTTACGACACTTGAAAAGGGGGATGTTGGAGGGACTTGAACAGACTCGAAGGGGAACCGCAGGGACTTGGAGGGTGTCGGAAGGACTTCAACGGACTTGGCGACTAGAGGGACCTAATGGAGGGTTGGAGGGGTCCAAGCAGCGCAAAAGACTGGGCACAGGATGAGTATATAAAGAATTAATAGCAGGGCCCAGAAAGTACGTATACCAACAGACAAATAGAGACAACAAACAAAGAGAGTGGACGCTAATTTGCAAAGCACAGACGAATGTCGTGAGCACCTTGATTAAGGGTAATATCAGGGGCAAACGGGCCACTGGGAGCACACGAAAAAAAATTATGAAGGCTTTCTAAGAGCAGCGGCAAATGGGACGGGCAACTTAACGACCTTTTCTATCCCACACCTGAGGCTTCATAAAAGAAGAAAGGAACCCCATTTAAAAAAAAAGAAGCAGTAAGAGAGTTCCAAAGCTCTACTTAGGATACGGTCACTGAACCGTGAAATCCGAGGTTTACTGATATCCAGAACAAATGTGGGAAGCGGTGGAATGCCGGGTGCTTCGAGTTCAGCTGTTCAGTAAACCTCTCTCCTTGGTTTCTTCTGATCAGAGATACGTTTTGGAATCATGGCGGGCCTTTTGTACCCACCTCTATGATTTTACACACAAACTTCATCTCACTGCCTTTTGGGATGAGAATTGAATGTATGCTCACTGGTACTGGGACGAAGAGAGAGTAAAATTATTGATATGGGTACATTAGGACCTCTACATTTCAGAAGCATATGCAGCAGCATACATGGTTCCATCCCTTTTCTGCCATCAAATGCCCAAACAGGAGGTTTGTCTTTATCATTTGTATGATTTTCCCGAAGATAATAACGAAGTCATGATAAATGCGCTTCTGTTGCCCTCCAAACTGCAACATGAATTAGAGAAAAAAGAAAATATATTGACGATTATTAAGCTTTTGCAAGTATTTGTCTTGTGTCTTACTCTGATTATATCATTTGCGCAAAAGACTATACCCTCTGTCTTCATCTTACCGTGTCTCATCCGACCGTGTATAAAAACAACAAGAATTAATCAGCGCAGTGACTGTGTAACCCTCGCCGCCACGTCGTCTCTTAACTAATTTCCTGTGTCTTCTTTGCCAAGGGGTCATGCGGTGCGTTGAGCTCTCAATTTGCGTTTGGCACTCTTTGAGCGTTATCGACAGTGCAGTCAATCAAGTAAATATCTTTCTTGTATCTTCACTTAGTTTTGGTGTGTATGTGTGTGGGTGTCTTTGTGTGTGTGTGTGTGTGTGTGTATGTGGGTGGGTGGGTGACTTTAATAGTCTGATGGTTCTTTAAAAATCATATTATTTTTCATTCAAATAAATTTGCCACCATTACCATTTTATCAAGAGTTGTTCTGTGAAGATGACTGACATTTAAACTGTATTGTACATGTCACATCGGCAGGGTGCATTGTCATTCACCAATAATTTAAATGATTTTTGTTCCGTTTTTTTTTTTTTTTAGCCTCCGTTTTTAATTAAAATTCATATCGAAACGTGAATTTATAGAAATATTCCAGATAGATGTGACAACTTAAACTTATTTTGCACAACTACTCTTTATATGTATTTCCTTGCAGTCCTGCAGATCCTAACTCTGATGCTAGATATTAAGCTACGGAAAAAATATCAGCGCCATTGCCAAAATACAAAATGAAGAAAGATAGTTCTTTAATTCTTTAAATGACAGAGTGCTGTTTCCTGTCTTTTAGCCTCTGCCAGCCACATTACTTGTTCTTCTTGTACTCTGTGGAAGTTATGAGCTGAAGATTCCATTCTTTTGTTACTCTTTCTCACTCTTATCAGTTGCTATGGTCGTACTTCTGCGGTAGGTACGTTTGTCATCACCTATGTTGACAAAATCAGTCACATCGCCTCTGTTATCTCAGTCGAGTTGGTTTTGGGTTTTCAGTCTCCTTTTTTGATAAAGAATCTCCGTAGAGGGGCTGTACCAGCAATGAACCTCACATGGTGCACTGTAGGCCTTAATAAAGGATGTTTGCAGCGTTCCTGCGACCCCTGATTGCACACTCTTTTTAGGCTTTTACTTTACCTCCATTCCTTCTTCCTTTCTTCAGTCTTGATGTCCAAACTCTCTGTTACTTCTTAGTGCAACTGTGAGGATTTTCTCCTTGTACTTCATGTCCCTTATTTTCTTGATCTCTTTATCTTGCTATCCAACCACTCCAACTCACTCTTTTCTCTGTCTTCAACACTTAATGGCTGATTGTGCCCAAGAGATTGGCTTGGCAGCCTAGATTTTATAAATCATCAGTCCTGATAAAGGATAAGGTATAGCATAAACTGCCAGTTAACTAATGCACATCACATGATTCCAGAAAGATTAACTAATCAGAATTTGGTTTTAAATGAGATGATGGGAAGATTAAGCTAGATAGCTTGACACAGCGCAATTCTTCATGCTTTATACGATACAGAGTTGATTGCCCTAAGTACATGACACTAGTCTAATTTTTGCTGCAAAATGCAGGTACATTTTAACAAAATGACAACAAACATGCACTGTGAAGGCCATATGTTTTTCTGATTGCTTCATGCATTTAATGCATTTTTTATGCAGTGCCACAGTTCAAAGACTGACAGAAGAATAGCGTTCAGTGACTGACTGAAGAATAGAATTCAAAGAATGATAGAAGAATAGAATATGTAAAAGATGGTTCGATTTTTTTTCTTCCTCTATGGTGCTTTGCAAAGAACTTCCTTATGAAAAAAGTTTTACAATATTCCTTTTCTAGAACTCCGCCCCTCCCACCCCACCCCCACTTCTCTCCCATCCTCCCCCCCTCCCCATCTTCTCCGGCCTTTTCTCCTCTGCAGGAAAGTTTCCGAAAACGTTGCTCGGGATAATTGGCATATTACCGTCTATGCCAAAACGACTTCGATAACCTTCCAATATCGGACGGAAGGAAAGTTCTGTTTAACCAGCGTTTTAGCCGCTGTTCATCAGTGTTTAGACAAGGGCTTACCTTCCAGCCAGTGACGTCTCGATTCCCCTCAATGAATGTTTATGAGTCCGTAAATCGGATCGTCTTCCAAACAACGAGACCTTCTCAGCCGGCAACCGGGATCAGCCTTATCTTTCTCAGGTGCAAGCAGTCTTTCGTTTTCACACGTCTCTGAATATTGATACGCGCTTTATCCCCTTCGAGAAGGGTCGTCGTGCCACGAACCAACATGAGATTAGCGACTCCGGTGCTTCTCCGCACTCAGCCTTCAGAAATGCATAAACCCGGTTACCTTTTCCACGCGCGCGCAAGCTCTTTACCTTCTGCCACTCACCTCCTTTCCGACTACAGCCTTCACCTTCATGTCCGTTCAGCCTGGCGTAACCTGAAACACTGGATTTGAAGGATGATGAGGGTTTCATTGCATAGGGATCTACGGGAGCGTGCGATTTAGGCAAGGTCTATGGATCCTGATTTTAGGGTTGTGCGACTTGTCCCAGTAATAGAGACTACATTTTTATTTTTTGTTTCTTTTCTTTCGTCACTTTAAGTAACCGAGGCCCAGATTGGCAGACTTTCCATAACTGCTCTTGTTTAAAAGATTAAATGAACCATAAAGCTTCACCTTTAGTACAGTATATTTTTACCCTCTTATTGCGGTCATTTCCGTTAGTCAAATGAACTTTTTTTCTTAAACTGATTTTTTTTTATAAACACCTCCATGAAAACCATTCAGTTCTTCCAAATGGGAAGGACTATTAGAAGATATTCCCATGAAAACAAGAATCGAAGACAGAATATTACCTATACCGTAATTGAATTTCATTATATCAGATCAACCCTGACATTCATTTTTTCGTGATTTGCTACTGAGCCCTGGCTGTAGTCTCGTGTATGTTCTATGAGTTCGCGGCTATGTGCTGTCACCCCCTCTGCAGCAGTGCTGTAATGCTGTAATTCTGCGTTCAGGAAATTTTATTAAATTTCACCATCGCTCTGTTGAGGTTTATTGTTTTCGCTATTAACACTGTGATATTCGATTATGTTCTGTTATGACGAAGTTTTTCAGTGTGGGCAATAGACTGACGTCTGGTTATTATTATTATTATTATTATTATTATTATTATTATTATTATTATTATTATTATTATAATATCTATGTCTCGCCACTGCATAAATAAAACAACTAGTAACTTTCACGCTGACATTTAAAATTTGCATAAGAAGTTCAACAGCAGCGATAATTCTCAACTCACTCGTAATGCAAGTGAACTCACTTGAACAATAGCACGTAATAATAATGAATAAAGTTGCACTATGAATGTAGCAGAACCAATAACACGTTTTTGTTCTAAGAATTGTTCGATTTAATCCGTAACGTTACAAAACCGTGTAATTTTCTGCTGTCCCGAATTCTCTTTGTCTCTCTCTAAGGTTTTCCTTGGCACTTTCTTAAACTGGAGGTCCAAGTCCGTGAGACACACCAATTTGTGGAGTAGGAACCCTGGTTAGGTCTTTGATTACGTAGCCAACCTGTCATCAGTTATGTGGTGAATCAATTGAAGACTACGTTCACTACGATTGATTTTATCTTCCTAAAATACTTTCCTTATGATCATGAGTTTTCGTGCTTTTGTGCTCGCGCGCGAACGTGTGTGTGTGTGTGTGTGTGTGTGTGTGTGTGTGTATGCATGTGTCAAGAACAGAGACAGGCCGGAATGCGTGTGAGTGTGTGTGCGTGTGTGTGTTTGTGTCAAGAACAGAAACAGACAGGAATAAAGACAAACAGGTGAAAAGAAATGAATTCTTAGTCAAGGCTTAGTAAAGAGACGTGTATACTTCATTAACATTCTTTAATTTGAAGATGTATGTAAAATGCTCGTCATTATTTTTGTGCTGTAAGAATCAGACAAATCGTTGCATTTAAGAAAATTGAATGTTCAAAGACAGCAGAGATCTATCTTTCGCAAAGAATGAAGCAAACAGGTACATATTAGAAAACTGAATATTCACACTGTAATTACTGTAATGCAAACAGTGAGACAAATAGATACATATAAGAAAATATAATGCTTAAACTCAACGTAGAGACAGCATAGAGATCTATCTTTTGCAAAGAATGAGACAAGTAGATACATATAAAAAAATATAATGCTTAAACTCATCATAGAGACAGCATAGAGATCTATCTTTTAAAAAGAATGAGACAAACGGATCCATATAAGAATACTGAATATTCAGAATCATTATAAAGAGGCAGATCTATATTTTACAAAGAATGAAACAAACAAATATAAGGAAATTAAATATTCAAAATCAATTTAGATACGGAACTACCTATTGCAATGAGTGAATTTACGTGTAAAGAGAAAATTTTCTATTTCCTTCTTGTTCCTGCTCTTCTTTGCCTCTTCTTCTTCTTCTTCTTCTTCTTCTTCTTCTTCTTCTTCTTCTTCTTCTTCTTCTTCTTTTAAAAATATTCATGTCCTTTTGAATATATCCGCTTTTTATTTCTGTCTCTTTCTTCCGAAATAGTTTTCTCTCGCATTTCCGTCTTACCCCAGTTACGGACATTTTTAAATGTTATATTTTTTGTTACCATATTCATTTTTTCTCCTCGAACCCTTTCCTTTGTCTTTGCGTATCCTTTATGTGAATCTACAGTAATATATATGTACATATATATATATATATATATATATATATATATATATATATATATATATATATATATATATATATATATATATATATATATATATATATATATATATATATATATATATATATATATATATTACATATATATATATATATATATATATATATATATATATATATATATATATATATATATATATATATATATATATATATATATGCATCTCGTTTCTACTACTTTTAATATTTTTATAGCCTTATATTTTTCTGACATTTTACATTTTATCAGTCATGTTTATTATTATTATTATTATTATTATTATTATTATTATTATTATTATTATTATTATTATTATTATTATTATTATTATTATTATTATGGAGAAGATCGTAACCCGCAATGCGACCAAGAGGGATATAAAACTATTTTATCTGATACATACATGCATACATACATGTATTTGTCCTAAGTAGTTACTTTTCGCTAGAGCTGAAATAGACCCATCATCTCCATATTTATATTTAGAATCACATTCGCGTGAAATGTGTAACTGTTTATTATTAAGAAGTAAGGACCTCATAACTTCTGCATTTCCTTGAACTTGTTTCTGTAAATATTGATTCTGGGCTAGAAATATATGATAGTGGGATTCGAATTCCAGCGTGCCTGGTATTATTATTATTATTATTATTATTATTATTATTATTATTATTATTATTATTATTATTATTATTATTATTATAAATGGTGATGTTGTGGCCCAGGTTATTTAAGTTATTTTATTTTAGTTGATTTCGGGCTTAAAGTTTGAAAGCTTTCAGTGAATGATTTTGCTATATTGTTTATTTTCTTTTTATTTTATTATTATTATTATTATTATTATTATTATTATTATTATTATTCTTGTTAATATTATTATTATTATTATCATAAATGTTTTTGTTATATTTAAAAGATCCACAGTCATTTATATATATATATATATATATATATATATATATATATATATATATACTGTATATATATATATATATATAAATATATATGTACTGTATATATATATATATATATATATATATATATATATATATATATATATATATATATATATTTATGTATATATATTTACATATATAGATAGATAAGTAGATAGATATAGGAGTATTAATTTTTTCACTTCATGCCTGTTCAGGTATAGAATAAAGATATAAGAAGTGGCCGAGCAGTAAACAAACAAAAAGCGTAAACATTCACAAGAAGAACAGTATAAATAGTTAACGGGTCAAAAGGGCAATGCTATGGTTGTTACGTTATGGATGAATTGCAAGCCGGGTCCAGAATTCTGTAACAGCAGATTGCGAATCCTCGACGATCTCTGAAGGGTTGTGCGAGCATTTGGTTGTTGAATGTTGTAATCGTTCTGAAGAATATTTGAAGTAAGTCCTTTTTCTTTTCCTTATGAGCAAATCGTGACGTTCACAAACATGGCCAAGTGCACTGAAACAAACACACATACACACTAACGCCTGCAAACTGTACCTTGGACGGAGAAAAGTCGGACAGATACAGTAAGATCAGATAAAGGGCTTGGCTTGGCTTGGGTATAGGGTAGTGATTGACTTGGCTTTGCTTAGCTTTCAGAGTGCTTGGCATCAGTGGCGTCGATATGAGGGGGCCAGGGGGTGCCCGGGACCCCCCAGTCAGATGCATGCCCCCCCGCTGGCACCCCCAGTTGAAATTCCCTTTGTAGATAAACTTTAACCCTTACAGTATTTGATACATTTTCATATAGCAATAGCTGAAAATTAATTGAAAATTGAGCTCTGTAATTTCAAATACAGGCTTACTAATTACTAATACTACCGTTTTTGTTCATTCACATGGATATATACATTCGAGAATAGTATATTTTACTAATTACAGAATTGGTACATTAGTTGTGTAATTTTCTTTGGCCCCACCTAGGCGCCCCCACTGATGGAATGCCAACTACGCCACTGCTTGGCATAGCATGGCTTCGCTTGGCTTGGCTTTGCTGGCAGAGTACACTTCTTGGCATAACCGAAGTGATGTGAAAAAGAAACATTTCTTGATATGGATGTTGAGAAGTTCCATATTAAAGTTGTGGAGGCAGAAAGTTGAGTGTCTGGAAAGCTCGCTCCTCATGGCTAGGTCTTTATCATGAGGTTAAGCGTTAGCAATTAATCAAGAAGTTATAAGTGACGTCAAAGTTAGGTGTTTCAAGATTTAAATGAAGTTCAGTAGTCGTGCCATTGTACTGGATTAGCTATTTGGCAAGAATTACTTCTGCCATTGGTTTTGTAAAGGTTCATGGAGGGATGAACTGATTAAATTGAGTGGCCTCGATCGGAGAAGTTCTTACATGACGTTATTCAAAGGGAGCAAAATATCTATCAAATATCTATAATGTCCCATGCTCATTAGAGAATCACATGTAGTCGTGGCAACGTAAGGGATGGTAGTTGGTAGTCTAGAACGAGTACCTCGGGAATGGGCATTTTATGTATAGTAACCAAGTTTGCGGAGGTGGGAATTACTATTCATCTCTTGAAAGTGAAACAATGTAAGTGGCAGTTGGAGGGCCTGTAGCCTCCAATAAAGTTTCTACATCATCAAAAATGTTGAAAGTGAGCTTCACATAACTGATTTCATAATACAATTTGAAGGTTTCTGAGGCTTTAGTTTTGCAAAGATGAATGTTTAGTACGTTACTCCTGAATAGGTTAAAAGCCAAGCTCCATGTTAATGTTAGATATTGCAGTATACTTTTAATTATTGACTTGAATACAATTTTTTTCTCCACTATATAATTAATTATTCAATAAATAAAGTACAGTATATAAGTAGTAAGTTAAGATATTTAGGAAATTCGTATTGTTGAATGCATCAAGTAGAAGAAAACTCAGTTTTTTGGAAAAGCTTTAAATTTATTGGCAAACTAATGCTAACTTGTCGGTAATAAGCATGAGTAAGTTTTAAAAAATCCTGGTCTCTTAGTTTAGTTATTGAAATATAAGTTTGTCTGACATGCCTAATTCGGTTTCGTTCATATTTACTCCCCACAGAGGATTGAAATAAAACCTTGTATTATTGACCCTCTTGTACGTAGAACACGACCTCAAAGGGGGTTGGGAGTAGGGGAGTTAGTGCCGTCAGTGCAACTTACTTAAGTGTTTGTAGAGTCCCATGAGCCCCTAGTTGCACCAGCATTTTAGCCTTGGACTTGGCCTCCATTCCTACTTCCTTTCTTCGATCTTGCTGTCAAAGCTCTAGAACTACTGCTTCTTAGTGCAACTGTGGTGTTCTCTTAGTTACTTCTTTAGAGCACTGTACTTCATTTCCTTCAGCTTCTGCATCTCTTCATCTTTCTGTCCAGCCACTCCAACTCCCTCTAAAACACTGAAGGGCCGAATGTGCCCAGTGCTTAGCTTGGCAGCCTAAAATTTATAAGTCAGTCAATCAGATCAAGAACAGAAAGGGAGATTCTGGTAGATTCAAAGAGTGTGAAACTCTTGTAGAGTTTAGCACATGTGGGAGATTAGATATGGGGGAGGGAGTTCACTGGAGGCGATCTGGGATGCGATTTTGGCGTGAGATGATTCTGCTCCATTATATCTACTTTACATAACTCATAACATTATTTAATATTGGGATATAAGGCAAGACTAGCATCTCTTCTGAGTCTGTTTCTAATTTATCCCAGGGTCAATAAGAACTTTTCTTGGCTTGGCTGAGCGCTTTCAGTATAGATGAAATAATCCTAAGAAAGCATTAGAAATAAATATGCTTTCAGCAGCTATGCATTTGCTGTTAAAAATTTTAAAAACTCTGTGAAAAGGTTATTCATAAAATTATATCTAACCTGTTTTGAATTGAGGGCAAGGTTGTTTCTATATGCTACTGTATTGGTACTTTTGCATATTTACTTTTTGATTCATTACATCTAAGCAGGCTAATTTGTTGTTTTTCTTTTTTTTTTTATTTCAGTCGTAAAATTGTTGCCGGGCATGAAACTATTATCCATTCTTAAGGATTTACTAAGGTAAACATCATCATGCTTGTAAATTATGAAAATATCATTCACATACTGCATCCAGAAGCTTGGTCCAGAACCTTGGTCCCAAATGTTGTGGAACTGAAGGTAGGTATTCTGACTCAAACATTTCCATATATATATTAGTTAATACGGGAGATATTAATGGATCCATTATTATGCCACATTTTTTACGGTAGACTTCTCCATTAAACATGAATACGGTTGAATCTGTAAGAAGTTTTAACAAGTTGATGAACTAGGAAATAGGTGTAGGGGAACAAATAGCTCTTCGCCATGTTCTCTAGTGAGATATTTTGAAAGGGCCGTAACATCCAGACTAACCAGTCTTCCTCTCTTGTGTATTTATACGTTTCTGTTTACTATTAAAATCTGAGGAATGTAATAACAGTGCCTTTGATCTTTTCTTGGATACTGACTTAGATACTGTCTTGAACAGTTGGCCATCCACTTTGGAAGAACCTTTCATGGTGTGCCGCAAGTTACAACTGTAGGTCTAAGATAAAATTTTACTCATGTGTTTCAGGGAACCCGTAACCAAACTACTGAGGGCTTGGGGGGAGGGGCGAGGGGGGGGCGATGGGGAGGGAGGGGAGAACCAGCCAAATTCAGTGCCAATGCCAAACCTGGATAAATAAGAAGGGTTGGAGCCAGGAAGGGCATTCATCCATAAAACATCTAACAAAACCAATTATGAATTGAGCTGTTCAAGACAGGAAAAGCTGGGGGATGCTCTTTAAAAATAGCGACCCCGACTAGTGGTTAAGCTGAGAAGTAGATGGTTCTATGGGACCCGTATAATTAACCATTGTTACGTAGTGTTGAGGATAATTTTCCGCGACTAGATTTTTGTGCTGAGAAATGTGCATCTTGCTAATTATGTACTGACATTATTATTATTATTATTATTATTATTATTATTATTATTATTATTATTATTATTATTATTATTATTATTATTATTCGGGAGGAGACCTTCTCTGAGGGGAGTTGCATTAAGAATTATAGCTGTTTCCATGGCATTCAATTTATACTGAATCTTCTCTATTCTTCTTCTTATCTTTTGTTCCTCAGCCTGTAGCTGGTATATCAGGTTTCCCGAGGACATACAAAGATTCCTGTTTTCTTAGTTTTATTTCCTCTGACGTTTCAAACGCTCTCTGGCCATTCATTCACTCTTTGAAGATAAACGCCAGAGATCGTTTGAAACGTCAGAAGAAATAAACCTAAGAAAACAGAAATCTTTGTATGTCCTCGGGAAACCTGATATGCCAGCTACAGGCTGAGGGAAAAAAGATAATATGAAGAATAGAAAAGACGCTGTATAAATTGAATGCCGTGGAAACAGCTATATTATTATTATTATTATTATTATTATTATTATTATTATTATTATTATTATTATTATTATTATTCAGCAGCATGTTCGAATCTTGAACGTTCCGGTTCATTTGTTCTTTTATTGTGAACTTACTGTTCATCTGAAATCCGAAACATTTTTTGTTATGAGAACATTCCGTGGATATAGAATTCTACTTATCCTGTTGAGCCTTATGAATGTTTATCATTACTAATATCTTTTGTGGGATTTATGCTTCTTTGTGTTCATTTAACCTGAATTCGTGGAAATTGGTAATTATTACCTTGCTTTAAAAGATAACTAAGTTCAAACTAAAAAGATCAGTAACTAAAGAAAGAATGAATCTTATACGCATGTTTAAAGACCCTTAGTTAGAAAACACTATTACTTAGTTAAAAAGAATGCCGTTACTAAGTGAAAAATACCACTTCTTAGTTAAAAAGAGTGCCACTACTTAGTTCAAAAGAATGCCACTACTCAGTTAAAAAGAATACCACTACTTAGTTAAAAAGAATGCCGATACTTAGTTAAAAACACTACTACTTAGTTCAAAGGAATGCCAATACTTAGTTAAAAAGAACGACAATACTCAGTTAAAAAGAATGCCACTGCTTAGTAAAAAATAATGCCACTGCTTAGTTGAAAAGAATTCCTTTGCTTAGTTAAAAAGAATACCACTACTTAATTTAAAAGAAAGCTACTACTTAGTTAAAAAGAATGCCGCTACTTAGTTAAGAATAATGGCACTACTTAGTTAGAAAGAATACTATTATTTATGCAAAAAGAATACCACTACTTAGTTAAAAAGAATGCCATTACTTAGTTAAGAGTAATGGCACTACTTATTTAGAAAGAATATCACTATTTATTCAAAAAGACTACACTACTTAGTTTAAAAGAACGCAACTACAAAGCTTAAAAAAATGCCGCTGCTTAGTTAAAAATAATGGCAGAATAATGGCACCGCTTAGTTAAAAAGAATACTACTATTTATTCAAAAAGAATACTACTTAGTTTAAAAGAATGCCACTACCTAGCTAAAGAGAATGCCACTACTTATTTAAAGAGAATGCCACTACTTAGTTAAAAAGAATACCACTACTTAATTTAAAAACATACCACTACTGTTGTTTTCAAAAGCAGAAGTAATCAATTATAAAAACATACACCGTATACAAAACAACAATGAACTCTTCGGTTAAAATAATTCTCTTTCCCATCCTTTCCTAAGTTCGCAATTCTTCTTTCCTTTTTTATCTTTTTTTTTAATTTTTATTTTTAACGAAGTCTGCTAAAGGCACCTGCAATTTTACGAAGCTTTTCTCAAAATACCAACAGCAGCTAAGGGTCGGACAGGTCAAAGTTGCCATCCCAGACGATTATAATTGACGTTAATGCAAAACGCGTAGGCAGCTCCTATTGTCCTTCCTGATGCTTAATTATCTCGGACACAAAAAGACATGTTAGAGTTCCCCTCTCTCTCTCTCTCTCTCTCTCTCTCTCTCTCTCTCTCTCTCTCTCTCTCTCTCGTTGTTTATCTATTAATCTACCTACCGCTTTTTTTCATTTTGTTCTCGTTTCATTTCTGTAAACGACGTTTTGGAGTTGACTGATTTCTCTCTCTCTCTCTCTCTCTCTCTCTCTCTCTCTCTCTCTCTCTCTCTCTCTCTCTCTCTCTATTTATGTCTAACTATTTAGCTATATTTCCACCTATTTTCATCTATCTTGCTATTCTTTTTCTCACTACATAGGCAAAAAGACGTATTTGAGTTGTTATGCCAGGCTGCCGGCATGTAAACATATACGAGCAGCTCTATGTAATGAGCTTGAAGCCACTCGTTCCTATCTATCTATCTATCTGTCTATCTATCTACCTATCGCTTCCTTTCTTTTTCTCACTACATACCCTAAAAGACCTCTTACAATGGATATGTCTGGCTGTCCATATGCTTGTTTGTATGAAAACATTGAGCTTTATTTGATAATATTCCGGCTTGACGTCACTGGTAACTACAGCCTATTTAAGTGTCTTTTTAAGGTTCTATGATTATAATGAGCGATAACAACTATGGTTGTCCCAAAGCGTGTTAGATGAAAGTGGCTCTTTTTCTGGAAGAAAAAAAATGTATTATAATAGATAGAACTACCTATCATTGTTACAGGATTAGAAATATTCCACCCCATCCTACAGTGCTCATCCATTTCCATTAAAATTTATAAAGTGCTTTCAACTACCGAAAATGATGTTCAAATTGTCAGTCATATGTCACTCCGTTTAGAATTTATTAGTTTAATTTTTCATTTTTATTCATTTAGTTTTTCAAACAAACGCAAATGAAAGAACAAGTCTTTCAATTGAAACTAGAAGACTTGGTCCATTACCTAATAGCTTCTCGTCCCAGGAAATAAAAATAGAGATAACAAATATGGTAATAGATTTTGTTTTTGTAAATGGTCAATATTAATTTATCAAACGAAACTGACATTAGCTTACAATTAAGAGAATCTGCCTCGCAGTCAGATGGTTGGATCAAACGAATTCATAATAAATCGAGAACTTCCCCCCACTTTTTATTCAGCAAAATCCTTGATAAGGTTGCTGAAATCTAATTCGTGTAGTATGTCGTACTGACGTTCATTGAACTCTCATCTATAACTTTATTGTTTTCCTGGAATCTTTATCAGTGTCATAGCAGAGTATAGATTCTAATATCTTTATCACTGATTACACTTTAGTGAAATAAGAAGTGTTAAATTAACCTAAATTCTTGTGCCACATCCAGTTATAAGAGCCATTACACGTTTGAGGGAGATTACTGTAGATTGATGGGACCTATATGGAACAACATCATTTCAAGAAGGACTTTTAAGCATATTACACAGTTATTCACAAACAGGTGCAACTCTTAAGCCCAAATCATTGGAAGATTCTTCAAAGAGTAACAGACTAATAAATCCGCCTAACCGGATGGACTAAATAAGCGCCTATAAATGAGGTTTTGAAAAATAAATATAGTGAAAGGCGACACATCTAAATTCCTAACAACATTCAGACTCTGCATACATGAACGGCAGGTCATTAAGCTGGTAGACTGAAAATGCTTTTCTCTTCTCCATCATTCTGAAAATGAAAAGAATCAAAGTTAAAATAAAAGTCTTTATTACAAAGCGAAAGACTGAAAAATGATCACTGAAGCACCCTCAACTTACATCATATGACTAAATAAACCACTGCAGGGAACTGGTACCGAATGAGCAAGATCAAGGGCACTTAAGAGCCTCAGTGGTCATTCACAAATACGAAATCATTTAATATCAAAAATATTTAATCCAAATTCTTCTCCTTGTATACTGTTTAGTTATTAATGTACATGGAGATGCGGAATCAGTATCGAAATTACTTTTTGCAAATGTTTTTCTCTAGTTGGAAATCATGTAGTTTCCACACCTACAACTTTGCTAACGATGTACACCCTAAGTTGACCAAATTCTTTACAATTTTTATATCAAACCCTTGTGTCTCATTTATTATAGAATCATCGAAAGAGGGAATAATAACAGTTTTGAATATCCATCAGTCATATTGCAGGTAATCTGAATAAATTATCCCTGGAGGTATCATGCATTTATCAACTCAATCTCTGGCCGAATTTTGAAGTCTAAAATTATATAGAACGTATTTGCATGAAAACGATCATTTCTGTCCTCTACCTTCTTCTTGTATTATGCTGTAAATGATTTATTATAAAATTTAATTTCGATCAGGGTTCCAAAAAGCATGTTACTTCGTAACAATGTTTCTGATGGGTGACGTCATCACCCGAACCTTAAGTTTATGAGGTCATTAAATAAAACAAATGAACAGAAATGTCGTTGAATAGTTTTCACGTATTTTGATTTTGCGCAAATAATTTATATGTTGAAAAATATGGCAACCGCAAGTACATAACTAATTCAAACAAATAAATGAAAATGTCATTAAATAGTTTTTTGCGTGTTTTTACATTGCATCAATAATTTCATGTTCAAACATATGGCAACAGCAAGTCCATGTTTTTAAAACACTTTGGTGAGTTTTTTTATGAATTGCAAATCATGTAGCCTAACACGACAGGAACTCAGAATCAGTTGCATAACATTTTAAAATTAACTCGCTATTGCTGAATAATAGCACTTTGTTATATTTCATTTAACACCCTAGAAGCAAAGGCAAAGCTTGAATTCCCTTGATTGAAGCTGTATATGATATGAGTACAATGAAATTTTATATATTTAACAACAAATTGTGAATAAAACCTAAAATAAAAACTTTATTGGGCTATTTAAAAAATATATTCGTTTGTGTTTTAAAATCCCACCTCTGTTTATTTGGATAACTAATAGTTTAAATATAAATTTTATTGGTTATTAAGAATACAAATAATTCAGGCCAGATAAGGAGTACTCTGGCGGACGAAAACTGCAATCGAACGATCATGACTTCATACAATCAAGGTCCTTCAAAGTATATTTGAAGGACCTTGCTTGCGATAATAACGAGGAACCAATCACGAAGCGCCATGTGACATCAGATGATCGTGACGTCATTCATTGATATCAAGTAACCGGTCAGGGGTTACAACGTGTCACATCGTTATTGGCTGATTTGATTAGAATGATATTGTTGGTTGATTAAAAAGGCCATTGCATATACATTACAGTAAATAGCCCTCGTAGGGAGGTAGTTCCATCATTGCACCTCACGTGGTGCACTGTAGGCATTACTTAAGGAACTTTGCAGCGTCCCTTCGGCCACTAGCTGCACCCCCTTTCATTCCTTTTACTGTTCCTCCGTTTATATTCTCTTTCTTCCATCTTACATTCCACTCTCTTCTAACAATTGTTTCATAGTGCAACTACGAGACTTTCCTTCTGTTAAACCTTTAAAACCTTTTACTCTCAATTTCCCTTTCAGCACTGAATGACCTCATAGGTCCCAGTGCTTGGCCTTTTGGCCTAAATTCTATATTTCAATACGGTAAATAGCTTCGTTGCATGGCTAGCGATTAATATAGCTGGGGACGGGGAATGAGGGGAAGGGGAGAAGGGGAGAAGGGGTGGGGAATAGGAAAGGAAATGAGGAAGGGAAGGGAAAGGTGGAAAATAAAAATGAAGGAAGGGAAACAAAAAAGGGTAGAGAGCGTTATGGGTAGGGAATGGGATGGGGCGGGGATTTGCAAAATGAAGCCATTAATTTATACTCAAATCTTCAAAAGGAAAACTGGCCTCACTTTCCAGTTATAAGAGTTTGCATACAAATTGGCGTTGTGAAGCAAACACAAAGAATTCTACTTTGCGTCGAGTATCCTTATTATTGTAACATTACCAGAAACAAAATTTTTGTTCTGTTCCTAGCATTTCACATCTGCCTCTTATGTTATAACATTTCTAACACCTTGGAGAGCAGATAACTGGATATGGCGACGGCAATATGACTGCAGTTGGTTGATGATTGTTAAGTAAAGCGAACGTCAGTACGTTGCACAAAAGAGGATGAACACGAAGGAAGCTGTACAATGTGAGATAACAGCACTATTTGCATTATGAATAGAAGTTTGATATCTACAAACAAAAGGTAGCCATTTCCTCAGAAACTACTGTAGAATAGAAAATTAATAAGAAATCAAGAAGGGAAACAGTAATATCACTGAGACTGTAGGGAGAGACAGCCATTTGCTGTCAACTACCGAAAAACCATCTGTTCCACGGGAACTAATTTTTCTTAAAAAAAAACCATTGATACTGGAGTAGACATATGCAAGGGGTTCGATCAATCTTATGTCGATTTTATATCGATCGACAACATTTAAAAATCAAAATTCTGCCTCTTCCACCCACATAAGTAAGCGGTTTCGGACCTTTTTCAGTAGCGACCAAAAATCCTGTAAGAAAGAAGCATGGCGTCCCTCCCGTGTGGAGGTTGTATTCTGGTTCCAATTTTCTTTTTTAAAATATTTTCATAATTTAGTATATTTTCATAACTTATTAATTGTAGGAAATATTCAAAATACTTTTCGTGATTTATTTGATACGAGAATAGTGGTCGTACTTGCGGTGGTGGTAGTAGTTAGTAATACTATTTAGCTCAAGGTTTACAGATGGTTAATTGGAATTAGGTCATCAGATGGACTGGTGTAAATGATAATAGGAGTTGTTTTACTCTTTTGCAGAGTTCTTGGGTGAGAGTACGAGCGCGCTCAGCAGTAGCGTATGTGGCGTCTCAGAACTTTCGGTATCAATTTTAAATTTTGTAAACGAAATTATTCCATATCAAAGCTGGAGAAGAGTAAAAACGTGTCGAGTAAAAGTTACGAAAAATTTTTAGCGCTCAAAGTTTATGAATGTACGCATACTTTTATATATATATATATATATATATATATATATATATATATATATATATATATATATATATATATATATACATATATATATAGTATGTATATATATATATATATATATATATATATATATATATATATATATATATATATATATATATACACCTGTGTATGTATAATGATTCTGCAACGTAAACGGTCATGCACGACCTAGAAATGATCCTCAGCCCCTCGCATATGTGGCTGTTGGATATCTCCCGATTTATAAATACTGAGGTTACATGGAAAATGGGAAGCTGGAACCTAAAAAGCATGAATCAAACTGGAAAGTTAGAATTCTACAAAATAAGTTCAAGAGAAATGGACTGGACACCTCAGACTGAAAGAATTATGGAACGAGACATTATTTTGACGTGCCAGAGAAGAATTCCGATTGAGAAGGGAAGACAGCTGGCAGAGGGATTAATTGGCGAGGAGCAGTGAGGGTTTAGACAAGAAAGAAGGTTTGTGGCTCAGGTGTTTGTTACGAAACAGTTATGCGAAAAGTTTGATAGAAAAGGGAAAAAGCAGGTTGTTTCATAGATGAGCCCAACAAACCCTTAAGGCAGTATGAATAGAGAGGGGTAAGTGAATTGTGTTGAGGGTGTAATTTCTAGAGAGTAATTTGTTGGGAGAGGATAAAAGTTATCTTCATTGATGGAGTGACATCAGATGTAGGTAGAAAATTTGTGGTTAAGAAAATAGGTCAATAATCAAGTGCAGAATAGCAGATGTTGACAGGGGATACAGTACTGACTCGGGATAATAAATAGAATCTACAGAAACTATTGAAAGCATTTGAAAGTGTTTGCAAGAGGAGAAGGTTGAAAGTAAATGTGAGAATGAGTCGTTTTAAGGCGCAATGAAAAGCATGAAAGTGGAGCAATGAGATTACTAAAGATAGTGGAGAACGAAAGTGGTTGAGTCATATAGTTATTAGGAAATATAACTGATGATGGTAGAACAAGAAGAGGTGACTTACAGAATAGACATAGTAAGAAAAGTAGCAGAGAGCGCGCAAAAGATTAAGGGAGATGCCTAGAGTGTATGTAGAAACCAAAATTGGAATGAGTAAAGTAATCATTGAGCCAGATTTATGTGAAAAGGAAGTGTGCATATTGTATGCATATAAAAGAATAAAATTTCATGTTGAAGTTGTTGAGGTGAATTGTTTTCGTAGTTCTTGTGACGTAAGAAGAAGTGCGAAGATACATAAAAGGTGTAAAAAAAATTTGAAATTCGAGAGTGTTTGGAGAAATGAAAGGAAGACCCAGAGGAGGTATGGAAAGAAATGGTCTTACTGCCAAGGACGAGTAAATGACTGAGAGGGTTTGCAATATAGTCACGAATGATGCAGTGTGTGTGTGCGTATGTGTGTGTAGGGGAATCCAATGCTTCGCTGATGAGCTTCTCTGTAAATACATAAAACATCATGTTGTGGAAGTTTTCAACACTTGGAGTTTTTAACTAATATTTAGCTGTTAAAGTATGAAAGTGACAGTGACCATTACCTTGTTTTACCCGGAGCCAACCCCTATCAGGGAAAACAGTGTCATGTATATATATATATATATATATATATATATATATATATATATATATATATATATATATATATATATATATATATATATATATATATATATATATATGTATATGTAAATATATATATATATGTATGTGTGTGTATGTATGTATGTATGTGTACGTAAATATATATATATATATATATATATATATATATATATATATATATACTGTATATATATTCATATATACATTTATATATATATATATGTGTATATATATATATATGTATATATATATATATATATATATATATATATATATATATATATATATATATATGGTCACTTGTGACTTGCAATACTGTGATGTTTGAATATTATGAGATGATTTCTGTATTTCAATCGAAACAGCCTCCAATAACACTGAGTATACGAAGAGGTTCAAATGGTCTCATGCATGTACACTTGTATACAAGCCGTGTACTTTCATAGCCTATCAGAGATTTTAACTCTCCATTCTCTAGATTTCCTAAAATTCAGTATTGTTTCATTCATTTATATTGTTTTTGTATTTCTTTCCTTTGCCCTCCATTCAGACCATCTTTCGTTTTTACTCTGAGTTTGTTGTAATTTGCGTTTTATGCTCTAGTTTTACTTTTAGTTGGGTAACAGGAATTTCAAGAAAGCTCTCTCTGCGGCTTCTGACAATTTGAACAGACACTTTTGAAGAAAAACAAAAATTGCTTCTATCATCGCCACTCGAGCTCTTATATACTGTTTTTGTGACGAGCACTGAGGTGAATCACTAAAATCAAAAGTTACGCTCGATAAAAGAACAGCACAACAGACGATTATGCTTTAATTTTACTTATGATTATTCCTCCGTTTCTTTCTGCTTGAAGCTGCCCTTGATTTAGCGAGCTTGGGAAGACCTGTCCAGATACCTTTAAAATATCGATTTTTTTCCCGTTTTTCTCACCCACGGCGCCTATTCTTTAAGATGTGTTCATCCGCTTTTCCACCCTCTTTTCCAACTCGATTCATCCATCAAGGGGCTCAATCGCGCCATAATTGATATTGGACAGTTTGTTCCTCCTACACACCGTTACCTCCTCCTTATCCATCACTGGAAACATTCATTCTGCGAAAGAAGTGGATCTGAGTTTCGCTGCATTCGATGGAAGGAAAGGAAGAAGAGGAAGTCTTCCGCTTGCAATGGTAGCGCGCATTTTCTTGAATTTCTTGTTTTCTTTTCCCTCGTATTGCTGTACACAAGTTTGTATAGTGTCGAGGTTTTAATGCTGGGTAAATGCTGTACTTAGAATTAATGCTGGCGACCCTACCTTGACCCAAATAATGATTACGTGACATCCCTAGCTGCAGATGGCCCAAACTGGCATTTAATGATACCCATGATTTTAGAAATCTAGCATCGAAATATTCTTACCCTAATAATAGGTTAGAAACGTTTAAGCTTTTGAGAGCAAAGAAATACTTTTTCTGTGATAAAATGTTGACTAAAGATGACTGAAGTAACTGATGAAATAGAGTTAAAAGTTACGATGAATGTTTTGTAATAAAAAGAGAGAGAGGCGAAAGGATAGAGTTGTATCAGATGAAAAATACAGATTTGCTGTTTGTCAATGCTCTCTTTTTTCCTATATAAACCATTCACTTTCGGAGTTAGCGTTGGCAATGAAGTCACACAAAGCAGGAAAACACTTAAAACTTAAATTCTGTGAAAGTCCCACTCTTTGATACTATTTTCATTGGGTTACTTCGTTATTGGGAGCGATATTTTATATGCAAAAAAGGCGTCCATTGGATAAAGTGAAAGAAACATTAATTATAAATAAAGCATTAGTTATGATCCATATAAATTTACTGTTTTTGACATATCACACGTTTAGTGAAACACTCCTGTATTATAAATATATATATTAACTATAATTGAGTCCATCTGCCCTCTTGTATACGGAAGTATGGAGAGAGTCGATTACATAGCAGTTAATAGAGAAACATTGCTAATATTCAGCAACGCTAGCAACGGTGTAAGGGAAAAGCTATGTCCTTGAAATGATTATGTATCAGTTTATACGTATGCGTATATACATCTGAGAGGTGATGTTTATATTTAACTTTTAGCGGTCGTGCACATGCACACACAAGCTCAGAGAGAGAGAGAGAGAGAGAGAGAGAGAGAGAGAGAGAGAGAGTCTGAGTCTAAGTAGGAAAGTTGTTAGTCATGGAGAGAAAGAGAAAGAGAGAGAGAGAGAGTCTAAGTAGGAAAGTTGTTAGTAATGGGGAGAGAGAGAGAGAGAGAGAGAGAGAGAGAGAGAGAGAGAGAGAGAGAGAGAGAGAGAGAGAGAGTCAGAGAGTCTAAAGAGAGGAAGAGTTGTTTGTCATGGAGAGCGAGGTTAGATGGAGGGAGAGAGAGAGAGAGAGAGAGAGAGAAAGAGAGAGAGAGAGAGAGAGATGGGAGAGAGAGAGAGAGAGAGTCTAAGTCTGGGTGTTGTTAGTCATGGAGAGAGAGAGAGAGAGAGAGAGAGAGAGAGAGAGAGAGAGAAAGAGAGAGATTCTAAGTCGGAGTGTTGTTAGTCATGGGGAGAGAGAGAGAGAGAGAGAGAGAGAGAGAGTCTAAGTAGGACAGTTGTTAGTCATGGAGAGAGAGAGAGAGAGAGAGAGAGAGAGAGAGAGAGAGAGAGTCTAAGTAGGACAGTTGTTAGTCATGAGAGAGAGAGAGAGAAAGAGAGAGAGAGAGAGAGAGTCTAAGTCGGAGACAGTTGTTAGTCATGGAGAGAGAGAGAGAGAGAGAGAGAGAGAGAGAGAGAGAGAGAGAGAGAGAGAGTCTAAGCCAGGACAGTTGTTAGTCATGGAGCGAGAGAGAGAGAGAGAGAGAGAGAGAGAGAGAGAGAGTCTAAGTAGGACAGTTGTTAGTCATGGAGAGAGAGAGAGAAAGAGAGAGAAAGAGAGAGAGTCTAAGTCGGAGTGTTGTTAGTCATGGAGAGAGAGAGAGAGAGAGAGAGAGAGAGAGAGAGAGAGAGAAAGTCTAAGTAGGACAGTTGTTAGTCATGGAGAGAGAGAGAGAGAGCTCGGCTTAAGGGTTTTAGGAGCGGCGTCCTTTTGTAATATCAGGATCGGTCGGGAGAAGGTAGTAAGGTTTGCCTGTGTTGGTGAATAACTTACGAGCACACTCGGGTTGGGACAATTTCTTGATATATGACACTGTTTACGCCCTACTTGCATCTTTGCATATTTCACAGCAACCCCTTTTACCTCGCTTGTGTCTACGTCTTTTCAAACATTCCCAAGTCTTCGTCTTCCTTATCCTTTTTATTCTTTTTTTTTTCTATAGCCGTTCTGGCTTTTTATTTATTTATTTATTTATTTTTTTTTTTGCTCTTTCAACGAATCGATTCTGTTGTAATAGAGTTCTGTTTCGCTCCATTTCGCTAAACTTGTGTTTAATTTTCGTGTTATTTTGAAAACAGCAAAAGTAATTAGTGTCAGAGAGCAGCAACTTCAAATCTACCATAAAAATACAAATTCGCAGCTGGGGTATCTCCATAGTTGCATGCAGTAAAAAATAATAGAATAGTAATATAATGAAATAATAAAATGATATAAATGATTATAGTAATAGAATTATAATAGCAATGAAAAATTTTTTTAACATTTTTAAAACAAATCCCGCAAAGTGTTCATATGGTTCACACTAGATTCGGGAATTAAAAAGCAATAAAATAATAGTTTAATAATACAATAAATAATGAAATACTGAAAGAATAAAAATAATGAAAATAAAATTTTAAAAATAGTAAAATAATACAAGTAATAAAAGATAAAAAATAAAAACAAATAAAAAGCAATCCATTCCGCAGAGCGTTCAAGTGGTTTACACTAGATCGGCAATAAAATCATACCTTTGGTTACAACAGCAGGTTTAAACAACTGTTATGTCTTGATGAGGACTTTTCGTCTCACCTGTAACCAATTGGTTCTTAGCCACGTTTTCGGGCCAGCCCTCTCTAGGAGAGCTGTTAATCAGTTCAGTGGTCTGGTTCGTCTTAATCTCTTCGTCATCTTCTGGTTCATACCTAATCACTATAGGCAACAGAAATGAATACCTTATGCATAAAGTATATCATTAACCCTCGGAATGCACGGCGCCTTGGCTGGTTATTTCCCTACTACTGCTAAGCTTTGGAATTTTCTTCCTGCTTCTGTTTTTCCTGACTATTGTAACTTCCCGTCACTTAAGAGGCCCGTTTATAGCTAGTTCGAGCTTGAGCCAAAACCTCATCCTTACTTTTTCCTGTCTCCAGGTCTGGGCAAGATTAGGGTATTTGGTTACGTGTCCCAGTGGTTTTTACATTCAAAAGAATAATGAGATTTGCCATCCGGAAGTGGGATAGCACCGAGCCAGTCGCCCAGCCGCGACTGGCTTAGTGGGAAGCGGAAATAATAAGAAAGACTTACTTGTTAGTCAGTGGCTTCTTACAACTTTGGGTTAATAACGATGAACGTGGGTGCCACTGAGTTCTTATATCGTCATGATAGAATTTCTTGTGAGATGCTAAAACATAATTCACGAAGGGTTGATTATCATAATTTTTGGTGTACCCATAAGGTAAAAATTGACAGTAATGTAACAGACTTTCGTGATAACAAGCCTAGAACTTTAGGGGCGTTAGGTACCATTCAGAAGCTAAGGAACCTTCAGCTTGCATACTTTCATAGGGAATAAAGTGAGACAGGTCACCCTGGACTGGACAATGGCAAGGCTAAGCGCGAAGTTTACTAACTGTAGACCATCGTTGTTACACACATATAAAAAATATAATATACGAACAAAAATGTATATTCTTGTTATCATTATATAAGCAGACCACCGAGTCATATTTATAAAAGTTGAGTGGACTCGTCCAAAGGATTTTTTTTTTCTTGAATGAAAGTTAAAACTTGGAAAGAGAGTCAAGTTAAAGAAGCTGGACAGCTAGATGGGAAAATACCGAAGGGAACGGGTGAAAAGTACAAGATAGATATTTTGCCGTGAACCGAAAGGGAAGAAAAATCCTTTAGTACCTTTTACAGTGTGCCACCCAGTGCTCATATTCGCGATATTCCCTGGGGGATGAGGGTGGTGGTTAGGTGGGACGGGGTTGGATGTCCCCGAAAGGGACAAAGAAAAAGACAAAATGTTAAGATGGACTACAAAGTAACACACGTGTACTAAGTAAGAGTGCAGCTGAATGTAATATGCATGTAAAACAAAATTGTCACGTTTCATTCTGTTCCCTGTAATATCCTTCTCTTGAACAGGAAAAAAGAATGAAAATGAAAAACGAAAAACTCATTCGTTAAACACCTAGTCCTCATAGCTGTATGGGCCATAAGAACTTATTACTAAAAATGAAAGATCATAATTTTAATAAACAGAAAAAAGATTTTTGTGTCAAGCAATCAATCAGGTAAAACTTAGAGAACGGTCCCAAAAATGTTTAATAATCTTAACAGTATTGCTTGAGGGGTTGTCGGTAATATATCAACAGATATGAACGACAAAAAACCAACCAAAGGTAATTCGAACCGAGGTGATCAAAATACTTTACTTTATTCAGATTTATTCTCAAACAGCGTGAGACTTTGCGGTATCTTAATGAAACGTAATCGTCAAAATATTTTTTTAATAATTGCGTTATGCCTCACAGGAAATCAAGTACGAATATCTTATCTGTTTTTAGGTGGACTTTGCTGAGATTAAATTTATTCGTGATTTCTCGTTAAGTACAATTACTGTATGTTTTGTCAAGAGGAGGAAAAGAACCTTCAGATGGTATTCGTCTAAAATCTTTGTTATTTAGGGGACCATGTACGAGAAGATTACTAAAACAAATTATGATAGTCCTTCTGAAATGTAGCATTATAACCGGAGCAAAATAAAGAAAATCAAGAAAAGTTAAGATAGTGTTATGCACCCAACTCCTAAGCAAGAGATTTAAAAATTATATAACTGACAGCAGTGGTGTTAAGAATAATTTCTATATGTCTGTTAACATTGATTAATTTTATATGTTTGTTTACATTGCATATGTAAACAGGATATGTACGTAAACACACATGGACCGCATGCATGTATATATTGTATGCTTTGCATATGTATACAGCATATGCGTGTCTACGTATATACATACACATTCCTGTTATGCATTGCACGACGTATTTTTTTTTTTTCTTACTTTTACTTCATTCTTTATTTCTTGACGAAAAGGTAATCCAACATAAAGTTTACATTAACGATCAGTAAAGCTGAAGCGAAAAGACACGAACCTGTCAGAATAGATCGTCCTTCAATCCTTTTGCCCTTACTTTTTCCTTTTTCCTTTGTTTTTTTTTTTTTAAACATGCATACGCACAGATACTGACACTCGGCCATTTTTGCTGTCCCATTTATCACAAGTATTCCCATCATTCCCATTTGTTATCGTTCATTCCTGTTCTGGACTCATACTTTCGCTCATTTTTCATTCAGCGCTGACACGCTCTTTCATATACTCTCTCCGCTCCCTCGGCTTCTCTCTCTCTCTCTCTCTCTCTCTCTCTCTCTCTCCGTCTGTTTTATCAATAAACCATTATTCATCTCTTCCTGTGGCAGTTTTGGTTTGGATACAGACATACATACGATGATACTTAAAGTGAACGTTTGCTTGTAAGTATTTTTCGTAGAGCATTTTTTTATAAAGTGTTTATGATGCAAAAGAAAAATTAATAAGAGGTTTGGGTATATATACCTAAAATTAGGAATAACATTTATTATCATTCTTTCATCCCACGTATAATAAAAAAGAGAAAAATTAATAACATGGATTCAGTAAAATCATCGGGTTTTTGAAAGAGGGAAAAAAGAGCTTAATAAATACATTTCCCGATGTGTTGCCAGGTGTCATAAAATAGCTACATAGCACAAACAACTAAGTTAATTCGTACTAATACTTTTCTGCATATACATGTAATAAAGTTATCTCGACAGTTCCAAAGAAAACTAAGAGCTTTGATTATGACACTGAAAAATGCACATACTCACAGCCTTCCTGATTCCCAGTCGTTACCTGTGTATGTATGTATATATATATATATATATATATATATATATATATATATATATATATATATATATATATATATACATATGTGTGTGTGTGTGTGTGTGTTTATATATATATATATATATATATATATATATATATATATATATATATATATATATATATATATATATATATATATATATATATATATATATATATATATATATATATATATATATATATATATATATATATATATGTATATATATGTTTTTGGGCATCTTTTCTCTCTTATGCAATTTCTATTGAAGTAAATGGCATTATTCACAGGCACTATCTTTTATCAAGATTTTGAATCACTCTGTACTTCTTTTCTCTCCAAGCAAGCTTCATAAGAATAAGGGAAAATTATTAAAGATCCTTTCCATTTCCTTTTTCTAGTCGAGGGACCGTTTCCCTACCTCTCGGCGGCGTCTTCAGGACTGGATTACAAATTGTATGTTTTCTTCCCCCTCTTTCGAAAACCTGAAAAGTTGAGTGAATTCAATTTATTACATTTTTTTTAATTACATTCATTTTGATTCACATACTTTTAGTTTTCCTGTTTCCCAACAATATATATATATATATATATATATATATATATATATATATATATATATATATATATATATATATATATGTGTGTGTGTGTGTGTGTGTGTATATATGTGTGTGTGTATATATATATACATAAGACCAAACTCCGTCCACCTGTCTTAGGAGTCGAACCTGTGCCCGCTCGCTGGTGCGACGCTGCTGTGGCCTTAAGACTAATAAGACTAAAAAAGTTAAGAGATAATTGGAACCCTGCAATGACAATAATCGATGTAACATGAGGGCGCATAAAGGGAAATTTAAACAAATAAGGACTTATTACATCGTTTGACCAAAGCCATTTCGTCCCTGTTATGACGAATGGTGTACCCCCTTTTTTTCTTTTAGTTTTTGAGTTTTCCAGTCAGAGTGTCACAGTTTTTGATACTCTATAACATATCAAAATTTCAACTGTGTTCGTTGTCAGCTTTCCCAACAAAATTTCCATAAAAGATGAGCTAATTAGAAGCTTTGAATGATATCAAAAACTTTGAAGCCTGTTATCTCGGAGTAAGGGAAAAATTGGACGATTTGATGAGTGAGCTAATATGAAGCTAAAGCTGAGCTAGACGCTTGCATAGCTGTCCTTCAGGTTTACGTGAAATAAAATAAGGAACAGCTTGGCTTGGCTGAGATAAAGAAGCGGACGTTAGTCTATAAATTGGGAGAGAAATAATGAAGAAATAAATAATAAACGATAAAACAAAGTGGCAAAGATCTTCGTTGTATGAAGATGATAGGCTCCTTCCACTGGTAATGAAACAGTAGAAAGGAACTAAAGTTTGCTCTCTCTCAACGGATGGACTCAGTATTTCGAAAGATAACCTGGATTAAATATAGTTGTCTTCTTTCCACAGTATTATTATTATTATTTTTCAATATGAGCAAACTTTTATATGGAACAATCCTAGAAGACTATTATCTCAAAAGCAAGAGTTCACAGAGTAGGAGGTGCAAGTGGGATAAAAAGAAACTAGTAATATGGTAACAAGAAATTAAGACCTAAATCACTCAAGAAGATTTCCCTAACTCTCACCAGGACCCTAAAAGAATTGAAACTGCAACTAAATCACAATACATCGCAAATCTGAATCATAATTAAGGTCATCAACCTAATACATCCCATAGTGCCCATTTTGAAGAGAAACCGTCATGCAGAGATGCAGCGATGAAAGTAAAAAAATTAAGTCTATCATGCAAGACACTTCATAGTAGTGTAAAAGCAACATAATTCATTGCTCTGATCTATTGACACTTTTTAACATTAACATGATCAGAAAATGCAAACTAGAAAAATCATAAGTACTTATGTACCTATAGGGAATTTATATTTTTTTTGCTGCGGGTGGGAAAAGACTTTGCTCAGGGGAAAACAAAATAGGATCGGCTTTTCCGGCCTCGAGCAAATAACTTGTAGAAGAAGGTGTCGAGGCTCGAATAAGGGATCAGATCTTGTTTGCCATCGATTTTGGCAAGAGACCGCCAAAGGCTTTTAGTAGTCTATATCGGCGAGGAGAGGGTTTCCTCGGCTTCTTACGATCCTCCTTCATTTTCTGACGCAGTGGTTGATCGCTTTCCTTACTCACGGAATGACGCCGCATTCTCCAAAGTCAGTGGGATAGACTCTTCTCCAGTGTTCATCCGTCTTAGGACGAACTGGTTTGAGTTTGGCAATAAATGATATCACTCTTTAAGGAAACTTCACAGAGTTGTCTTTAACAGGATGGCATAAAAACGGATACTTATTTCAGTAAAGTATGATCATGCTAGCGACAAACCGATAAAGACAGTCCTGGATATTTTAATCTGATTTTTGCTGTATTTAAAATTCTGAAGTTGTCAAATACGGCAATAAATCTTTTGACAAAATGTACCTTTGCGGGTAGAGAGAGAGAGAGAGAGAGAGAGAGAGAGAGAGAGAGAGAGAGAGAGAGAGAGATAATCGTTTGGCTTTTATATCTGGTGCTGAAATGAAATCCTATCAGTCTTAAAAACTAAGCTCGGACATTAACTAAGTCATTAAAAGCGATAAGAATATTATTAAGCAATTACTAACAGAATTTTACGTATCTATAGTTCGGTTGAAACTTGAATATTTCAAGGAAAATACTGAAGTCCCGTGAAAGATTACAGGGCACAAGGGAAATAGAGAGACTCTGGACTGTGTACTGTAGAATACCTTAGCACATCTGGCAGGAAGTGAGGGTTTTAATTGAGAAAGTGCAATAGATGATAAGAGCCTGTTAGGAGTGTGTAAGGAAGGGGATGAATGAAATGCCTTATGGGAATCTTGCAAAGAAAGGTTTAATATTACTCACTTTGCCAGGAGTATTATCTTTTCTACAAGATAAAACTCCTAGGGCAGTTGTGGAATTTTCCGATCCCCAAATGTTTAAGCAAGAAGTAAATTCAATCCTGCTTTCTGCTATCGTCTCCTGAAATCAGGTGTATCTAGTTTTATTTTCTACTCCCTCATAATTAATTATTTATCACCTTTTCTATGACTTGTCTCTCTTTGCAAGCTGAGTGCCCTTTGGATCCTTCTTGGGATCATGGTCTGCTGACTTTGTACATAAGGATTTTTACGGGAATTTTTACGAAGATTTATGTGTGTGCTTCGAGGATGTTTCCATATTGCTTGAAAGAGAGATACGATGCTGAAACTGTTAATGATAGGAATCGAACAATACCAGAACGCTGTAGGAGAATGTAGTGAGCTCTACAAACGAATTACACCTTGTCATTCAATCTTTGCTATAGCTGGAAATTCATCAGCAAAATACTAGATAGGATCCGGCAACTCATGATGCTGAATGAATAATTGATGCAATGCTAGTAAAAGTCCATAACCAATATACAGGATTTGCTGTCCGACAAGATTGGTTGTTAGGACAGATCAACCTAACAACCAATCTTTCCTCTCAGAGAGGGTGGTTGTAGAGGATGTTAACGCTGTGTTTGCCAGCAAGTCCGTAAGAATTCTAACTGTGACCCATCATACTCAACTAACCACCAGATGCGTAATTTACCGGATCAGCGTTCATGAGTTGCTATTCTTCCTTCATTAGCTAGCATGTGGTGTTCACTGAGTTCTGGCGAATTATGTAAACTGCTACAACTTACTTTTTCTTTCTATTTTCTCGGCTTTGCTGGTGGGTAAATGGAGGGTGGTTTATTTTTGGTTAGTGTTTTTTATGACTTACGAATGAAAATCCAGTTTTAACTTTCCAATCTAAAACATAATCTCCGATTGGTTGTAAGGACTGATCAGTTAATCGTGGTTATTAAGGCGTTTCTCTCTCTCTCTCCCTCTCTCGATTGATCGATCGAAGAAGAAGAAGAAGAAGAAGAAGAACAGGACCAGAAAATGACAGCGGTATCAAACAAAGAATAATTATCAACTCTAAATAAAGCAACAAAACTACCTGATCAAAAATGCAACGAGTGGAAGAGAAAAGAGAGAGAGGAGCACTGATAACAACGAATAATTGATCTGCCCTAACAGCCAATCAGAGACTGTGTTTTAGATTAGGAAGCCAGAAACTACATTTTGACTCGCAAGTTATGGGGCAAGTTATGAGAAACACTAACCGAATGCAAAATTTTGTCCCTTTATTCATGGACTAAGTGGAGAGAATGGAAAGAAAAAGCCAGTGATAGCAGTTTAATGAATTCGCTAGAATTCCGTGAGCTGCCTAAACTAAATAATGAAGGAAGGGCAGCTACATGCACGTAGAGGAGAATAACAACTCATGAGCTCTGAAACAGTAAATTATTCACCTTTTAGCTAGTTGAGTATGAGGGGTCACAGACAGGATTCTTAGAAATAGGATTCTTATGGACTTGCTGACTAGTAGAGGGTTGACATCCTCTGAGAGGAAAAAGTATATAGTTGGAAAGGAGCATTTATACATAAGTATATCTTAGTCAAAATTTTTACGTTTATGAGTCACCCTCTGTAAGGGAAGAAGGTTATATTATATATATATATATATATATATATATATATATATATATATATATATATATATATATTTATATATATATATGTGTGTGTATATATATATATATATATATATATATATATATGTATATATATATATATATATACACACATCCAGATCAAGGGAAAGAATGCAGAAGCAGACGACACAGGTAGGTTACCCTCCAGTTTTTTTTTAAGTGTGTCTGTATTCAAGTATGTTGTCTGGTTTTTACTATTTTGTTTCTAAGTGCGTCTGTGTTTGAGTATGTTTTCTGTGCTTAACAATTTTATCTCTCTGTGTTCTGTTTTTATCAGTTTTCTAATCCTGCTTTCTACGGTTTTAAAGTAAAGTCTTGTATATACCTCTTTTAATTAATTTATATTAGTATATTGTATTTTATTGTCGTAGATCTCCCTGATGATGTGATTACGAATCATGAAACGTTGGAATAAAATAGTTGCTGTGTCGTCTTCTTCTGTATTCCTGCCCTTGATCTGGATGCGAATTTGATGTGCGCTGAGTTCGCCTTTGCTCCATGTTTCTATATATATATATATATATATATATATATATATATATATATATATATATATATATATATATATATATATATATATGTGTATATATATATATATATATGTATATATATATATATATATATATATGTATGTGTGTATATATATGTGTACATGTGTATGTATATACATATACCTATATATATACTGTATATACATATATATACATGTAAATATAAATACAAATATATATATATATATATATATATATATATATATATATATATATATATATATATATATATATATATATATATATATATATTTGACCAACCTGGAGTTGCCTGGGAAAACTCTGAATAAGAACCTATAAACTAAACCTCTTTTCTTTCTCTCCCTCCTCCTCTCTCTCTCTCTCTCTCTCTCTCTCTCTCTGTATCTTTCAGGTTCTAATGTAAACTCACTCATTAATACTGTGCAAAAGTATACGTCTTGTTTTAATTAGAAATATTTACAATACTCATTTACACCTCTTTGCTTCTTTCCTTTTACTAAGTGAATTGCTGCAGCAGCTAGTCTTCCACCTCTTTATCAGTCATCGGAATTCATTGGAAACGGAAAGTATCGAATTTTCTCATCGCGCAAATAAAAATTAAATATTTCAGTGTACCTATTTTTTGTTATTTTTTTTTTAAAGGTAACCAACAGGAGTCACTTAGCTATAACCTAAAATTCGCTCGTACATTTTGCCTTTATTTCACTGCCCTTTTGTCATAAAACACCTGACAAAATTAGTAATGAATTATATATTAAAAGAAAGGCAATTTATTTGAATTTTGTGCTGAATAAAAAATATTTAGGTATCTCAGTTTAGCGATTTTTGGTGAATTAAGGAAAAAAAAGTTGCAAAACATTTTCCAATAGGGCTAACTTCAACTCGTGATGTGTATTGGATTTAGGGACGTTTTTAACATAGCACAATAAATTACAACTCATTAACTTTACAGTGACATCAAATTCATGAATGTAGCATATATTATAAGGTTACATGGAACGATAACAAAAAATTTCTGCTGCGCATGTTCCTACGGCAACTATATCAGCCCTTACAAATCAAGGTTTGGTGAGCTCCTAATGGTCAATTCGTATCTATGGTAATGACGTAATACGGTGTCTTAAACAAAACCTTTCCTTTCCTCGGAGGAATGTAAGGCAAACGGTTATTTACTGTTTTGAATAAATACACGTTGATAAAAGATAGAAATGAATGCACATCATTCTAATAAATAACCATAAACAAACATTTTATTTTCCTAAATGAAGGGAATGTAGGAATAGGTGCAAATTGACTGGTAGCTACTCTTCCAGTCTTGTCGTTCATCGGATGATGTAGTTGTCAGATGTCCATTTCAAATAAAAATGTGTGAATCACCGAATTTAAATTGATGATTCTTTTTTTATGCATATTCTATGTTCGTGATTGTATGAAAAACATTACTTAGTTCTTCAATCAAATTTATAATGTGCTGATATAGACTCGGGAAGGCCGATACATATATGGTTAACTGGCAACGTTTCGTCCACTGTCTCTTGCTCCTCACCACTCTGTTGCCGATAATTAATTCCAAACCTCATTTAAACCTGTATGGTTTTCAGTGTTGATTTTATCGAGGTAATAAACAATTGTATCAATAATTCTCATAAATTATGATCAAAATTCACGTAAATTCTGATAAAAAAAAATTGATGTTATAGGGGATTTGGACCTATTGTTGTAGATTAATTATACGTCTGACAGCCCCTGGGAGAAAAGGTGAAAAATGAGAATTAACTCATAAAGCACTGAAGGAAAATGTTACGTAAAAACGAAATTTTAATTTGTTTTGTCTGTTTGTATGTCTGTCATGGGTTAGGGGTTTGATTTCAAGTTATAAACCTTTCTGGGATGTTTGGGTCTGTCAAGCGGTTCTGATTTCTATAGCATCCAAACAAATATACATTCACTTTAATATATATTAGACTAACTGACCAACCAGGTGCTTCCTGGGAAAACTTTGAAGGACTCAGAAAAATTTTCCTACATCTCCTTGAAATTGTTTTGTCATGTAAAGCATGTGTACTATCACTGAAAATGCTTTACTTTCCTGTGAATAATAATTCTGCCTTGAATTCATTAAAGAAGACTCTACTTGGGGAAAAGGTGACACTGTCTTACAGACTTCTGTAATGAACAGAAATTCACGTATACTGAAAGGTTAGTAAGTGAAATGAATAGCGGATGAATTGCTGTAGAGACTATATAGGGGACCCTTTGACGAATTATTTATACCCTCCATCAGCACAAGAATGCCACGTCAGTGATCGCATCAAGTCATATTTAAATACGAATATCACACAGGAACTGATCACAGTTATCGAAAGCCTATGCTAACGTTAGCCTTCCTCTCTGCCCTCTCTCTCTCTCATTTTCAGTCAGATCAGAATTTAACAGTATGATTTCACAGCAGTAACGAAAAAAAAACTGCAACTGATGCTAGACATGTCAGTAGGTCTACGGGGACTCATTGTGGCTTGGGAATGCACACAACTTCAGATAACCAGGGACCTTTAAGTCGCCTGATCACCACCTCGTTTTCGAGACTAATATGCGAACGTTATCGCATAAAACCAAAATGGTAGGCTGTCAACTTGACAAATAGCTTCAGAATATCATAAGTTATTAAGAAACAGCGTCCGTTGGCTGTGTAAATATTAAATTATTATCATGATGGTAATCTTAGACACCGTAAAGAGAGCTGCAACTACTGTATTCGGTTTCCTGTGAGTGTTAACGAACCCGTTTCAGTTTTCTCAGACGTTTCTGAGGGAAAGTGTAGGCCGAAGTCTGAATGGTCTATTATAGAAATTGCTGATATATGTTTTCAATGTTGATTTTATCGAGGTAATAAACTATTGTATTATTAATTATCATAAATTATGATCAAAATTCACGTAAATTCTGATAAAAAATTGATGTTATAGGGGATTAATCGTATGTCTGACAGCGACATGGAACATTTGGTCGTTACTACTTTTTTCTGTGGCGAGGATTGTAAGGGCTGACTGGTGTGGCGGTAGAAGTTATATTTTGAATTACTTTGCTTTATGACTAAATGAAAGTAATTCTAATACAGCCAAACACATTTGTTCAATTTTTTAATGTACTAAACTGATTATAGGGTTTGCCGTGGGAGGAGTTTAATGACGTCACCAACAAAGACGGTGGTGGTTTTCCACCCAGGCTACTGGAGACTCATAAAGTTACTGAAGAAAAGGTGAACGGCACCGGTAAATACAAAAATTTCGTTTTCTTTGTCTGTGTTTGTATGTCTGTCATGGGGTAGGAGTTTGATTTTGAGCATAAACCTTTCTAGGGTGACATAGGGGCCACATGCAAAATTTTGTCTGGGTCTGTCAAGTGATTCGGATTTCTATAGCATCCAAACAAATATACAAACAAACATTCACTTTTGTTTTATATATATAAGTGAATGTTTATATATACATATATATGTATATATATATGTGTGTGTGTGTATGTGTGTGTTTGTATAGGCTACATATATATATATATATTTATATATGCATATATATACAAATATATATAAAGATATTCCTTCATTCCTTTTTGTATATTCGCGATACCCTTTCTTATAATTGTCTCAGTATATCGCCATAGCAGTTAAAAGGGCAAAGAGACTAGTCTAAACTCAGCGTTTCCTCACCAAATGGGAAACTGTTATGCTGGTGTTGTGAGCCATCGAACTCTGTAAATCAAGTCTCATTATCTTGAAAAGAAAAACTTACTCCTGTCATGCATACAAAAGTATAAGCTTTGGTCTCTTTTCGAATAGCTCTATTTGCGAAGAAGTCCCCTTTTAGAAGTCTTATGCCTGCGTTCCAATAACTTGTAGGGATTACTCTATTTTCAGACCATAGGTATCCACGTTGTGATGTTTTGCTGAAAACCAAAGAGACGGAGACAAAACTACAGTCTCGACCACATAGGTTTAGAAACCTTTACGAATAACATTTGTTTTTATTCTAAGAAGGTCCTTATTATATCTATCCTCTTAAATTATTACCAACGTTTGCACGATCATCAATATCTCGTAGGGGTTAGTGTCGTCAAAGCACCTCACGTGGTGCACTGCAGGCACTATGAATGGGTGTTTGCAGCGTCCTTTTGACCCGTAGCTGCAACCACTTTTCGGCCTTTCACTTTTACCTCCATTCTCGATTCCTTTCTTTAGCCTTCCTGTCCAACCTCTCTAACTATTACTTCTAGCGCAACTGGAGTTTTGTTCCAGTTCCACCTCCAGAACCTTGCATTTATCTCCTTTTCTTTTCCACTCCAACTCCTTTTTTCACTGAATGGTCGAAAGTGCCCCAGGTACTTGACTTGACAGCCTAAATTTCATAAAATCAGAATGTTCGCAAATACTAAGTTTTTCAAACTAAGTTTGATTTTTCTGACCTTCCTCACGGCGCCTGTTCTCAGTAATCCATGGCGAGTAATTAAACGAAAGGGAATATACTCGTATTTAAATTAATGATCTCAATCTTAAAGCTATCACAGGGTCCCTGATAGTCCAAGAGTCTGTTTGACAGTTGCACGAGGGGTTCGGAATGCTATTATTCTCTTATCGTATGGCGTGACACTTAAAGATATCCCAAATATTAAAGCCAGACAGTGCAATGTGGTCCGTCTGGGATTTGCATTTGTTAGCATTCGATTGCAACTGAAATTCTGTGTAGTTGTCCAGTTTGATGCTATGTTAATGTTCCATTCAAAATATGGTATTTATAATTAAGTTATATATTAAAAATTTTAAACTTTTTACTTATTCTATTATATATCGATGATTCTTGTCATACCAGTACTAACAAGTTCATGCCTGCATAGCATATATTTTCACTTGATGATATATATATATATATATATATATATATATATATATATATATATATATATATATATATATATATATATATATATATATATATATATATATATATATATATATATATATATATATATATATATATATATATATATATATATATATATATACAGTATATATTGTTATATTCTGAGGCCAGTTGGAAGAATGAAATTGGATTTTTACTTTCATTTGCCTTAGGGGCCAACACCTAGCACTCAGAATATAGGCAATAAATGTAATAACTAAGATGACTTACCTTGATAGCACAAAGTTAAACAGGGGAAAAGAGGTCACCTTTCAAACTAGTCAAGTAATTTTAAACTGAATTTGTTTACAAACTGAGCAATCAGGAAATTGTTATGAAATGGCTGACTGAGCAGCAAGCAAGGCACATACAATATGCAATAAAAGCAAGACAATGCTTAGCAAATAAATGAATCTGGAAGGGCTACAGCTCTGAAGGAGTTTGACACGCAAATGAAAACCACTGCTGTTGATATCGCAATGTGAACACAAAGGGGGAACTGTGCCAAGCGTCCCTGGACCGCTAATAATCGGAAGACTCTTGCACATAGTAAGATAGCAGTTAAATGTCTAAGGCTATTTTGTTCACAAGGGCAGGGGCAGGCCCCTCCAAGAGCCAGATAACAGTATCCTGGAAGAGAATTCCAGGTTAGCATTCAGATCTAATGACTTTCTCTCACATGAAATTACTTATGCACAATGGAGGAAATTATCAATTAGATTTAATTAGCGTATGGTAACACTGTGGTGGGAATGCTTTAATTATTATCACAGAACTAATCAAATTTAAGCTTGGAACTAGCCATGAGGGGCAAATGTGCGTGCTAGGCTGTGGGAAACAAAGGGGCTTTGTTTTAGGAGAATGAAAGTTGGAAATAATGAAAATGGAGAGAAGTTCACAAGAAGAGACAGATTACTGGCGTTGATTGCAACTTAGACATACCTTACTGCGTCTGTTCACGGAGCTCGCTTGCAAAAGATGAATTTTTGCCACAGAAGGTTCGACCCCTGGCCATTATGAGAGGAAGGGAGGCCGCACCAACTGCTTGCATTCGTGGTCTCCAGCCAAGTGTGTGTGTCAGGTCGCAATGCGTCTCCTTCGATTTCAAGCGTTGGGGCCCCAGTACATTGGTCGATCTGGAAGAGCAATGATAGCCAGCAAAAAAGTTGAAAGGAATTAGGTCTTATAGCTAAGGCTACTTGGGTCAGCATAGCAGCCCAATTACGGTCCTAACTGGTCCTTCCGTTCCCAACAGCTTTCAGTCCCCCAAAATCATACGATGCTGGGGTAAGACATTGGCATTTTCCCCAAAAATCAGACGATATGGGGGGTAGGACGTCGACATAGGTCCACCCCCTAGTGGAGTCTCCTCCAGCTCCCATTAAATTTGATTTTCTAGCTAACAGGCTGAAGGGACAAATTTCTAAGTATGTGAAAAATATATATATATATGTACATATTTATACATATGTGTGTGTATGCATGTGTATGTATATATATATATATATATATATATATATATATATATATATATATATATATATATATATATACAGTATATATCTATATATATATATATATATATATATATATATATATATATATATATATATATATATATTGCTAAGAGGGTTAACACTCCTAAGAGAACTTGCCTTTCAAGAATAAAGTAAAATTTCTAATAAGCAAACTTAATAACCTTCTGTTAACTAAGTTTGCTTGCCACAACACGCTGACAGTCGGTCGTGGTAAATTACCCCTTTGATCTCATTCTATTAATCCTTTGTTGCTTCTATCCTCTCTTGAGATTCGTGACTGCAATAAACCTCTTATTCCAGGTACTGCTCTGAACTCGGAGAAGATGCCTGGCCACCCGAATGATCCGAGGCACTGATTGAGATGTCCATGCCTCCTGTATGACTTGAGGCACAGATTAACCGCCCAGCATTCACCAAAAGAGAAAGTTGGACACATTAACAGCCCAGCATTCACCCGAAAAGAGAAAGTTGGACGTGCCCAGAATGCATCTGGATGCTTTCCGGGCTCTAAAGCCGGCAATCCTAGGAGTTGATAAATAGCTCCTCATTGTAGGACACTGAGTGAGACCAGAACGCCGCCAAGTCTTTGATTGCCCCCTCCTTCAGAGCCAACATCCATCTGTGGCTGAATGACCCAGTCCTAGTATCTTAAACCCAGTGCCAACCCCCACGTTGGTATGACTACATGAGCCATCTCTTCCGAATTAAGGTACAGTAAGGAATTGAGGTTGTTCAGTCACTTAGCTTTTCCTTCTCCTAAACGTTTCTGTTCCCAAGTGCAGCTCTTACATAGACCTGACCTGTAATGTTAACTTGTGTCACATGTTAATACAGCAGTGCTTTATGAAAAGATGGTTTCTGTCGCCCTCAGCACTGTCCTCTTATCCCTGCTATTACCGTTAATTTATCAAGTGATCATATGCCTTTTTCTATTGCACTATTGCAGAAAAGAGTGCTTGCCGCTGTGGACCCTCCTGCCACGACTATATGCTTGTTAGTTGCACCAAAGAATTTCCAATTGCAATCTTATAAACAGTGCCATTGAAGTTTAATCCCTGGTAACCAGTTAACATCTAATATTCATTTATGTGCTGCTGCAGGACCTCAGTTGTCTGCCTTATCACTCCTTGTCTTCTGATTTTGTATTGTAAATATATGTAATTTAGTCATCCCGAGAGTTTCTCTCCACAATCCCTCTAAAATAAGGCCTTAAGCCCTGTTCCTTCTCATCTTATTTAACCCTTGTAGGTAATACAGTCAGATCAGCAACATCCTTGTAGTAAGTTTTCTAGAGCCGCACATTCAGGCGTAAGAATATATATATAATATATATATATATATATATATATATATATATATATATATATATATATATATATATATATATATATAATTGAAAATGTAGAAAAAACTACGAAAGTACTTGTTCAAAGTCTCTGTTTTTACTCACCTTCCGACGTGGACTTAGTGATATTCTCAAGCACGCGTTCCCTTGTGCCGTATTGGATATATATATATATATATATATATATATATATATATATATATATATATATATATATATATATATATATATATATATATATATATATATATATATACAGTACATATATATGATGTGTCTCTGTATTAACCTTCGAAAAACTTAATTGAATTGAAGTTGGATGGCAATATACCTACAGTAACAATATAGGAACACGAGCAGATTAAATACAAGTTCCAAAAGCTTAGAAAAAGGTAATCTGACTGGACAATATGATACTATTTGCTCTTAATTGAGCAATGGCCACTCTATGTTCGTGGTTCAATGTTATTCAATATTCACAAAAAGTCCAAACCTCATTACTTACCGTCGGTTGTAAAATCTATCTTCCAGGTGTAAAATTGGTTTAATCTTGCACATATTACATCATTTCATAATTATATTTTTTTAATAAAAACTTGAGAAAAGTCCATCAGATGATATGTTAGTACAGAGTAGACGCAAGAGAGATTATGGATGTAATTGCGAGAAACAGTCGCAGGAGGTAGGACCAAACATTACTTGCCTAAAATCGAAGCCCAAATAAATTTACTATAAGTTTAGGTTGATGGGGAAGGTTTGAAAATGCAGCTGTGTAAGTAATTAAGACATGAAGGAAAGACAAGTTAGTTTGATATGAAGGAAATGTAATAACATGAAATGAGAAAGTGGATGGAAAATGGGATAGGGTTAAAGACATGGAAGTGGAAGGGGTATGTAAGGACAATGCATAATTCACAGGGGAAGTCATAGAATTTATGGATATAAAAGGACAGTAAGGGAATAAAAGAAGTAAGAGAAGTTTACGGAGGGAAAGGGAAAAAAAGAAGAGATTATTCGTTGTGCATTTGCATGATAGAAATGAAAATAATGTGCAGATATAAAAGAGAATGGAAGAGGTGTTCAAGCTGAAAATAAGAGAGAAAAAGGAGGTAAGTGATGAGAATATTGAAATGTAGGGGTGAATATGAGAAAGTGTTTTAAGAAGAAGAAGGTTTTCTTTAGAAAATAAAAATGAGAGAATGGCTGAGAAGCAAATAGATCCAAGAATAAAAGATGTGAAAGTTGTTCAGGATAGATGGAGCTAGCATTTTGAAGTTTTGTTAAATGTGAGGGATAGAAGAGAGGAGAAGCTGAATGACCTAAGACTGGAAAAAGTTAGGTCAATTTTAAGAATACTTGTGAAAGTGACTGTTGATGATTCAAGGTAAATAATATAGTGGTTGTGGAGTGGAATTAGGTAAGGAGATGATGAAATTACATGCGAGATGCTGTGATACAGTGATGAAATTGTGATTAATAGGATGACCAGGCTGTGTAAGATGTTTGAATAAGGAAAAGTTCCAAAGGAATGTTTAAAGGATTACCTGTTTCCTTGTTTAAGGGTAAAAGTAACAAAGGAGGCTATAACAAAAGTATAACATTCCTTAGTTACTAGGGAAAGTAAAATAGATGACACACGTGTCAATAGGAGAAAACTAGTGTGGTTTTAGACAAGGTTCAGTGTATAGAGACTACCTGTTTGTTATGAAGTAGTCTTGAGCAAACACGCTTTTCATGAAAAATTAACCATGATTAATCAAATATCATTTAGCGAAATGAAAGAGTTGTACATGGTATAAGTGTACCTATCAAAGCTTTTAATATAACTGATAGAGATGCTATGTGGATGGTGTTCAGGATGACGGTAGAAAAGATGATTTTCTATGTTTGGTTTGATATTAGTACCATTTTGATTCATTAACGATATACAATTTTGTACACTTTGTACTTTGTGAAAAAAATAAAAAATTGAGGGTTCATTTGCTCTATAATAGAGGATAAAAGTTGAGACTGGTGTTTTCTCCTAAAGTCCTAATACCTTTTAGACGAAAATCTTACTATGCGTGATATTCTTTCTCATTTCATTTCTTAAATTTTTGTGTGCAGCTCTAATGATGAAATAACAGCTCTTGCTAAAGTATTGCGAAATTATAGGTCATTCTCAAAGCTGCCATTTGGAGCGAGGCTCCAGCAGGAGAATAACAGGGGTGAGAATTCCTATATATAGATTATACTGTTTTCTCTTCAGTGAGCGAATGCTCGTTTTAAAAATTATCATCAGTTTCCTTTCTGTTTTTGTGATGCTGGGGGTTTCTGTAATTTTCATTATCCCTTGTGTACATTTGGAAGACTTTTATCCTATACTAAGTGGACATTATTCTGACTGTTTTTCCTTCCTTTGCTATTCGAAATTGTTATCGTTATTATGCATTACTCATTAGAATGGTGACAGCACCAGCAGAATTTGGTATATTTTAGTCTCAATATTTTTTTTATAAAATCCTTCTCTGTTAGAGAAAAGGTCTCGTAATATCTGCTTTTTATTTATATAGTCCTAGGAGTATCTAGAAATACCCAGGAACGTTTTATTTTACTAGTGTAAATTTACAAGTTATTGAACAAGCACAGGTATTATACACGGCCGTTCGCTTTTTGGTGCAGTTTGACATGGAATAATCAAAACAAAAGTTGGGGAAGTAATGAATTCTAGCGCTGGTTAGTTTAGATTAAGCTGGCTTTGTACCAGCATGGGCCTATGGCAGGATGCCTTAGAGCAAGTGAGGTAAGGTGTGAAAATGAATAAAACTACTAATGTCGAGCTCTGGTTTCTGTACAGCCAAAAGAGACCAAGTCTGGGTTACCTATATGGTAGCATAAAAACATAAGCTTGAAAACCTAAAACGTCCCAAAACAACTCAGACCCTAGCCCCATAATATCATCTGGCGAAGACGATGAACCTATGTCCCATGCCATATATTCAAATTAGATACTGCCTCCGGTCCACCTCTTTTTCTTGAAGCTATTAATGACCCCACCTATGCAATAAACCATCCATGCATTGCCCCATGTTTATTCCTATCTTTGCATTATTTCTATATCACCCTTTTCACTGATATTCTCTATTTAGTTATCACTTTTACACCACCTAGCGCTTTGCCCATCTGTCGATTGCTTTTCACCTAGGCTATGCACCTATTCTTAGACATTATCTAGTCTCTGACATGTTAAGTCCCAAACGTCATTTCGAAACTTCTAAAACTCATTTTCGTAAGAATTTGCGTCTAGTCTTCATGAATCAACAAGAAGTTTCAAGTAAAAACCTCCTTTGCTTATTCTTTTGTTGCTGTGAAATACTTATTCCTCTTTGATAGATACAGCACCTTGGCCAAGTCTTTATACCCCTGGTTGAAATAGAATTTATGGGGCGCATTATCTGAATCCTTAGTAATGGTATTTTTGCCACACCCACCACGGTTGTGATCACATCCCTCGATACTGAATCCTTGTTCACCAAACGTACCTGTCAATGAAACTATCAAACCCATCTCCAATCGGATATACTGAAATGACACCACCACCTAGACGTCACGGAACATGTCCTTAGGTTCCTCTTAATAATATGCATGAAAAAGGCCCCTTTCACTCCAACAGAGGCTAGATGTGTACCGAGAAAGACGTTTTTCCAAGTGATCTAATCTGGGCATCTTTTTGTAGACTTTTATAAGAGAATCTGTAAGCAGCTTATTCCAGCAGGATACCAGCCCCAACCTCCTAAGACAGGTGTATTAACTATACCTTCATCAACGCAAGCAATGAAAAGAGTGTAGCACCTTTTGCTATACCCACAGAGAATTACTGAAAGGAAACTTCCTCTCCTTGATGATATTCCCCAAAATAACACACATTTGGAAACAGATGTATACATAGGAGGCCAACATATGCCTCTGCTTCAACAGCTAATGTGAGTGGCCTGAACGACATAAGCGGAGTGTCATCATTACATTTGCTTAGAGAGCCCTTTCACGTGAAAACTGCTCATGACGGCACTATCCGTAGGAAAGGAAACAGGTCACCGAAGTTCTAGTTTAAGTTAATGACGACCATTCTAACCATCAAACTTGATAAAGAAATCAAGAGGATCATCGAGTGATCGTAAACCCCACCTTCAAAAGGAAAAATCTCTTATGAAAATTTACCAAACGTGCTTATAAGGGCACTAGATAGCCCGACACAGCACGCCCTATGGGAAATCGTCTTTCGGTACCCTAAAGTGATATAACCAGCTCCGATGTTATATCCAAGAATAACCTGGCACTTACATTGGGATGACCACAGTGCATCTCGCAAGAGGATGCCATCAGGAGACACCTTGAAAAAGAAACAACCTGACACCAGACAGACCCATCAGGACCTATTAGCTTGTATAGATACCATCGACAGCACTCTGGACGGCTGCCACTTCCACATGCTACACCCCCTGCATATTTTGACAAACAAACCCTCCCTCAACGTCGCGCCTGAGCTATCCTGCCTTCAAATATTAGAAAACCCTTTACTCCAGTAACAACATTTCCCGGTGATGATACCACCAGTCAAGAACCCACTGCTGCATGAGACACCCTGAGGAATCAGACGCTAAGGTTCACTAAGAAATCCTCTTGTCAGGCAGTCATTGAGATTACACCACAGACACTCAACAACTAGTGTAACTGTCAACCTGGCCTCTGTAAGAGAGATGCCAGATATTCAGCAACGAGCAGAGAGGAATCTTCAAAGTTTCTAGCCACACCATTTTTTCACCAGCCATCCCCGCATACTTACAAGGGTTCGTGAAGACAAAGCCGGTTTAATCTAACTAAGCAGCCACCACCGCCCAAGAATTCAGCACATCTACCACTTATGTTCTGATCATGACCTATCGAATTTTAGGGAATCGTTAACGGTCATATTATACATCTCCTGTGAATATACATTCCCACTAGTAAACTGAAAACGTTCTGTTACTAAGATAAAGTGAATCTCAAGCAGTTTACTTGTGAACTATCCCTTAGAGTGAAAGGAATTATATGTCAAGCAGAGAAACTGTGCTATAGAATAAATCTACTGATGCAACTCTTGCTTCTAACGAGACATGCATAAGAGAGAGTTCTCTCAAATTACTATTATTATTGTGGCGAACGAATGTGTGCATCATTCATTCTCCACTGTCCACATTTAATTAAGTAAATTTCAACATATACTCAGTATCACTATTTTGAATAAATCTTTTCCTTTAAGAGAATTCCACAAATAGAAACATTATCATTTCTACTTAACCTCTGATTTGATCATAACACCTCGCCAATTGATAGACATTTTATTAATGATTAATTTATGAAAGAATAGCAGTCGAAGAAATTCTATTTATACATTCAATGGTCGTCAAACAAAATACCCCTTCTCTTTAAAGTTCGCAGCTACTATTAGCTAAGAACCCACACAAAAGAAAGCGTGATTAAAAATTCCCTTGCTTCTTGCCCTCAATTATGTATTCCGACGTTGAAAAAAAAAGAAGAGGGAAAGGCTTCATCGGGAAAGTTACAGGAAATTCTGATTTATTAACGCGTTGCCCTTCGCGTCCGTACCACGGCGGTTAAGGAAAGGTAGAAAATGCGGAATACAGATCGCCTTATATCACGGGATAGATGGCACCGTTCCAAGTAGGTATATTCTACTGCCTTAAGCATTAAAGCGTCCTCTCTAGATTGCGCAGCGCCATCTCTCGGCAACATTTGCATTGTAAATAAGGTGCCTTCTTTTTCCATAATTCTAAGAGGTTTCAGCTTTGCTGCATTGAGAATGAATGTATGTTGTTGCGTTGTTGCATTCTTGCAACCCGAATCTTTCTTCTCCACTTTAGTGAAAGTCAAATAATGAAGATTTGTTTTTGAATATCTATTTGAGGTTTCAAAGGGCGTTGTGAAATCATTAAATCTAAGCCAACAGGATGTCCTGTTCGTAGGGGAGAGGTCACCCCTTCTGCTAAATTTTCTCTTAGCTGAAATTTCCCCATTTGAAAAATTTAACTCAAACTATTTTTGAAGACAATGGCATCTTCCTGATGAGCAGTTTTAATTTTTATAAAATCATATACTGTTGCAGTAAGAAAATGAGTATTATTCCTATGTAAACAAGTACTTCCATATGCATTCAGTAACATGAAAGTGCACTCAGTTACATGTAAGTTTACATATGAAATTATGCATACTTTCTTGACCAACCATACTTCTCAGCGTCACAGGAACTTACAACAATTATCAACTGTTGTCTTCATCAAAGTAAAAATACTCTAAAATCAATTATATATAATTCCATATCCGTTTAAAGCAAAGTTAGTCATTTGGCTGCATTAGGTGTATTGACCTTTTTCACAAAATAGAATTCATTCCGCATCTACGTGAAAAAGAAATTAGTGTTTTATAGCTCTTGCGGAGCTCTGTTATTATTGGAAAAACAAATCCAGAGATCTGTATGGGTACACATATTTTTAAGTATATTATGTACCCCTACGTAACTGTTGATTTGTTTCTCCATTTCAAGATTACTCATTTGAAGGTAATGGGAAATACAGAAAAGAGGTCAGTTATGAGAAAAGAAAAATTAAATTAGCAAATTAATAAATACAATGATAAAAATATAATTTAATTATTAGAGTACAAGGAGAATTGTTTTAGGGTATTAAAGCATTACATTTTCGCTTGAATTTTTGAGGTTCCTATTGCGCAACATCCTCAGAGAGACTGTTCCACTTGTCTGAAATAAAAGATGATCTATTCCCGCATGACTTTGTAAAGAAACTTCCAAGTTAAATAAAAACCCGTCCAAAGCAAGAGAACCTTCGAAAAAACCTAAGAAAGCTAATATAGGAGAACTTGGCTATTGAGGTAAGAGTAAACTTCAGATCTACACATCAGAATCAGACTGTTCTTAGCAATTTTTTGTGGGAATGAGAAATATAAAGTAAATTACAAGAACATCTTTAGTTTTGTCCCATCTAAATTCCTTTCCAGTACAAAGATACGATTCAGACCCCTTTATTGCACTGATTCTTCGCATTACAATGAATAATGATGTCCCATATTAAAATTTTTAATATGAAAACTAGCCACCTGTTAAAGTTGAGATTTTATAAAATAAGCACACAAACAAACTGGCAACTAGATAAGAGATTAAATGATTTTATGCCTTATGGAATTTTTTTTTGCAATGTTGTGTACACAAACACACACATACATACATATATATATATATATATATATATATATATATATATATATATATATATATATATATATATATATATATATATATATATATATATAGTGTCTCGTGCTTACTTTGGGCATGATTATCTCTACAGGCCTATATTCGATCGGAGATAACGAAGAAAATTTCATCTTCATTGACAGGATTCGAACCAGGGTTCACATAATACTGATCTCAGCGGTGAATTATGCACAAGGTGTTCAGTCGGCTAAGGACATAGACCTGATAACCTCATCCCCAAAGACGTATCGAGAGCAGGAAATATTAAATATCCTTTATCTAATGGATAAAGGTGTAATATATATATATATATATATATATATATATATATATATATATATATATGTATGTATATATATATATATATATATATATATATGTATGCATATATATACAGTATATATAGTGGACGTATATGTGTGTTTGTGTACGAGGTGAGAATTTGAGAATCTACCTTTGAAAACTTTCAAGATATTCCAAAGGCAACGACGCAGATATTGGGTTGAAAGGAAACCCCGTAAATAAAAAACCACAATTGGACACATCTCGTTAGAATCATCCCTTTCCTTTTTATGACCACCGTGGATAAAAACATTAACCCTTTTTAAACACCCTCCACAATTTAACCGAATTACAGTAGGTATACCTTAGTTTAACCAGACCACTGAGCTGATTAACAGCTCTCCTAGGGCTGGCCCGAAGGATTAGATTTATTTTGCCTAGCTAAGAACCAATTGGTTACCTAGCAAGGGGACCTACAGCTTACTGTGGAATCCGAACCACATTATAACGAGAAATGAATTTCTATCACCAGAAATAAATTCCTCTAATTCTTCATTGGCCGGTCGGAGAATCGAACGCGGGCCCCGCAGAGTGCTCGCTGAGAATGATGCCCACCCGTCCAATTAGGAACTTATTTAACCGAAAAAATGGCAGATTATCAAAGACAACCGAAAAAATGGCAGATTATCAAAGACAACCGAAAAAATGGCAGATTATCAGAGACAACCGAAAAAATGGCAGATGATCAAAGACCCAAAAGCTGCGATTGGAAAAAAGAAAATCGTTTTATATTTCCATGAGTGCAAGATAATTACCTCGAAGTACTTCCAGGATCATACTCTCTTCTTCCCCTTCTCCCCCACCTTCGGGAGGCGCCGCGGCCTTTCAGTGGGGCCGTAAGGGCGAGGGTGCTTTGCTCGCAGGCCGTGTTGTCCTGATCCTCATTCTTTTGAGCTTAGATCAACGACTTTCTTATGTAAATACAAACCCGGCTCTTTTATTTTTCATATGTCCATTTTCAGGGCAAGAAGGACTCAACTGCGTGCACCCACTTTTCTGGAGAGAGGTTTATGCATACTAAAAAGGATACACACACACACACACACACCCCCCTCCTCCTCCCTCCTCCTCCTCCTCCTCTTCTCTTCTCTTCCTTCTTCCTTCCTTCCTCTCATGCTAGATCACCCTCCTCTTCCTCCTCCTTCCTCCTCCTCCTGCTCCTCATCTTACTGTTCTTCCAATTATTTTTTATTTGTTTCCTTATTTCAGTTCCTTCTACTTTTACTACAGCTATACGACCACTGCTACTGCTGTCACACTACAACCATTCATATGTCTACTACTGACTTGATTTCTGGTGCAGCAGATGTTGTTACAATAGTGCATACGTGAAAGTGCGTTTATGAGCCTATATACACAAGCTCGTAATACAGAATTCTTATATAACATTCTTCCAGCTGTAATAAGTATTCATAAACTGACTTCTCATTTCAATACGACAGACTTGTAGGTGTGCATATACTAAAATTTTCCACAGAGACCTGACTTATTTAGTGCAGTGAATAAATGTCCAAATTTCACACGTCTTTTACCAGTGTCTAGAATCGGGTTGCTTTGGCACCTTCCGTGCACCCCCTCGATTCACTCTAATTGCGCTACCTAATTTGTGTAAGTAACCGAATGCGTTCTCGATTGTAGACGGAGTTGCTGGCTGTGGAACCAACTGTTCATCTTGTGCTTGTGCCGTGGTCCTAACCACTTCACCTCACCCCACAGTGTCCTTCAAAGTGGATTTTTTCCCCAGTTCTGTTATTGTTTAATTTGTTGTAAATTCAGTTGAACGACAGAACTCTGTTTTACCTGTCTGTTTCGAATTTACCCGTTCTTCTGATTTAATTGTTAATTGTAAATATAAGTGATTTTAAGTGACCCCTACATGTCTATCAGCAACTTCCCTGTTGAAGTAAGGCCTTCAGCTTAGATTTTCTATTTGTGTTTTACCTGAATCAGCACCTTCAGTCAGATTTGAAAGTTTCCACGGCAAGTTGCACACACCCCCTCAGTGTAAAAATATAATATATATATATATATATATATATATATATATATATATATATATATATATATATATATAGATATATATGCATGTGCAATACATGTATAGAGATACACTCATAGGTACCTACAGATAAATACACACATATACGCATATATATATATATATGTGTGTGTGTGTGCGCGTGTTTGTCAGTCACATCGGGATCGAACCCAGGCCTTTCTTTTGAGAGGCGTGGCTTCGATCTAGATGTCAATCAGAAATTCATTTATGTGAAACACGTGCTCATGTGTTGATTAGTTCCAGCATATATATACATATATATATATATATATATATATATATATATATATATATATATATATGTACTGTATATATATATATATATATATATATATATATATATATATATATATATATATATATATATATATATATATATATATATATATATATATGCAATATTCCAACAGCCATGAAGTCCAATTTAGTCAATCATTCAGTGATTATTTAAAATTTCATGAGACCTATTAAGCATTAATTACGTCATAATGACTTTGATTCACATAATTCAAGCGATTAACTCTCAAGTTAATATCA
>NC_089744.1:35809098-36011598 GCF_040412425.1 Macrobrachium rosenbergii
CGACAGTAAAACCAAATTTTGATCATACTTTATTTCTGTCCACTTTTGATTGACAGAAAAAACTTTTTATCATACTTTATTTCTATCCACTTTTGATTGGCAGTAAAATCAAAATTTTATCATACTTCATTTCTGTCCACTTTTGATTGACAGAAAAAACAATTTTTCATCATACTTTATTTCTGTCCACTTTTGATTGACAGAAAATTTTTTTATCATACTTTATTTCTGTCCACTTTTGATTGACAGAAAAATCTCTTGATCGTACTTTATTTCTGTTCACTTTCCATTTACAGAAGTAAAAACTCCTGATTCTACTTTATTTTCGCCCACTTTTGATTGACAGAAGAAAAAACACTTGATCACACTGTATTTCTGTACATATCTGATTGACAGCGAGTTTATATGAAGCATGTTTTGGTTGGTGTTCAATATATTACGCAAAACAATTGTTTGTCCGCTATTTATATGGAATACTCATTACATAATTTTACGTCTGTTTTCTTTCTAGGGTCAAAAGAGAATAATATCCACGAATCTCCTAGCATTATGGACAGATCATATTTAAGAAAAAGTTGATGACAGCCCTTGTCACAAAGAGTATACATTTCTGTATTCTGATACATGAGACATAGAACAAAAAAAAATTCCCTTCGCTTGCATATATTCCTTTTACGAAACTATGTATATGTTAGCTATTTGACAATCGTCCATTATTATTATTATTATTATTATTATTATTATTATTATTATTATTATTATTATTTTAAAAGGAGCATGTCAGTATAATAAATACACTTAATCATTTATGATGCAAATAACACTAATATTTAGAAGCGTGTTTAAAAACCAACAGGTATGAGGCTGGACGGTAGTAAGGCTATTCTTGTAACCAATGCACTCGCTATGATACATTATATATAGTATTACATATTAAATATTCAAAATATTTGGGAGTACCATGTATCTATGTTAGCAAGATAGCAAAAGAAATTTGGTGATAGTCAGATAGATAGATAGATAGATAGATAGATAGATAGATAGACTTTCAAGTCTATCTATCTATCTGTCTATCTGTCTGTCTATATATCTATCATTCTATCTATCTCCTTAAGTACTACCTATACTTCTCCCCAACTTTTTCCATCTTTCTATCCATTTTTCTCCTCACTCTACCGATCTCTCCATCATTTACTTTCATATATATATATATATATATATATATATATATATATATATATATATATATATATATATATATATATATATATATATATATATATATATATTTATATTTATATGTATATATATGGATAAATAGATAGACAGATATATAGAGAGATAAATTTATAGATAGATAGAGACATATATATATATATATATATATATATATATATATATATATATATATATATATGTATACATACCACAATGTTATTCTTTCTTGGTTATTTTTGGGGTTAACAGTTCTGGAATGTAGATATTCCCATTTCATTTCTATTGGATTCCAAACTATTTGCCATGTTAGACTGCTGAATAAACTATATTTTTGTAGACATGTTTTTGCTGGTCTTCCTTAGTTCAGTTAGTGACATGGATGAGAGAGAGAGAGAGAGAGAGAGAGAGAGAGAGAGAGAGAGAGAGAGAGAGAGAGAGAGAGAGAGGGAGCAGTTGAACGGTACCGTGGTTTCTTTGAAAAAGTTAATGCTTTTAACAGGGAGCAGAAGTTATGGCCTTAACTGTACCGTGGCATTTATATTTATAATATAAGTTAATTAAGACATTGATCTTTTAACAGATATATAATATAATTTATGACCTTAACTATATATATACCTTATATATTATATATATATATATATATATATATATATATATATATATATATATATATATATATATATATATATATATATATATATATATATATATATATATGAGAGTGAATGATAGACAGATCGATAGTTTAAGGGAGAAAATGTTGGTGAAAAATAGATAGAAAGATAGAAAACGTTTAGGAGAAATAAGTACTTAAGGAGGCAGACAGAACAATAGATATATAGACAGATAAATGGATAGACAGATAGTTGGTGAGAAGTAGATAAACATATAAAGTTGACAGACAGATAGATAGTGTCAAATAAAAAAAGATAGACAGATAGAATGACAGAAAGTTGGCGAAGGATATTTAGTTAGAGGTAGATAGACAGATAGATAAATAGATTGATAGACAAATAGATAAGCAAGGAAATTGTTATTTTCATTCATCTCATGAATTTGCTCCACCTTTCAACAGGGTCGCCCTTGGTCTTTCCTCTGCTGGAAAGACGCAGAGAGAGAGAGAGAGAGAGAGAGATTTATTCATAGTTTTCGGCCCGTCGGAGCAAAATAAACTATTTTCGTATACAAAAGGACACAAAAATTGTTTTTCCCACTTGGACAACGTGTCGGGGAATAGCGGAGTAGTGGTCTACTCGCGTACATCTACATACACACGTCTACAAACACACACACACGCTTTATAATGTACACACAAGCAGCTAATGTTGATGAAGTTTTCTGCACAGGGATTCATTCGGGGCACTCTGGTGGAAGTATAAATGTGGCATGACCTTTGTGTTATTTGTTTTGGAGTCACTACATGTGCTGTATGTATGTATGTATGAATGAATGTATTTTGCGTATATAAATACAAATAAATATAACTGAAACTGGTTCGTCGTTGTATGAGTAATGATCTCGCCTTTAGGGCTATGTAAGTAAACGTTTAAAGATCGGAATGAATAATTAAAGTCTTTACACAAAGACATTAGACATTTATGCCAAAAAAAATTTTTTGTCAATCTAGGGGGTAAAAAAAATGACGAAACAGACAGAAATATAAAAACAGAATAATATACTAAATTCAGAGCTAAACTGGGAAAAATTGTTGAAACATTACATGAGCAGAAATATTGTTTGGTGCATATTGGAGGTCAGTCAAAGTTATAGGATTAAAGTGCTTTAAAAGATTTACTATGTGAAGCTATAAAAAAAAAAACAAATACGCCCTAAAGAAGGGCGGATCTAGTCATTGGTTGTGTTGTTGTTTGCTTCACACAACTTTCCATACACTCCAAGTGTAAGTATGAGTGGATATGCCTTCACTTGTAGAGGTGCACTGTACAAGCATGATGACATATGCAATTCGTTTGTTGCAATTATGAACATCCCCGTAGGGGGTTAGTGCCGTCAGTGCACTTCATGCGGTACACTGTAGGCATTACTGAAGGTCCTTTGCAGCTTGCCTTCGGCCCCTAGCTGCAACCCCTTTCGTTCCGTTTACTGTACCTCCTTTCATATTCTCTTTCTTCCGTCTCACTTTCCACCCTCTCGTAACAATTGATTCATAGTGCAACTACGAGGTTTTCCTACTGTCACACCTTTCAAACCTTCTCCTGTCAATTTCCGTTGCAGCTCTGAATGACCTCATAGGCCCCAGTGCTTGGCCTTTGGCCTAAATTCTATATTCAATTCAGTTCAATTCAATAATGAACATAAAGTTTTTTTCATAATACCATTACAAATTAAAAACTGTTTAAAATCTGCTATCACATTATTTGGCAAATGTAAGGAAAACCTCGAAAGGTGGATCATTATCTGAAAGTGCAGAGCAATAGAAAAAACAGTTTTATAGTGAAAACATCCTGGATAGAATATAAGAACAGAAAATAAGTCCCTCGCTCTAAGGGTAAAAAATAATCATAACTCATTCGGGAAGGTAAATAAGCAAGAAGGGTGTTCAGACTCAAGATTTAAATATTCCTGAAACGGTCACAATTTTATGTGCCAAGTTGAATTTCTTTTTTGCATATAAATTACTGCAAAAAAAATACAGCAGATATATATAAATATAAAGAGTAAACATGCAACTGGCATAAAGGGGATGCTTTATTACGTTATAACTTTCTTAAAGTAGTCTCGGATGAAGACGGCTTTGATAAGAGTTTTTCTGTAAATAAAATAGAGCAAAATGAAGGCCCTTGAATAAGAGATATGGTTTGACACTCGGACATTCTAATTTTCTTAAAAAAGAAGCACTCCTTTATAGGATGTTTGCACCAGCAGTGACCAATAAGTGACAAGCATTGAGTCCAAGAATACAGGAAATTGTTTGAAACATTCCCTACTCTCTCTCTCTCTCTCTCTCTCTCTCTCTCTCTCTCTCTCTCTCTCTCAAAAGTCTATTAGAAAGAATGCAGGAAATTGTTTGAAACATTCCCTACTCTCTCTCTCTCTCTCTCTCTCTCTCTCTCTCTCTCTCTCTCTCTCTCTCTCTCTCTCTCTCTCTCTCTCAAAAGTCTGTTAGAAAGAATACAGGAAATTGTTTGAAACATTTCTCTCTCTCTCTCTCTCTCTCTCTCTCTCTCTCTCTCTCTCTCTCTCTCTCTCTCTCTCTCTCTCAAAAGTCTTATTAGCAAGCTAGTAAAGTGAGTGACCAGATTTGACCCAGTCCTGTTTTCTAACGAGGTCCTTGCTCAAGATGCTTTTAAAAATGATTCGGTTTTCAGGGCAGATGGCCGCATTTACAGCTTATATGTTTCGCTTTGACTTCCTGCTGGGATGAAAAGGATTCTTGTTGAGTCGCTCTTTCGTCAGAGCTTAGTATTCCTTGAGAATGCTTTCAATAAAGAGGAAAGCATGGCTCGGCTTCCCTCTGGTCTCTCGTGGGAAATTTGTGAAGAATATTCGCACAAATAGTGTGAGGAAATCGCAGCGTAAGGAAATGTACACAAGTCTATATATATATATATATATATATATATATATATATATATATATATATATATATATATATATATATATATATATATATATATATATATATATATATATATATATATATTTATATATATATATATATATAAATATATATATATGTGTGTGTGGTGTGTGTGTATGTGCGTGTGTGCTCGCGCTTATCCGTTTACCGTAAATGTAAAGGAGCCTGGCACGGCTAAGTGAGAACAGACTTGTCTTATAATACTATGGTCCGTGGTTCTCGCCGCCCTACGGCCGTCAGTCGACCCAAATGTGAATGACTACCATGGAAACTAGAAGTTAAGAAAATTGCATGGTGTTAGCAAGCCGTCTCTAAAGACTCGCCAAAAACCTGTAGGATAGCAACAATAGGACCCACTCCTATCAAAAGAAAAACCGTATGAGGTAGTGTGTGTGTGTGTGTGTGCGTGTGTGTAAGTTTGCGAGACAGATGAAGGTTATGAGGGTAAATGGAAACCAGAAAGATGAGCAATAATGTTGATATAGCACTATGGGTAATGGAAAAATGAAGGCAACTGATTCGTACAAGTATCTGGGAATAAATATAGTGAACGATGTTAGGATAAGAAAATAGATAAATCACAGGAGAGATGAAACAATGAAAGTAGCAAGAAGTGTGCAACCAGGGCGAACAGGAATGAAGGAAAATTAACCAAACTCTCTTTTCTTGAAGTAAAGTGTGGATTTTGGATGCAAAATAAAAGATGCAGGCTGAATTGTTTGTGCAGGATAGGCAGCGTAAAAATCGTTGGTGTAAGAAATGTGATAAAAAGGCTAGTGCGTTTGAAAGTAAGGATCAGAGTATCGAATGGTCAGGTTATATTGAAAGAATGGAGGACAATAGGCAAGTGAAAACTATGTATGATTAGGAAGTGTTAGGAGGGAGGATGAAAGATAGGCCAAGAAAGCACTTGGCTGATGGAATGAGAGAGATATCAGACAGAGGTGAAAGGGTGAAATGTACACAGTGTGTGTGTGTGTGTGTGTGTGTGTAGGAGGGCTTTGACCGTGGTCACAGAGATGGGAAAACCTGTTCGCCCTCTGTACACGTCATCATTAAAAGGTAGCAGTCTCACCTGTGACAAGTTAATTCTACGATAAAAAAAATCCATGAACGCGGAACAACGTATACTGCACATGATTTCGAATATTTCTTCTTGTAAACTTGATAAGAGAGGATTTGGCATTTATGCAATACGCTATGTATTGTTACGAAGTTATAGAATACAAGTACTTCAACATCCAACATTACTGTCGATCTAAACAAAATATTTGCAGTTAATTTACATTTGAATAAAATGTTGTCATATATATATATATATATATATATATATATATATATATATATATATATATATATATATATATATATATATGTAATCATGTATAACACTTACTAATTGTAAACTCTTTCATATAATCTTATCCATTCTTTCCACATGACCAAATTATCTCAAAGCTCTTTGATCTACCCTTTCGTATACGCTGATCTTTGTACCACCTCCCACGGGTGTATATATATATATATATATATATATATATATATATATATATATATATATATATATGTGTGTGTGTGTGTGTGTGTGTGTGTGTGTGTGAGTTTGTATGTATGTATATATATATATATATATATATATATATAGTTTATATATATATATATATATATATATATATATATATATATATATATATATATATATATATATATATATATATATATATATATAACAACAAGCAGAGTCCAAAGACGACAGTCAACAAAACAGTTGCATATTTATTAGAAACGTTTCGTGTTACTTAAACACATCATCAGTCTGTAAAATTGAAAAATACACATTAATTCTCTAATTTAAAATAAAAGCTAAATTAAAAAAGCAGTTAAATTCTTTAAAATTACAACATACATAAAAGAGAGAGATTTTTCTAAGACCTGAGAAGGGAAGAGTGAGGATGCCCAGAGTATACTTGGGCCAAGTGCAGAGGAGAGAGACACGTTGGGTTTAAAGAGGTGCATGACGTTTAATAAACAAAGAAGGGTCGTTAAATAAGCCGATTGTTTGGTAGTTCCCATGATGGAAAAATGTTTTTTTTATATTAACCTTGCAAAAAAAAAAAAAAACATTTTTCCACATGGGAACTACCAAACAATCGGCTTATTTAACGACCCTTGAGTCTTTGTTTATTAAACGTCATGCCTCTTTTTAAACTCCAACGTGTCTTCCCTCTGTATACTCTGGGCCATATCTTTCCCCTTCTATTGATCAGGTAGACTTAGAACATTTCTTTTTATGTATGTTGTAATTTTAAAGAATTTAACTGAAATAAAATTTTGACTGATGATGTGTTTAAGTAACTATCCCTTTGGACTCCTGCTTGTTGTTGTGTTCCTGCCTTGAATGTGTATATATATATATATATATATATATATATATATATATATATATAATTTCCCAAGTGTTTTTCTGATTCATATTTTCATATGAATATCTACCGCCATATTAACAGACTCGAAATAAAATGACTACTATCTCTCGCAAGCGTAGTAATTTCCCAAGTGTTTTTCTTCTCATCTTCTCCGCCATTAATAGACGTCCAACACATCGGCCCTAATTCCAAAAATCTCTTTAACCTAAGCGAGACAAATTCTGGGTCTCACACTCAACTGCCCCTTACGCGATGGCTGAGGAAAACTAAAACCTTACAACGTAGCCTCGTGTTCTCGACTCTTTCCTTGGATTTCCTACGTTTTCCTGGACGATCCAATTCCATAGAATTACTATTTGGTTTTAATTGTTGCGTTTGTATGCTAATATTATCACGCTTAAACCTTGGATGTACCGTAACCAAATGCCGTGGCCTTCCACACTGGTGTTTGAGGTTTCGTTGTCTGAGGGTGTTTTTACCTCCCTTTCTTGTTCATTTATTTATTTATTTATTTATTTTTCATTATGCATTTCTAGTTCTGCTCCTTTATTGTTTGACCTTTGTTTGGTCTTTCTTTTTACTGTACTTTAACATTCTGCTCTATGAAAGCTTGCAGGATAGGTCGGTGGCCTTTTCAAAAATATTAGCCACTAATAATAATAATAATAATAATAATAATAATAATAATAATAATAATAATAATAATAATAATAATAATAATAATCACCAACCTTATCACCATCATTTTTCGCATATTTTTTCGTTTAAAATTTTAGGACAGAAGTTGCAACACGTTTATTTGAACATTTTTACTCCAGTTCGCTTTTTCGTTTATTTCTAATTCTTTTAGATGAGTATACCTTGTTGCTTCTTCTGATTCTTGCTAGCCAATTCGTCTTTTTATTTTTTATCTGTTAAAAAGAAGAAACAGCATTACGGAAACTTCATTTTAATTGTAGTTAGGGACACTTTCGTCCTTAAATTCTCTCTCTCTCTCTCTCTCTCTCTCTCTCTCTCTCTCTCTCTCTCTCTCTCTCTCTCTCTCTCATTCTTTTCTACTTGTGTTTGGGAGCCCGTGCATATCCAAACAACCTTTGATTCTCTGTATCTCGCACACTCTCAAAAACCTATAGCTCTCTCTCTCTCTCTCTCTCTCTCTCTCTCTCTCTCTCTCTCTCTCTCTCTCTCATTAACAAGGACACGTATGTCATTAGTAGCGATAAACTACGTCATAACAGTGTCATTAATATTGATCTCCCTTGAAGCGTTCTACAACCAGAAACTTTTTGTTTACTGCTTTTGTATCTACATGACTGTCTATTTCTCTGAAGCTGTGACTGTCAATTTGCCTGTCTGTCTAGAGAAGCTGCTTATGGAGTGTTAGGAGAACCAAAGGACGAATAATGGAATCAAATTATAGTTGGCGATAAAACAAGGAAAGTTTTATTGTATCTTTTGGTGAACTGTCATTTTTTTTCTACTTCTTCTAGGACTGTCCATCCTTAAGGAACAAAAATTTTTAATTTCCATCCGAAAAAATAAATGTGAAATGTCACATCAGCACAGTCTTCGGCACGAAGCGGGTCAGCTTTCGAAAAGTTTCGAAAAGTACTAGTTTTTAGCATTCTAGGTCATTCCAGAGAGTGGACAAAAAGAGAAACACATATTCAAATTAAACTTATTCATTCAAAACTTGTAGCTTTTGTTGCATTTGATTATTTACGTAACTTTCCATTACTATTCTGGCCATTCAAAACTATCCTTGTAAGAGTAACGGCAACTAGGTTCAGTGAGAACAGGTGACACCAAATGAAAACGAACAAATTACTGACAAAATCGTAGGGAACTAATCGTAAGGAGAAGTCGGGATCCCAGAAAAAGTTAAGTATATCTTAGTTTTACCAGACCACTGAGTTGTTTAACAGCTCTCCTAGGGCTGGCCTGAAGGATTAGACTTATTTTACGTGGCTAAGAACCAATTGGTTACCTAGCAACGAGACCTACAGCTTATTGTGGAATCCGAACCACATTATAGCGAGAAATTAATTTCTATCACCAGAAATAAATTCCTCTAATTCTTCATTAGCCGGCCGGAGAGTCGAACTCGGGCCGGGATCCCAGAGGAGAGATGGAGTGGGGATATCATGCAGGGCCTTCGATTTCTTTGATCAAATAATGCAAGACTGGAGATGAAATTTATTCATTTCATGAATAAAGTCTTACGTATTGTAATACTTAACTCATGAAATAAATAAATTTCATCTCCATTCTTATATTATTTCCTCAGATGAATCGAAAATCCTGATATTCTCACGCCATCTCTCTTCAGAGGCTTCAGACTTCTCTAGTATTAAAAGTTCTTGACTATTTTCTAAGTAATCTCATATTCATTTGGTGTGATTTATTCTCACAGATAGTTTTGAATGGTAATGGAAAGTCATTTGAATAGTCAAATACAAAAAAGTTTAATAATTTTGAATAAACAAAGTCTGTAGCACGGATTGTTCCATTCGACGGTTTTTATTCCCTCTGGAGGCACGATCGTAGTTTCTGATATCATTATCAAAGTACAAAGGTTAATTGTTGAGAACGCACTTCATCTCTCACGCCCACAGAAATCCGAATGATAAAAATCCTTGATATCCGCCGCGACTCCCTTAAAGGTCAGTTGGAAGCGAGGAAGAGCTGTTTGTGCCAATACGTGGGCAGTGATATTTTATTCGCTCCACGTTCGAATGAAGGATAGTTTGTTTGTTTATGTAAAGAGGCGCCCTTCCTTCCGGCTGCTGAAAAGCATATAGCTATATAAGAGGACGGCATAAGCAGAGACCATCTGATGCCAATCTAGGGAAACGGTCGGTACTGTCCTTGTGTAGAGTCTTGAATAAAGTGGCTTTATTAAGTTTCTAAATATGTTCTCTGCCTCACAACGAGGAAACGCTGTTATAGATGAGTAGAAAACATACTCTCATATTGAGCAAATGTTTGTTTTATGAAGATGAATGTGTATGTGAAACTATACGAGAGTTCTTGAACCATTAAGACCCTTTGAAAGACCATTAACGTCAAGGTACGGTGAAGAGACATAAGCAAATGAAGATAAATATTTTAGTTCAAATTAGATGAACTGTATCGTGTTGTGAACCTCAAGATCCAAAACTAACTCCGATGAAAAATCACAGAGAAGTAATTGTGAAGGCTGTCGTCTGAAAACGTGAACAAAATTAAGGGAACTAAAATAATGACCTAGAATAACAAAAACAACACAGCAGTGCTCAAATTTCTTTTACAGGACCCATTATAATGCCTGCCATAGAATTGTTGACGTCTGTAAGCATTTGCAGTCAAATATCACAGGCAACAACTTTTCGAAAAATTCCACGGAACGCAACAAACTCTTCGGAAAGGATTACATCACCATTGTGACACCTTTGTACTGTGAATTCATCATCAACATATTATTATTATTGTTATTTACAGTGATCAAACAGTAAAATGAGACATGCAAAAAGTGCCTTTAACTTGCCCCGCCAAAAAAAAATCCCATAGACAAGAATTGCAATACATAAAAGAGAAATCATAGAAAGAAAAATAACAACTGATAAGGATGTACATTAACAAACAAAAAGCTATTTAAATAAACAACAACGAAACAAGTCAGAAAAACCAGGGCAACGGTGCATGGCATTTCAAAGTAGCATCACAGCTTCACCACAACAGTGACCATTAATTTGAGAGCCTGTGAATAATGATTCTTCCAAGTGGTCGCATCGCATTATCATATTTTGCTAAATTGCATAATGGCGCCATTGAAATGTAAATGTAGAATGATGCGTGAATATACATTTGAAATGAATTTGCAGATGGTAAAAATAGATCTGACAGCGAACAGATAAGTCTTGAAGAATTCTGCATCACTCGTCTTGTCTTTCGATGGAAATGGTGGTGTCAGATTGCTGTTAGATTTCACAGTGGATAAATGATCTCTGAAATGACCTCATTTTGGAAACAATAAATATCAACTCATAGTGAGAGGATGTCTCTTACTTTATTACTTTCTCTAAATACTGTAGACAGAAAGCATTGCACTTCATATGTCCTGTTTGCAGTTTTGAATAATGTCTTACCGTTATTTAGAGGGAAAGTAAAGGAAGGACTCGTTTAGCCTAGGTAGGAAATACTGTTTAAGCGGTGAACGACGAGCACAGAGGAAGTAGGGAATTCCAAGGTTCAGAATGTGGATGAGGACCAGTAGACATACACGTCTAAAATTGGAACACTCTTACTTCCATTTTTACAGGATTTTTTACATCTTTTTAAAATGTAGGGTTGTAGCTACCTGAGATTAGAGAACTACTGTACAGTACTTATGTTACTGATGTCATCTCCCTGTTTCTTAAACTATTTAGGCTATTTCGTCGTCTCTCCTTATTCAATATGTACAGAAGACAAATTTATTCTTTAAATCGAAGTCTCTCCTCCTTTGGATGCCAAACATCCATTTGCTTAATTTCTGTTAATTTTACCTGTATTAAATTTGATATTGCCTCTCAGCTCTTCTTTTTCTGTATTTGGTACAAGTTATACAGTCAGGTAATTGTCCTCTTGCGTCGTTCTGTTTAGAGGATAGCACCAAAACAACAAACATAAACAATGATGAAGGGAGACACTTTTGAGTTATTTACTAAATTCTGATAACGCCATACCTTATCAGTACCATATTTCTTATCTTTCTGGATTTTTCTCATGCTGTACTTTGAGTCTTTGGGGTAACTTATTGAATAGTCTTGACAATGTCCGTTTGCCTATATCCTGACTGCATCTTTGATCCATTAACCTACGTTCTTTCATGCTTCTGAGTGTATTTTTTTCTTTCAGGGAACATCGTCCTAGGAAGACTCTAGGCAATTTCGATTTCATACCCCGTGTCTCATATTCGAGTCTTCATTTTATGGGCAGCCAGTGAAGCTCAGTGAATACTACCAGTTGGTTCTTAGCCACGTAAAATAAGTCTAATCCTTCGGGCCAGCCCTAGGAGAGCTGTTAATCAGCTCAGTGGTGCGGTAAAACTAAGGTACACTTAACTTTTTCAGTGAAACTATCGTGGTCATATCACCTGGGAATTTATTCATTATCAATATTTCAACCTCATTACTCGCTCCTAGATTCATAAGTAAATCATCTCAAACACCGATGGAGAGACTATTACACAGTCATTTATTCTTGTGATTACCTAGTCATGCAGAGGCAATCTTAATTTCATCGTGTCCGTATCTAAAATATTTCTTTATGAAAGCTATATTTCTTGGCTGCTAGTCTCCTGTCTTTACTACGTTTGTTTTTTTATCATATGCATCAAGGTGTACATTACTGGAAATCACAAGTTTCATCCCTGTCTTTATCATTTGTACTTTGTATCATCTATTTTTACCACTTTAATGTCCACCGTTTTAGGTCTTCCCTTTTGTCCAGCTAATGTACATTCTGTTTGTCTTCATTTAGCTTTAGTCTTTTCTTGTCTACCCAACGCTTTACGTCCTTTGTTAAGTTCTTCATTTTTACATAGGATTTATAGTTTCGTCTATAAACAGTTAGCACCGTGTATCAAAAAAAAAAACAAAACAAAGCACACACCTTGTGTTGTCTTTTTTTAGTATAATTCACGCTATTCCAATTCTATTTTTGCTAAATAATGCAGTTCACAGAACACTGCCATCAAGGGTTCATTTTTGAAAAAGTTCCTGAAACGGAATCACAAAATTTGCGATTCGCACTTAAGAAGTTCTATTTATCACGTGAATTCTACCATTTCAGCTCATCATCTTTAACTCCTAGCCTTGTGCATCACAGCATCAAGTATTGCACAAAGATTCATAAATATTAATGTTGTACATTAACCTTATTTATTTACGTTAAGTATTTCAGGAATCATTTATCATGAAGCATAATGTTGTTTCTATGGAGTGCTATTTTCTGAATGCCGATTGGTTTTTCTATATTCAGTTTATCTTTTTTTTTACTTAACTGGTTTTCTTTTATTCAATCCGTTTTCAAAATGAGCCCTTCTGTACTGGGATCTAAAAGAGAAACTTTTTTTTTTTGCTTTAATTCCGTTCATAACTATGACAATAATTATAATCATGTATTTTCTCTTAAACTAAATTTGCAGTTAATTTGCAAATGTTCGTTATTTATATCTTCTTTGAGGGGCGTGTTCTTTCTTCTTGCTATTGAACAGTGCTTTTACTTAGTCAGTTGCCTTATTCCTCAGTTTGCTGAATAGCACTCGTCGTTTTCTCTTACTGCAGCTATTTTCGTTTCATCATTAAGCCACGTTAAGTAGTTTCTTTCCATTAGGAATCTTCACAGTGGTCTCGCAATGCTGATTATATTCTGAGCTTAACGATTTAACATAAGAACCCAGCAATAGTTTAAACATTCGCCTCCAGTATTACTATTTATTCTATTTACGTTGTTGCGGTAAGACTTATCTCTAATACTAGGATAAACATTTACAAAGTCTAATGGAAATCTAAATAGGGTAGATTCTCTTTGTCGTCTACTAACATTTTGTTGATATGAACGTTCGGCTTTTTATGATTATGTCAAAAGTAAACATTTTATGATGACAGGATAGATCACGGTCACAATCCGCTATTTTTTTCACCAGTTCACTAGTACCGTTACCCATGACTAATTCTAGTATATGACCACCTTGGCATTGATTAAATAATGTAATTTTACATTTCCACATAATAATAATAATAATAATAATAATAATAATAATAATAATAATAATAATAATAATAATAATAATAATAATAATAATAATAATAATAATAATAATAATAATACAAGATACATACAATGATATAAGTAATGAGAGAGATTCTGTCGCAACAAATCGTCGAAACTTCATTAATTACCAGCGAACATTAATCATAGGGAGGGAGTCACCCAGATGATATCTTTCACTTTCACTTGGCGAAAGTGAAACTTAGTGACACACTCCCATGGTTTCATCGATATTCGCTCATCTGTGCTCGAGGTATTTTGATAACAAACACATACACGTTGGGTATAAAAAGAAGAAATGAAATTCGAGGCACACGGAATTTCTAGCAAAACAGTAGCTTTATCTTCTGAGGCATCTATTGCATGTCCACATGACAGTACTTGATTATATTTTAGGAAATACTGAGTTAGCTTATATTTATGAACATCAGATTGTTTTTTACCTACCTTTGTGAAAAACATAAAGGTTTTTCATTTTTAACCTAACTCTAAAGTGTTCTTAATACATTTGTTTTGTAGCCAAGGCAAGAAAAGAGCGGAAAACGATACAAATGTTTATCAAAAACTCCTGATCTGTAACCTGCACATGCCCGACGTGTCTCATACATTTGGCAAAACTGTAGCGCAAAGGGACACTCGGTGAGATAATTTACTGACGGCAATGGCGCCTGAGGTCCCTCGAAAACCAATGGCAATCTTCAGTGGAGTTAGAGACATAACATCGATGGATGAACTGTCTAATCCAGGGGTTCTCAACCTTTTCCCGTTAAGTATACCCCCCGAGTTATAAGACCATCAACCCGAACCCCCAGTAAGCTGACACCTGCAATATACTGACTAACTCAATTTAGTATATTGACTTAGTCAATATATTACAATTGTATATTGAATATACAATGATACTGCAAAGGATACTATTAAATGATTTTAAAGTTTAATGATTTTATTAAGCAGAAACATGAATATTACAAGCATCAGTGCCTGGCGGCTAGCTGACTGACCGTCCTCGCAAGTTGCAACCGTCCCCACGGCCCCACCCTCAACCGGGGCTGCAGTTTAAAATACTTTTTCGTCAGCCATTCAAGTACCCCTGCAAACCTTCCTGTGAACCCCTGGGGGTTCGCGAACCCCAGGTTGAAAACCCTTGGTCTAATCCAAGACAAGATCCTTTACCATGAGAGAGCATCTGTTTCACGCTGTCTTTCTATTCTTTTCGAGGTTTTAAGATTTTCACAATAGGTCATTCGAAGATATGTTAGCTCGCTTAAGTGCAGACAAACAAACGATGATAAACAAGCTAGAACATTATTTTTGCTTGGTCAGGGTCTTCCCCACTTGACCGCACTGGTCTCTGATAATTTCGAATTCATTCTCGATGTTGCTATAGGGTTCGACTTACAGAAAATAACCAATAATAAGAACTATATTGAATTGTCATTATTATTCGTTAGTTTGGACATTGTAGGAATAGTCAAAGTTATATGTCAATCCATTGTTGTAAACCTTAGCAAGACAGTTTCTTTAGTTCAAAGGCTCAAGGGAAAAAAGGGTAAAGAAATAACAGCGCAGGCTTTTGACCACCGAGGACCTGAGTTGGTTGTTACATTATATACCCCTTCCCTAAAAGTGAGTCCACATTACAGTAAAATATATCATAAACATATATCATAACGATTTTAATGATAGTTCTAGCAAGTGCTTCAAACGATTAGCCAATCTAGTATTAACCACTTACTGTTTTTGACTTATTTTCAAATTGTTTATGATATGCAAGAGATTAGTTGCCGCCGTGTGTTTATGGCGTGTTTTACCCTAGCGAGGGCGCACCCGCAATAACTTAATTCAGTATCGAGGGAATGGCACCACCCGTTGCGGTTTACACTGAAGTCTCCAAAAGTAGTGAAGAAAGCAACAAAAGGTTCGTGGCATGAAAGGATGTAGTGAACAACTGCAAGACCGAGAGTAATATCAAAAGTCGAAAGAAGAATGTCAAGACACAAAGCATCAAAGTAAGAAGACGCACGAACATTTATTAAGGTGTAAAACCATACGAAAAACAGATCACGATGTTACGTTAGAGAACCCAAAATCCCCTAACAGAAAACTGGGGGAATGTATAAGGTTATCCCTGAAAATTAAGAATGTTGTTAACCTGGAAAGCGATGGATGTCAAAGCAATAGCATGGCTCTGCCTCAATTATGAAGAAAAATAAATGAAAGGGGAAGGGTTAAAAGTCAAGTGGAAATATTATGTAATACCTAGTTTAGAAACATCTTTCAATTTTAGGGGTTATTGGTGCTGAAAAGGGTAATGGAGAAGAATTAAAATAAACATTTGAAGTACTATAAAGTAAAGTAAAACTAAAGGCGATTAAAATTGTAAACGAACAAAATCTGGAATATAATAGTTTTGTTGACAAGAGCAGACTGTGTTTGTAGAGTCAGTTTAGAACCGGGAACCAGGACAAATTAATTATCTCAAGAAACTAGTTTTCAGTATTTAAACGAGTCTTCCTAATTAGCACAGTTAACCTTACCTTTCGAACAAAATCTGAATACTTTTATTTTTGTTAGACAAGAGAGACTACATCTTCCTGGAGACATCGTGGAAGGACAAATTAAGTGATCTCTGTAAACTCTCTGTTTAAACATTCTTCCTTTTTAACCTCTCTTCTGTTCTGCCATTTTTTTATTCCATCTTTCCATGCAACATGTTGGTCTTCCTGCCACGTGGAATTACCAGAGTGATCTCCTCAAACTCTCTGTTTGGTTATTCCTTTTCTACATCTCTTCTGTTTACCAATTTTTCATATAGCCTACCATCTCATCACATGGTCTTACTGCCACGTTAAAATCAACAGTCTCAGTAATGTTTATGACCACGTTCTGCTTCCCATTCTTACTTTTGCTTTAGTAATAACCAAGTTTATTTCGACTGCAACATTATTTTCAGTGTCATCTGTACCGTAACTTGGTAAAACGGTTTAGTCTATCAACAAAATTTATAATTTACTTTAAATTTCTTCACAATCCATAATATTTCGATAGTGCTTATAATAAACAGTGCAGGTCCAGAATGCTGCCCTGAAATATTCCTCTTGACAAGTCTTGTGGAGGAAATACGAAATTTTTCATTTTTGTTTTGAAAGTTTCCCCATCTCTTCAATCATCTATAATCCCTGTATATTCTGTCTTTTACCTACAGTAGAATGTAAATCCATACCGAATAATCTTCTAAGGTCTAGTAGTACTAATATGGTGCATTTATCCATGTCAGTGCATTTGAAGAGATCATTCATTACAAAAGTGATGCTGTGTTAGTGAGGTATTTTTTTATTAATAAACAACTGGTTTACTTGTAACCAGAGATGTCTTGCGAGATACCTCCGAAGATATTCATCAATTTGTTGACATACATTACTATTGTTTCAATAGATTTTCGATAAAGCCCTCCAGTTTGATGTTAGCATACATGACCAAGCAGGCTGATTTTGCTCATTTTTCTCATTGTGAGGATACAAAAACCTTTTTTAATCCTTTCCATTCTCTTAGTATTTGCTATTTTAAATGTGGGATCTTAACTAGATAGTGACCCCTGAGGATTTTAATCCGGTATGTAACCACCTTTGTGGCGTGTTTAGTACAAGACTGTAAACATCATAAAGATTACGACCCCCAGGAAATATTAGTCCTAGATAACGACCCCCGAACTTTGTTGGGGGTCAGTATCTAGGAAAGATCCGAAATGTGGTTAGAACACAACACAAATACACACACTCAAGCAAGCGCCTGCGCGCGAGCGCACACACACACACACACACACACACACACACACACACACAGGGTTGGATAAATAAACTAAAAAAAGATGTGATTGTACTCATAAAAATTATAAGACAAGACATTTTCGTATAAAAATACAACCAGCAGTGACTGACGCTGAGAAAATTAAGATCTCAATGAATTCTCGGGAAAATAAGGAGATGGCTTGCACAGAAATTGCTAATTTCTTTACAGAAAAATCAGGAAATTAAACAGTTTTGAGTCCGAGAATACAAGAATATCTGTGCATTTATAAAGCAAAGTATACATTCACACACACACACACACACACACACACACACACACACACACACACACACACATATATATATATATATATATATATATATATATATATATATATATATATATATATATATATATATATATATGAGCAGTCCTTATTTTTTAGATAATTTGCTCTCCTCCTGTTTAATGGATCTCATCTCGAGTATCGAAACACCCGTCGAATAGGTCTCACTATCAATCAAGACTCCCTAAACCCTCAATTCTGGGATTTTGCTGACATTCCAAGCTCTCGACACAAAAAAATTTTTACCCTAGCTCTAAGATAATGTAGCCTACAATTGTTTTTTTATTTTTTATTTTGATATACCAACTGGAAGGTCGGGAATTTCCTCTTTCATAATCATTTCATTTTACTAGTCTTCCTTTTTTCTTTTTTGCCTTTCTGAGCTGTACATTTGTTATTTTAGTTTTATTTATTTCTTTTAGAAACTTACCTCAAACGTAGTCCACTGATCACGACTCACGAAGCACTTTCTATAGGAATCTCACCGAAAAATTGATACTGGGGAAAAAAAAAAAAACATTGTGATGATGGGTATGGTTCGAATAGTATATCAAGTATAATTTAATAGTGTTTGGTTTGTAACTTGATAATCATTTTTTGCCAGCATATAGAAGAAAGTAGTATAAAATTACTTTTATCCGTTTAATTTTCCATATGTAAACGTTATCTCAGTAGTATGCGTGTCTAGGATGCAAACAAATTTATGATCGATGATTTCCAAGATGTTTCCTTTCATCAGATAATTTCAACTCTATTGGAACTTCATAACGCTTTGCCGCTAAAAAAAAAAAAATTTTTTCAGAGTAAACATGCGCTAATGCAGCCTACAATGCTGTCAGCAATGTATGCTGCCTTATTTTAAGCTTCGTACCGATCCAAGCCACTGCTAGTACGGTGCATTTTAAGTTTGATGATGTTGCACGCCAGTTACGTCGTTGTCGCTTCATAGTATTTGTAAACACAGAATGACACGCGCCTCATTTGTAATCGCATTAACATGATTTGTCAATAAATTCTTTAGGTAAGTGGTTTCATTTTAGTGCAGATAGCCTTAACCGTAAAGTATTTAAGCCAGGTTAATCTTGGAGTGTTTATTGTGTGGTAAGTTATTGTATTAGGAACCACTACTTTACGCCGGTAGGGTAACCCAATGCTTCCCCCGTAGAATATTTAAACTAACCCGGTTTTTAATACATCTTTTAAATGTAGGGTTGGACAGGTTTTCATGTACTTCGGAAAACTTTGATTTAATAATTTTGGTTGGAAGTACCTCGTTAGGATAAACCCTCCCCTTATGTTAGGTTAGCCAAGGCTACCCGATGCTTGGCTATTTGGGAGGGAGAAGGGGCGGGACATCAATATGTATCCGGTTTTTTTTTTAGTTCGAAAGGAACCAAGAATTGGAACGAATATAATTAAAGAAACGTTATTCCGTGGTTACATTTACAAACATCCTAACCTAGGCTCACCACCACTAGCCTAGACTCCGTACGGTGGCAGGGCCATCAATGCAACTCACGAGGTGCACAGTGGGCATTGCTTGAGGTTCTTTGCAACATCCCTTCTGGCCCTAGCTGCAACCCCTTCTGTTTATTTAACTGTACTTCATTCATATTCTTTTCCATCATACTTTCCACCTTCTAACATTTGTAGCCTATCATGGTGCAACTGCGAGGTTTTTCTCCTGTTACACTTTTATAATCTTTTTGCTCTAAATTTCCCTTTCAGCACTGAATGACCTCACAGGTACCAGCAATTGGCCTTTGGCCTAAATTTTCCATTCCATTAACTTATATTCTACTAGCCTAGAGCGTATCTTGACTTTCCATATGATTCTAGGTCCTACAGTCCTTGTTCCCTCTTGATGCTTGACCTAACTTGACTTAGAACATCATCAATCACATGGTTAAATAGAGGGTAATTCATAGGAAGAGTTCAGCTTGGAGATATTGTTTTTTAATTAAATTTTTTGACTGAACAATATAGAAGAGTGTGTATTTAATGCAGTACAGTTGAGATAATTTGAGAAACATACAGTACAGGTAAGCTAACCAGAGAAATATATACCATGATAATGAGGAAACTTACCGTCTTTTGTTTATATTTTTATTCCATCCCCCAAGTGGCTGGTACTAAACACGTCATCCTGCTGAGCTTCCTCCATGTTTAGTGCAAGCCCCACAGGGATGAAGGTAAAAACATAAACAAAAAGTGTTAATTTCTCATTATCTGCATATTTTTCAGGTCATTTTACCTTAACAGTATATTTCTCAAATGTTCGGTCAAAAAGTTTCAAAGAATGCCATATTTTAATATGGCAACTGTATATCCCTATGATTTATGAGTAAAAACATATTCTGTGTGTTATTAGTTGTTCATATCTATAATAATGGTTAAATACAATGGCTAAAGATTTTGGATTAGGCAAGCAGAGATAATCAGGTGGTTTAGTATATACCTATTATTTATACCAGTCTCCATAATTGTTTGTAGTTTCACCAAACAGCCCTTAGGCCTAGTTGTAATAGATGCAAGAGAATTACAGTATTTATTTAACCACTCATTACCATTGTAAGGACTGCCAGGTGAGTTGTATAGCTTAGAGAGCGCTTTAGGGTGTATTGTGTGTTCAGTTCTGTGCCTTGGCTGATTGATAGAGCATTCTTTAGGGTATGCTGAGGATGTGAAGCAGTCATTCCAACTGTTGTGGCAGTTGCTTTCTCCTGGTGTGTTTGATCAGGTTAGCATTGCTTGTATGGATCAAAAAGTCCCCCGCTGTCCAGCTGATTGAGCAAGCTACTTTTCAGCAGTTGATCTACATGCCAGAGGATTCATAGCTTAGACTCCTTATGTTTGTCCTTCTCCCAACAAATTCATGTGAGAGTAGTCTTGCTCAGTAGAATGGATCAGTTTTGGGTTAGTTTTTAAAGCTTTATGAAAAGTAAATTAGAAGCAGCATTGGAGAGGTTTGCTGAAAGCAAATGGGTGTTACAGACTAATACACACATAAACAAAGCCACTCCAACATCTTCTAAAAACATAACAGACACCTCACACGTCTCGAACTGTCGACCTACCCGCCCAGTTCTCCTTGCTGCTGGGAGAAAGGGAGCTGGGGATTTTGGTACAATACATGTACACATTCTTTACCGGGGTCTAAGCGATGTCAGGCAGGGCAGCCAATCGAGGCTACGGCCTACCCCACCGCCAAATCAAAGTCCTTCAAAAGAAGGCATCATGCTTACCCCATATAAAAATGGGAAAAAAAAGCATGTTAAAACGAAAAACAAACATTGGAGAGGGATAGGCAAGTGTAAAGTACTGTATGCTGTGTTGCAGGGAGCCTATACTAAGATGTACAGTATATGAGAGGCTATTGTTGAATGACTGATTTTATGATTTTTTAAATTTTTATAATTTGTACCATATTTCAATTGTGGCTTATTTAATGAACATTCTAATAGATACATTAGTATATTGTTTATGTATCTTTTATTCTTATTTGATATTTTGAAGTGACATTCATTTACCTGCTGATATAATATTTCAGTTTTATAAACATGGAGGACTTTAATGCTTATCATCTTTTTCAGGTTATTGTGAGCTGTAACCAGAAAATGTACAATTTGTGCAAAATCACTCACCCGCCATTGGGTGTTGAATACTCCCTTTATTGCCATTTCTTTAATCATCGTGAAAAATCTCTTGTTGTAGCTGGAGCAAATATTATTAGAGTCTTTCGGTTAGTTGCTGATGTCCCAACCAGGTTACATAGACCCGATGATAGAACCGAAGGTAAATATGACTTCATCTGTTTTTACGAAAATTTTTTCTGGTAGTAGGCATTGCATGTAATAGTGGTAATGTATTTGTACATATGAGAATAAAAATAGGTTAGGTTTTTGAAGCATGTTAATAAGATAGTTAACTCAGAGATTCAGGTGAGTACCAAAGTTTCTCTGTGATAAAGGACACACTTAACCTTTTGACTATGGCTTTCTTTTTAGATCTGCTTACAAATTTGGCAGGAATAATGAGTGCCAATTGCCCTTATGAGGATGTTAAGTGTGCATTCCCTCATACATAGCCTTAACCTCATGATCCTTTTGTTGTTTCTGTGTACCTTAGTAATAACATTTTTAAGGTCTCCAGACAGAACAATACCAGAAGTATTCCTTCCTTCCCTACTTGCACTGCTATATAAAAGTTTGTAACCATCTCAGTGTTCCTTACTTTATAACCCTTCCAGGGAGTTTACTGCATGCACAACACATATACTTTCCAAACTTTTTGTAGATATGCAATCATTTACATTTAAATTGCCAGATCTCAAGGGTTGAGCTTGCTTCTTTAGCCACACCCACTTTTGATGTGGTAGTCCATATAGGGTCACAGAGTTTGGTTGATGTACCTGTTGGTTGCATTAGGGTGACATCATAGTATTACTAATACTTGTTGAGCAGCTCATTGCATAATTTATTTTGGCAGATGTTTTTTGGACATTCCTAACTCCAGCCCTCCTAAACAGGCTTGGGAAAAATATAATCATTGCTGAGAATAGCAGTGCAAAACTACAAACAAATTTGGGGGCAAGTCCACTCCTAAGGTAATTCTCTCCTGCATACACTCACATTTTTGTATATAAAATATAATTCTGCAAGGCTTCAATTGCTAAATTCTTCAAAACCACACAAGCCCTTCCCTTCCTGAAATCCCCTTCCTTTTATTACTGTAGTCTTATTTTTAGAAGCCAAACCAAAGAAAATCCCTCATCCCAACACAACACCCCTTGGTTCCCCCCTTCTTGCTCCCCCTCCTGGTTCATTTTATTTCAAGTACCAGCAGGTCCAAGAATGTGTCCAAGAACACCATACCTTTTTGGCTTGGTTAGGCGATCAAGCATGTGTATGGGTTGTCCAATGGAGGTTGATTATTGAAATGAGCCCATGCATTTGATGTATTTACCAGACTTTCTTCTGGATGGAAACTTGCCCTCTGTGCTTTTTTTGCTCATTGGAAAAGGGATATCCAGATTCCCACATATCAGAAGGTTGCATACTTGCAAGTCTTAATTTTTACACGGAATTAACTACCTTGTTTAGAGGGGTCACTATTTACCATTTCATATCTCTCTCCATTGGACTGGACCATTAACATATTCTCAGATATGCTCAAGGTTGATGATGCATAGTAGCTGTGTGATCCAAAGTCATAAGTTTATGCCTACATGGTTACCGGAATGAGTTAAAAATTATTTCATTTGAGTTTCTGACAGGGTAAGGAATTTGTAAAAATGTTTTTGTACCAGCAGACATTAACATTAATGTTGGATATAAAGTATGTTTTTAATTCTCATTCCACTCATAGGGATAGTTGTATTTCTATTTCATAATATCAAAATGAAGAAAATTAGAGGCGCATTATTTCCAAGTGCTATATGGAGTAGGCTAATGGAGAAAGATGCAAAGGAGTACTGCCCTGAGAAAACCTTTGAATGTTATATACAAATGAACTGATGTTAAGAGCAGAATCAGAGAAGAAGTCTTAAAGATGTTAAAAAGATGGCAGAATGAAATGAATAGTTAATAAAAAGTCAATGTAAGCAAAATGTAGTACAGTGTGATGGCCATGAAGGAAGGGAAGGACAGGCTTCAGTATTTAAAGTGGGGTATAGATGCTGTGGACAGGTGTAGAGCATCCTGGCTTTTGAAACTGATATAAAAAACTAAATATGGATGATCAAGATACAGCCTGGTGAAGCAGAGATTACAGATTATCCTTTTAGTCAGTACATGTAGATAAGAAGTTGGTGATGTACTTATAATACATACTTCTCCACACACATTGGATGCATGGGCACTTGCAGAGAAAATGGAAAAGGAATTGAAGAGAGATTATGAGAGTAAAGTGCTAAAGTTCATGGCTGGAGTTCATTGTGGAATTCATATTGCAAGTGAAATTTCTGTGACTTGGTGATCAGACTGTTAACTGTAGGGAGAGTGACACTGATATGGGAGTATGATAAAGAGAGTTGAACTGTAAGTCTAAAGTGTTTGATTATGGAAGTAGTAGAATGAAGATGGTAAGAAAAGCTAATAAATTGTGAGAAATGTCATACATTAAGGTGTGGTCTATATGTAGACCACTGAGGAAATCTTAATAAAGGAGGTGTGAGATTTATTACTATGGTGATAATGCAGAAGAGTTATAACTTCCATCAGCAAACTAGGAAATGTTTTCACATGAATTTTTTGATTGTTAGTTTTACTAATTCAGTATTACTTGCACCTTTCCTTTTCAGATGGAGTTATTCTACCCCCAAAAGTTAAGCTCGAATGTATGGCGACCTACAAGTTGCATGATGATGTGGCTACAATGGCATCAGTGTCTCTGTCACCATTACGAGACTCTTTGCTCTTGGGTTTCAAAGATGCAAAGCTGTCTGTTGTGGAATATGATCCATTTAATCATAATCTTAGGACTGTATCCCTACATTATTTTGAGAAAGAAGACATACGGGTAAGCTTTGTTTCCAACATAAGTGCATTAAGTTCTTTCATATTTTGCTTTCTTTTAAAAGTCTTTGTCTATTGTTATATAACTTTCTAAGGAAGTGAATAATCCTTTTCTTGAAAACCTTTGGCCTTCAACATTAGGAGGTATTGTGCAGTATATATTTGTTTCATAAGAATTTTGAATGTTAAACTTACGATTAATTACTTTTATATCTACGAAAACTTTGTTAAAATAAGTTAGTTTTGTTGAAATAAAACATTCCTTATCATAGCCTGTTCTATTAAACTAGTAAGACTATGATGTGCACTTTATTCAGAAGGTTTTTTTTAATATGCTAAGTTTTAGAAGCAGAATGGTGACTTTAGGTAAATTCAGTTTTTTGGATAATGCATTGTATCCAAGAGATTACCCATTATTATTTTTTACTATATCCTTTTAATTTCTATCCAGTTTTTCACAAATATAGTCTCCTTTTTTGACTCCTAAAACTAACCTACAGGTCTAAAATGGGGAAAAAAATAGTTGTAGAAGAGAGCAATTCTTTAAGAAAAATATGATTCAAATGGAGTTTCAGTAATATAGTTTTCTGTTCTTCATTCTGCTCACAAAGATTTTGATTGTCAATCCACTTCAGTTTGATACTCATCCAAGATTTTGAAAAACAACTAAATTTTCAGGGTGGATGGGTCCAGACAGTTTGCTTGCCATTGGTCCGTGTAGACCCAGAGGCCAGATGCGCTGCTATGCTGATCTTTGGAAAGAAGATTGTTATATTGCCCTTCCGTCGTGACCTTGCCACAGATGATGTTGAATTCACAAGTGGTCCATTCACAAGAGGTCCTGTTCAGCAGTCCTACATTATAGATCCTAAAACATTTGAAACCAACATTGATAATATATTAGATATGCAGTTTTTACATGGGTATTATGACCCTACTCTCATGCTGTTATATGAACCCATCAAAACATTCCCAGGGTAAGGCTTCATCCAATTTTATATGATATATAGAGCACTGTTTCTTAGAAAAGTTAAATGTTTATAATTTTACATTTATAATATTACAATAAAAAAAACCTGGATCATAATTTGTGTTACTTCTTTTGTGCTTATAAGTCCAATTCTCAGTTGTCGTAATTGATGGCACCAGCTATTATTAAGGCTTCAACAGGAAAATTCCAACTAAGTAATTGCTTAGATAGTAACAAGTAGCAGTTAACTACAGCTAGACTGTTTTTTGAAGTGATGTTAGCTCTTGGTATAGCTGCCTTGGGTTATCATGTGCTCTTCTGTGTACAAACCTTTTATTTTAAGTGTGAAATTCTGAATGGATTATGTTATTGAAAGTTAGTCATTCAGTAGATGAAAAACCCGTTTTTGTCACAATTGCAAATGTCATTTACATGGATTGTTTTGTATTATTGTATGTCCACAGTTATCGTTATGATTGGCTATGATGTTATTTTCCTACTGTATTTATAGATACAGAATTGCTTTTATGGTTGTTTTAAATACAACGTAGCAGCTTTCATGGAATTTCTTATTCCTAATTAATTTTGAGTTGCTCTGCTCCTACTTATTTGTGTTGTGTAACTGTTGGGTCACATTTCCGAGGGAGGCTTGTGTATTTGGGTTATTATTGCTTCTGCTGCATTTTTTGAAGATGGGTTCACATAATATGAATGCTCTTCACAAATTAAGAAGCACATTATAATTGTGAGCTTACCTCGCATATTAGTAATTTTGTATAGTAGGAACCAGCATATGAGAATTGGCAGTAGCACTGATTTCACAGTTCAAAACAGAATTAGATTCATCTGCTATGGGCTCATTTTTAACTTGTATTGGAAGGAAAGTCCTTCTTAATACTGTGCTAGTATGTGTGTACATGAAATTACTAAAAGATTTTTATTATCTTAGATTTATATATTTTTAGGAGAGTTGCAGTCCGTCAGGATACTTGTGCCTTAGCAGCCATCTCCTTAAACATTCGACAGCGATTACATCCTGTTATTTGGTCCATTTCAAGTCTCCCCCATGACTGTCACAAACTTCTTCCTGTACCTAAACCCATTGGTGGAGTTCTTCTATTTGCGTGTAACTCTCTTACATATCTCACCCAGTCAGTACCACCATACGGAGTCTCCCTCAACTCTATGGGGGACAAGAATACCAATTTCCCCTTGCGTAAGTATGGCATTATCATTTTAGACTTCATTATTTTATAATGATGTACTCGTCAGAGATGTGTCATGAACCATAATTTTAATATTTTTCTGTACAGTCCAACCTCTTAAATCTGGGAACCTTGGGACCAGGCCACAGCTGGACCATAGAAAATCCTGGAATGTAGAATACACCCCTAAAAAATTAAGCCCTCATATAAACTAGCCTACTACGACTTGGCCAAGTTCTGATACCACTTTTTATCATTTTATTACTCATATATTTTCACTTTATCATTTTATAACTCATATATTTTATTCCTTTGGACTCTTTCTTCATACTGTATAATTTTAAAATAGTGTACTTTATATAACACATTTAGCCTACATTCCCAAGTTAGCCTAACCATAAGTCAGCTGCTTAACTTTTCTCAGAATCTGCTGAATATTATCGTTGACCTTCATCTCCTAAATTTACTATCTTCATAATTATTGGTATTAGTTTCTTTGTCATTTATTTTGATTGTAGAGGGTAACGGAATGACAAAAATAAAGAATGAATGTCAGCGATCACTCATGCATTTGAACATCCGTCAAAAAAGTAAAGAAAGCACACTGTCGACTATTGAGGAAAATGAGCACTAAACATTCGCTAACTAAAGGTCTGATCTCATGGGTGGCATATCGATTGAGTAAATATACAGCTATATAAAAGAAATGATCAAGACAGTATCACCTACACACACGGCTGCTGTCAGCTGCTACAACAGCAGAGTGTGTAGGTGATACAGTCTTGATCATTTCTTTTATATAGCTGTATATTTACTCATTCGATATGCCACCCATGAGGTCTGATGATGCTAGAGGTAAGAAGCGCAAGCATAAATTTTTATGTATGCTAGAAAAGGTGTTCTATCCTTCCCTTTTAGTTAACGAATGTTTAGTGTTCATTTTCCTCAATAGATGGCGGTATGCTTTGTTTACTTTTTTGACGCTGACGCTCAAATGCACTGAGTGATAGCCACTTAACAAACTAATGGCAGCTGATTCAAAATTGAGCTGAACCATGGGAGTTCCCGGATCACAGAATGCCGGTTTTAAGAGGTTCAATTGTATTGCAGTTGAAATATTGTTTCTTGTGCCCTGTTAATTGATACTTACAATACCTTAATTTTCTATAGATTAATCCTGCTTGGTTTCATTGTTGTGCTTTAGGAAAGCAAGAAGGCGTTGTCATATCACTGGATTGTGCATATGGTCAGTTTCTTACCGAAGACCGTGTTGTCATATCATTGAAAGGTGGCGAGCTGTATGTTTTAACTCTTGTTGCTGATTCTATGAGATCTGTTCGTAGCTTTCACTTTGACAAAGCTGCTGCGTCAGTGTTAACCTGCAGTGTAAGTATATACAGCATAATGCACCCTTCTTATTCCAGTTCTCAATAATTTGATTACCAAAGCTAAAAGGTTTGGGTTTTATTTCAGTACAGTAATTGTACTTCCTTCCAACGAATTCAGATTAATTGACAGTATTAATGCAACCCTTGCCCAAGTAACAGTTACTGTACTAAAGAATGCTCATTAACGTGGATAATTCTCTCTCTCTCTCTCTCTCTCTCTCTCTCTCTCTCTCTCTCTCTGTCAGTAAAGAATGCTCATTATCTTGTCTAAAGGAAGTTTTATAGATGTCCTATGTAATGAGAGAAGGGTTCACAATGGCAACAATTTTCTAATATAAAGCAATAAATGTTTAGGGACTAATAGTGATATTTTCATTTTTATGAAATCCTTTTATAAACTGTATTGTAGCCTTTCTTAAAGCTATCAGGCAGGATAATTTATTTACCTTAGTGAAGTTCATAACTATTAAAGTGAAATATTTTTTCAGATGACTGTATGTGAGGACCAATACCTTTTCCTGGGTTCTCGTTTAGGAAACTCTCTTCTCTTACGATATACAGAGAAGGACCTTGGTGATGCAGTACGTAGCAGAAGCAGTGTTCCTTGTGATCAGGAACCTCCCACAAAAAGGAAGAAACTTGATACTTTAGGTTAGATATAATTTTTATTTTTTATTTTCAACATGTATACACAAGTACAAAGTGTTATTTTTGAGCTAAAATCATTTTTTTTTATAAAATTAAAGCCTGCTTAGATTACAAAATACCTTGAAGATCAAGGGATTAATTTTTTAGCTGATGTTAAATAGTCATATTTTGTCTTTTCATGTGAAAATTTTAATTATTTTTTGTTACTTTAATTGCATTTGTAACAATTTTGTTTTACTTAGCTCTTTTAAGAAATTTGATATTCCAATGATAATTTCTAGGTGACTGGATTGCCAGTAATGTTGATGACATTCGAGATGATGATGCTCTTGAGGTATATGGCCAAGAAGATACTTCAACTGTCCAGCTTACTTCTTACAATTTTGAGGTATGAAAACCAAAGATAGGGAGAAACAGATTAGTATCATTTGATTTCTACTAAGAATGTCATGTAATTAGATGGGACAGGCAACAGGAAGAACACAAAACAAGAGGAAAGAACTGATTCCAGCACTTATCTTCCCTAGTGTCAGACTAGGTAACTGGTTAGCCCCATCTACAGACAGCTAGAAGGATGTAGGGTTGAAGACCCTTGAGTTTCAAAGTCCACTAAAATTGATACAAAATTCCTTTCTCTGTGAATGTATTCTCCTAGCTCCAGTATTGCCACCTCCTTCAGAGCATAGTCGGTCAAGTTAGATTTTTTCTGTTGATTATGAAAGTTTCTAGTGTTCAGCAGGAGGCAGCATAGGGAAGATTCAGAAGTTACTCGTTTTACAGCATGAGCAGTGTTGTACCTTAGGTAATAAGAAGTAGAATGATAGTGATTGACTTCAGCCAACTTCAGGAGCAAGTTTCCCTAGCAGATAGTAGAGGTTGGAGACATTGTAGTCAGTACCAGAGTTCCATGAGACACTGAGGCTTATGTTAGCTGGAAACCTGAGGGATGCATCCTACTTCCATGTACTTTTATATACCCCAACATGTTGAAAGTAGAGTAAACTCCCTTGTATCTAGCATTTAGCAACTAGAACTCTAGTAACTGGTACATTTTTCATCCTTCTGCCATTAAATCATGAATTTTTATAAGCAACTTAGCTAGTAATTACATAGCTATAGCTTCTATTAACCGGCAGCTAGAATTTTTGAAATTTGTGGTAGCACTACTTTGTTTTGGTTAGGCGATTAACCTTACCTACTTTCGGGGTAAGAGAGGAACTAGCCCAGCAAAAAGAGCTCAATATGTTTCTGCCAGCTGATGGCTGTACTACAGTCCCTAGCAGCAGCTTATTTTTGGATTTTTTTAGCTTCTCAGTTGGTCGTAGTACTACAATTGGTGAAGTATTCTCTTTATGGTAGCCTTTTCAGCATATTTAGAGAGCATCAGGTTCTTTTTCAGACCTGACTACCGATTTTGACTGTTATAATTCTGATCTTAGACATTCTAAGCTTTGCTGACTTTTGACTTGTTGGCTATGTCTGATTCTGGTTCCCAAGGTTTTTGGTGTTTCAGCAAAAGCTGTAATACTAGAATAACTTAAGCCTGCTATGACTCACATGCTCTCTGCACATCTTGTAGGGGTCAAATTTGTTTACCAGACTTGACTTGTAATGAATGTGAAAATTGGGATGTCAAAATGTGAAAAACTTACTTATCAAAACTGGACAGAGACAAAAAGAGGAAAGCTGGTCAGGTTCCTGCTAAGTCTGTGTCTGATAATGTTTCTGTACTTTTTATTCCTCCTAATCCCAGTTCTCACTCTGTTCCACCATCTCCTCTCCCCGGCTCCCTTACTCCCAGTCCCGACACCATTGCCAGCCTTGAGTCAAGAGTTAATAAGAAATTTGAGTGTTAGTGATTACTATGGAACAGATAGGCGCTTCAGTGAAAGTCCTTATGGACAAGTGCAGTGTAAAAAGTGTTGGCGAAGTGTCAGTGGAGGAGTTGGCTGTCTGTCCTGCCAATTCTCCTAGGCAGAGGTCCCTGGCAAACTCCCCTAAACCTGGGAGGAGCCAAACTGGTAGCCCAAAGGTTGGTGGGGTCTACCCACAGGCAGTCGCCCCCTCAGTCGGACCTGTTGCTGCTTCCCAGGTGACGACAGAGCGCCACTGGAAAGGCGTCTCTATGGAAGTGAGTTGTCTTTCTTCTAGTCTTTCTTCAAGTGATTCTAGTCCCAGACGCCAGTGGCATTTTAAAGGTAAATCTCGTCCTTTGAAGAGACGTGCTATTGATGTGTCTCTTTCTCCTGCAGTTCCTGTGAAGAAGCCCAAGGAATCTTCTCTAGCAAAGCCGTCTTGCAGTTTTTGGGACAGCCCTGAACGTTTCTCCCAGGATCACCAGGAGTTAGAGGGACAGCTGTCAACAGTTAAATGTCTAGTCCCTTCTCACAAGCGCTCTTCTTCAGTTAGGAACGTGGACGAGCTCCCATCAGTGGCGCCACAGTCTTTTCCTGTAATTAAGAGGGTAACTGAGCAACCTTAAGCGCCCGAGCTTCCTGCTCCCGCTGCGTTTATTGACTGGGAACTCCTTCGTGCTTCTGAGCGCCTGTTCTCTCCTGCTCCCTCAGCCCCCAACTCTGTAGTGTCTGTGTTGAGACCTTTGGTGCCAGAGCGTCCATTGGCGCCAGAGTGTCCATTGGTGCTGGAGCACCCATTGGCGCCAGAGCTCCCCTTGGCTTTGGAACGTCTTTTATTAGAATGTCCGGTTCTTTCCAAGCGCCCATCAGCTCCTGAACCTTTTCCTGTGCATGAACGTCAGTCGGCTCCTGAGCTTGTTTTGTCTGCTAAGCTCCCTGTCACTTCTTCTAGCTCCTGACTCCTGCTCCTGTATTGGGGGTTTTGGGGCTAGCCGCTGCCCAGCTGCCCCTTCATCCTCAGTGTCTGGCTTCGGTTCAGCAAGCTCCTGTAGTAGTGGACTCTTTGACACCTCAACCTCTTGCTGAGTTGTCTCCTATTTCTTCAGAGGAGGAAGAAGTAGACCTTGAAACTCCGCCAACTGCTTATGCTTCATTGCTAAGGTTTTTGTTAGCAACATTACCTAATTTCTTCTCGCCTGCAGCTCTGGCTTTCCCGGTGTCTACATATTTAATGGACAACCAGGCTGTTAATTCTTCGAGACTCCCGAAGATGGTACCGTCTTCCTCTGCTTAGAAGGCTTTAAGTGAAATAGAAAGTTGGCTCTCAGGGAAGAGGCTCCTTTAGTTGCCCTCTGTCAAGGCTCTCTCAGAGGAGATATCTGTCTTATGCAACTGGAGAAGCCCCATCCCTGGGAGCTGCCTCCTCCCAGGGGGATTTCTCCAGTCTGATAGACTCTTCCTGGAGGTCAGCTTTCAATTCTGCAAAGATCCTGTTCTCGACTTCGGAGCTAGACTATTTGATCAAACACATGTTTAAAGTTTTCGAGGTGCTTAGTTTTTTTAGATTGGGCAGTAGGTGCCCATGTTTGCAAGATCAAGGATTGTCCTCATGTCCTGAAGGACTACACCTCAGATTTTTTGGGTGTTATCTCTTGTCTTGACAAGAGTATAAGGGACGGATCTATGGAGCTGGCTTCCCCCTTTTGCGATGAATTATCTCCTATAGTTCATATACCTTTCTAAGGTCGTTAGGTTGGGGCGAGTAAGGAATTCCTACGGTGTCAAACGTTTCATTGTTATGATTAAAAATTTTGCCTTGTTAGAGCCTGCTCAAATAAAAAAATGTTATTCATTTAAAGGTAGCAACGAAAACATATTTGACTTCAAATATTATCTGTACAAACCTTCTTTATTTTCGTAAAAACACAGAGATATGGCATAATTTTGGCAGCAGCTGCCATGCCTCAGTTTCGCTGACACTTGGTCAGCAAGGGCATTTAAAAGGCCAGCTCGACCAAGAACAACAACGGTGGTCACTTCAAGCAGCCAGTGTCACTGGACAGTATGGATAGCTGCCCGAGGGATAGCCAAAGCGGATCAGATCTCTCCACTGCCCTTGGAGTGTCTTCACTCTCAGAAACAAGAAGGGGGCTGTGTAATTAATGGTAAATTATTTTTCTATCCTAAATGATGAATAGTTTATTTATCTTGCAGAGGTACTGAAAAAATCTAATCACATAGCCAGTAAATAACTGTTAAAATAGAATATGGATAATAATCAAATGGCTTAAAAAGCTATTCCTGCCGAACTACCCTCACAAATTTTAAGTGTTAATGCATTAAACACATTATGATATTATCATAAGAACTATGATTATTATTTCATTAAGCACGCAAAGAAAGAAAATTCATTAAGAACAACCAAAATTTACTCAACGCTGTTTCTTTAGAAAATGAAGTACTGTACAGTAAATGACAGATCTCAGGTAAAGCCATAAACAAGGGATTAACTTTGAGGGTGAGATTAAATGGGATAACTAGATATGGTAGCACTGTATTCTTTTCCTGTCCCCATCCTAGCGATCTTAGAAAGGTAAATGAACTATAGCTGCAGTTTGTCTGCATTTCTTGACTTTTAGGGCTCAAAAGACAATATATATTCAGGCCCATACTATGAGTATATGGTTTTCCCAGTCAGGTTCATTATTGAGCATGTAAATTCATACAGGTATTGTATCTTCTTTTTACAGAATTCTGTGTCACAGTATGACAAAAATTTCAGTTTTGTTGTGTGTTATATATAGTTGCTCAGCTGACATCTTGAATAATCAAAAGTATTTGTAACCAATTTTTTTGTTGTTGATATTGTATTTTCAAAAATATTTTATTGTATATATCTTGAGATGGATTTTGTAATTTCATGCAAGTTTTTGGTACTTCTAAACATGGTTATCATCTGGAGAGATGTAGACTGTGTTTATAGGAAGGAAAACATGAATATTATATAATCTTTATTTTTGCAGCCTAAACAGGCAGTCCCTGTTTACCGGCGATCCACTTTTACGGCGCTTGTCTAGCGACGCCGTTAACTGGATTTTCGGTGCTGATCTCCGGTTAGCAGCGCCGACATCCAGTTGAAGGCGCCGTTAAGTGGATTATTAGTGCTATTATCGCCAATTTTCGGTTAGCAGTGATTTTCAATTAGTGGCGCCCCGCTGGGAATGGAACCCCCACTGTTAACCAGGGACTGCCTGTATTCATAAATTCTTTACTGTGGACAGAAGCCTTAGAAAAATAACCCCTATAGAAAAAAGAGCCAACAATGTACTGTACTAAGCAATATTATTGCTTTCCAGCTGAAAACTTATTTGTAATTTTGTTTGCAGGTGATGGACAGTTTACTCAATGTTGGACCATGTGGTGATGTTGCAATGGGTGAACCAGCTTTTCTGAGTGAGGAATATGAAAGCACAGTGGATCCTTGTGTAGAACTTGTCTTAACATCTGGCCATGGGAAGAATGGGGCTCTTTCTATACTTCAGAGATCCATAAAACCACAGGTTAGTTTCAAGATGAATACACAAGATAAATTAGGATTTCTTATAAGCAAATGCATGCCATTATTAACAAGCAAGCAAATGAAGGCTTTCCTTAGAAAGACTGGTATAGTACAAGATGCACTTTATAATTGTTTCATGGCAAACCTGTCATCCATAATAGCTCACTGTTTGTGAATTTCCTCAGGGAAAACAACTGTAGCTAGGGAAAGGCATGTAGGTAGGTATGCGTATGCACCACTCAGATTTACAGTTGCAGGAGTCAACATGTCACTTCTTCATAGGTCTGTGCCGGGTTCTTTATCTTAAAGACTTTTCTGAAAAGTAATAGACCTGCTTGTAAAGGAAGAAATGTTTGAAGTCAGATAAAAAGTAATGGGAAGAAAACTTCAAAGTTAGGTAGTAGAAAGGTAAAACAGTTGCAAAAATCCAAAATCCAAGGATTACTGATTTCCAGTTAGCATACTGTATGTATTCTGCCTTTGATATGTATGTTTGAGCATAGGTCATGAATTTCTTAGTGTATATTGGTTTTCAACCATTTACAGGTTTTGACTACATTTGATTTGCCTGAAGTGGAAGACATGTGGACTCTGGTTGGTAAAGCAGATGAGCGCCGTAGACGGGATGGAAGTCTGCAGGACCACTCTTTTCTTATCCTATCTCGTTCTGACTCTTCTCTCATATTGCGCACTGAAGAAGAAATTAATGAACTGGAGGAATCTGGCTTCAATACTACATCTAAGACTGTGTTTGCTGGTAATATAGGCAACAACAGATATATTGTTCAGGTCAGTGGTCTTGAGGAGTATTTCACCCATTATTGCATTCATAATGATTAAATTATAAGACTAATTATGATACCTTTCCAACTTGTGACTATACATTGTACAATCTGTTATTTTACATATAACTGGTACAGCAGGGGTTAATGGTGGTTCGATTTATGTGCTTGGAAAAAATTGAGTTCCTCTCTTAGATAAGTATTTTGGCACTAGCAATTACCCCCTTAATCCAAATCAAGCATTGATTGTGTGCTAGGATTTCTTTCATTACATCTAACCATTTGATAGAGTTAGTATTGTTCTTTGATTTCAGTTTTTAATTAGGAACTGAATATGCGGGTAGCTCTTTAGCAGTGGTCAGTACAGTTTGTGGTATACAAATAAAATTTGGAGTTAGAGAGTGAATGCATGAGAATGCTTACTGTAAATTAACCCTTTAATGCCGAAGCCCTATTTACAAAAACGTCTCCCGTATGCCGCGGCGTGCTCGGTGAGTTAGTCAGCAAGCAGAAAAAAAGTTTTTTCAAAAAATCACAGCACGCTTAGTTTTTAAGATTAAGAGTTCATTTTTGGCTCATTTTTTTGTCATTCCCTGAAGTTTAGTATGCAACCATCAGAAATGAAAAAATGTCATTATCATATATAAATATTGGAATATATGACAGCAAAAAAAAAAAACATATATAATTGTATACAAATCGCGCTGTAAGCAAAACGGCTAAAGCTAATGACTTAATTTTATTTAGTTGTATTGTACACTAAATTGCAATGATTTTGGTATATAACAAATTTTAAAACGATCAAAGCAACACAGAGAAAATATTATCACAAAATGATGCATGAATTCGTAACGCGTGGACGTAAAAAAATTTTTTTTTTCAAAAATTAACCATAAATCGAAATATTGTGCTAGAGACTTCCCGTTTGTTGAAAAATGAAGCTAATTGATTGAATATTACTAAACTGTAAGTGTTTTAGCTTACAATTGCAGTTTTCGACCATTTCGGTCGAGTTAAAGTTGACCAAAAGTCGAATTTTTTCTATATTGTGATTTATATGAAAATATTTCAAAACTGATGAAAGCTACAACAATGAGTTATTTTTTGTTGTATTGTAAATGAAATTGTGCACATTTTCATATATTAAACTTTATGTAACGACTAATATAAAATAATGCAAATATTACGACAACGAGCCGAAAGAATTTCTGAGATGTTCGGCTGAGTTACCGCGCAGACGTAAGGATAATGTTTTTTTAAAAAATTCACCATAAATCGAAATATTGTGCTAGAGACTTCCAATTTATTGCAAAATGAAGGTAAACGATTGAATATTACTAGAATGTAAGAGTTTTAGCTTACAATTGCGTTTTTTTACCATTTCGGTCGAGTTAAAGTTGACTGAAGGTTGTTTTGAAATTTTGGCAGTTATCGTGATTTATGTGAAAATATTTCAAAACTGATAAAAGCTACAACCATGAGCTAATTTCTGTTGTATTCTACATGAAATTGCACACATTTTCAAATATAAAAGTTTATGTAACGACTAATGTAAAACGATGCAAACATTACGACAACATGATGAAAGAATTTCTGAGATGTTCGGCCGAGTTACAGCGTGCAGGCGTAAGGAAAAATTTTTTTCAGAAATTCACCATAAATCGAAATATTGTGCTAGAGACTTCCAGTTTGTTGCAAAATGAAGGTACATGATTGAATATTACTAGAATGCAAGAGTTTTAGCTTATAATTGCGTTTTTACCATTTCGGTCGAGTTAAAGTTGACCGAAGGTTGAAATTTTGGCAGTTATCGTGATTTATATGAAAATATTTCAAAACTGATAAAAGCTACAACCATGAGTTATTTTCTGTTGTATTCTACATGAAATTGCGCACATTTCCATATATAAAACTTTATGTAACGACTAATATAAAACAGTGCAAACATTACGACAACGTGACAAAAGAATTTCTGGCGCAGACGTAAGGAAAAAGTTTTTTTAAAAAATTCACCATAAATCGAAATATTGTTCTAGAGACTTCCAGTTGGTTGCAAAATGAAGGTAAATGATTGAATATTACTAGAATGTAAGAGTTTTAGCTTACAATTGCGTTTTTTGACCATTTCGGTCGAGTCAAAGTTGACCGAAGGTTGAAATTTTGGCAGTTATCGTGATTTATTTGAAAATATTTCAGAACTGATAAAAGCTACAACCATGAGTTATTTTCTGTTGTATTGTACATGAAATTGTGCACATTTTCATATATAAAACTTTATTTAACGGCTAATATAGAACAGTGCAAAAATTACGACAAAATGACGAAAGAATTTCTGAAATTTTCGGCGAGTTGCTCTTGCTGGCGTAAGAAAAAGTTTTTTCAAAAATTCACCATAAATCGAAATATTGTGCTAGAAACTTCCAATTTGTTGCAAAATGAAGGTACATGATTGAATATTACTAGAATGTAAGAGTTTTAGCTTACAATTGCGTTTTTCGACCATTTCGGTCGAGTCAAAGTTGACCGAAGGTTGAAATTTTTTGTAGTCGACGTTTGCTATGTCCAACAGGCGTTTAAGGGTTAAGACAGTAGTGTTTCTCAATGTCCCAGCCAGTTATGCCGTCTTTACAGGTAATATTGCAATAGGAGTAACATTTTGTTGTTGTTGTCTGACTCAGCACTGACAGCATAAATGTTGTATTTACTTTATTAATTACTGTCGTTTAGTAATTTAAATTAGTCTTTGTTACTACAATGAGGTTTTTAGGCAAACAGCTCTTGTAATATGGGTCTTATTGTATGAATTATTTTGCATTTTCAAGCTGCATATTTCCCTTGGTTTTTGAGTGTTATTAGGGTAGTATTAATTTCAAAGAATAGCAGTTTAATAATACAATTTTAGTTGTCTTTTGACTCTGTTAGGAGTTCCCAAAGCAAGGTAATGTTAAACAAGTTAGAAAGGTAGGTCGGAAGAGACAAAAGGAACATATTAAAAGTGAAAGACCAAAATGTTGTTGTAGCCAAAGGGACACCGAAAAATCTTTCATATGCTTAGCATATTTTAAGCTTTACCACCCTACTTAGGAAAGTGGCTTGTACGCCCAAGTAAGGTAAATATATATTGTCAGTTAGATTTCTGTCCCTTTTTTCTTATTGTCATCCTTTAGGAGCAAAGAATTAATGAGGTTATTTTAACAAGACTCAGAATAAGAAGGTAATAAATATAAAGAATTTGGCCCCTCCATTTAGTTTTATCTATGTATACTTCAGCTTGGTTAGATATCAGCTATGTTTATAATACCATTAAGAGTACCTCACTGTTCCCTGCAGAGAAAAGCTCATGATTTATTCCATTTAGTGGATGGTTGATCTCTCAGCAGACCTGCTACAACAGGCTTTAAAACAAAGGTAAAAGGATGTTTTTACTGTACATTTTTCATTACAAATTCATCAGTCAGATATTGCTAATGAAAAGTTGGTCCCTCACACTTGTAAGTGAATGTGTTTTATCTTGGTGTTCTCCAGTGCCTAGGCATACTTGTTGGGGTCTTCTCTGGCAAGCTTGGAGCTTGATTATGTCCTCATGTGTCAAGGACCCTTTCCACTTCACCTTTCCGCGCTTCATTCTGTCGCAGATTTTTGGGTAACATATCTTTCACTTTTCCGCAGGAACTTTCAGCAATTTGTGGATTTTTTCTGTGGACTGTATGTGTAAAATTATCACTAATTTGCTTTTTTCATAGAGCAACACTATTTATTCACTAATTACTGCATTTTTTCTTATTGTGTTTGTGACTAAATACTGATTTTTATGATGAAAATTATTTACAGTGTATTTATTATGATTTACAGTGTATTTGTTAAGCTCATTTCAGGTTGGGTCCCAGATTGAACATAACAGGTGTACGATTCGATTCGATTCGATTGTCTCTCTCTCTCTCTCTCTCTCTCTCTCTCTCTCTCTCTCTCTCTCTCTCTCTCTCTCTCTCTCTCTCTCTCTCTCTCTCTCTAAGGATGTATTTGAAATGGTATTACTGTAGAGTGTTCTGGATGATAGAACATATTGTACAGTATATGAAATATCCGCTAATTTTCATTTGATTTTCCAGTAAAAGCAGACTGGAAAATAAAATTAAAATAATTAGCGAATATTTTAAATATTGCACAATATGTTCTATCATCCAAAATCACTTAACAGTAATATCATTTCAAATACAGCTTACATTACCCTTAGAGAGAGAGAGAGAGAGAGAGAGAGAGAGAGAATCGAGTCGAATCGAATCGAATCAAATCATACACCTGTTATGCTCAGTCTGGGGCCTAACCTGGAATTAGCTTAACAAATACACTGTAAATCATAATAAGTATACTGTAAATCATTTTTACCATGGAAATCAGTATTTAGTCACAAACACGGTATGAAAAAATACAGTACAGTCATATCCCAAACTTAAGCGAGGTTAGGTTCCGGAACCCCTTGTGCAAAACGAATTTCACGTAAGTTTGGCAAGGTCTTTAAAAATGCTAACAAATGCTTATTTCTATAGTTTAAACACTAAATATGACCATAATCATGCTCCCAAAGTATTAAGGTAACTTTTGAATGAAATTAAAGTTACTGTAATTTCATTTAAAAGTTAGCCTAATAAATTACCCTTAATAAAAGAAATACTGTACATGGTTCATGTAAAAATTTAGGAGTATACGTACGTACTATTTCTCTTTCTTCCCCTTCCGACTGATATATTTTTAGAAGTCTTCTCAACCTCGTTTTTAAGAACTACTGTACTATATTCTAGTACAGTACATCTCTTTCTCTTTGTTCTGAAATGATTTTTCATGAACAAACAGTGTTTTTTATTTAGACTAACACCACTCTTAGTTAGAGTGTCTCTGTGTTTTAGAATGTAATATTTGCCACACTAGCACATTTACAGTTCGTAGACAGTCAGCGCTAACTATGAACAAGAGAGAGAGAGAGAGAATTGTTGTCCTTACATTAAAAGTGAAATTATTTATGAATTATTATGGAGACAGTGAGAGAGATATATAGGCAGTCCCCGGTTTACGATGGGGTTCTGTTTTTACGCCGCGTCGTAAACCGAAAAATCATTGAAAATCGTCAAAAATCCTGAGAAAACCTTACTTTTAATGCTTTGGGTGTATTTTTGAAAACAATGTAAACTGCATTTTTATTGAGTTTTTCATCAAAATAAACCTCCAGATTTTTATTATTCGGGCGTTTTGGAGCCATATTTCTTCCATCGGATCGGCGTATGATGCATCGTAACCCTGGAACATGCATCGTAAACCGGGAAATAATTTCTGATGAATATATTTGAAAAGCGTCGTAACCTCGGAACGTCGTAAGCCGGACCCGTTGTAAACCAGGGACTGCCTGTATATATATATTACATAGGAATCCTTTGACCCGCTATTGCAACACTACCCCTTCCTGTCATATTAATTTGACATTTGACAGCTTTGCCCTGAGCTTCTCTTCAGCAAGCTCACAAAAGATCAGGGAATATTTGTTTGTTCAAAATACATATAATTTTGTCATTACATTATTATTATTATTATTATTATTATTATTATTATTATTATTATTATTATTATTTGAAAATTAGTAGTTGTTATTAGATAAATTATTTATTTTATCATATAAAACAAATAAACATGTATGCATGCACCATCAAAATTCTCTCATCTCAGTAAGAGAGAGAGATAGAGGATTATTATTTAATGTTATTTAATTTACACCTAAAAGCTTGAAAACTTTTAAATTACATAAATAATTAAACACTTTTTCTCAGGGTTCACAAATGTCCGCATGTCTGCAAAACACTTGTGTATGACAATTAATTAGGTTCCAATGAAAAGTTTGAGTGTTTGTGAATTTGTGCAACTCGAATCGCTCAAGCTTGGGGTATTACTGAAATTAGTGAATAAATAGTGTTGCTCTAAAAAAAAAAAGTGAATTAGTGATAATGTTAATTGTTTTTACCAATGGAGGCAGTCCCCGGTTATTATCAGGGGTTCTGTTCCTGACAGCGTGACGATAACCGAAAATTGCCAACAGCCGAAAATCGGCGATAATAGCGCCAATCCCTGGTTATCGGCTCCGATAACCAGGGATCAGTGCCGATAGCCGGAGATCGGCGCCGATAACCGGGAATCGGTGTCAAAAATCCAGTTATCGTCGTCGCTAGACAAGTACTGTAAAACTGGATCGCCGATAACTGGGGCCGCCGATAACCAGGGGACTGCCTGTATATAAAGAAAACAGGACGACCTCAATACTGTGAGAGAAAATGGCTCTGCTTATGTATACAGGGGCAACTTGATTAGTTGTCAGATGTTCTGTAAGACAGATTTATTTAATATGTATTAAAGACTTATTTGTATTAAACTTTTTATAGATATTTTACATTAATGTTAACATTTTAAAGTTAGTAAATCATTGTTATAAGCATTTTAGGGGGCGTATATACCTAAGAGTAACGAGTAACAGTTGTAGAAAATTGTTTTAGTATGGTAATTTAAGGTATTTTTTTGTTTGAACTACTTAATTAGGCAGTGAACTTTTAAAATGGACAGTTATAAGCATTTTAGTTTAAGGGTACAGGGTATTTGGCAGTTATAAGCGTTTTTAGAGCAGATTTTGCATTTCCTCGGTGGGTTCTAGAACCTATCCTCCCAAAAAATTGGGGGAGCACTGTATAGATAAAGTCAACAATGTTCATATCAACTTATGTGCAATACATGCTGTAGTTGGTCTATAAATCAACTTATGTGCAATACATGCTGTAGTTGGTGTATAAATCTGTCCCTCAAGGAGTAGGTTAGTCCTAGCCCTCACCATGCTTCCTTATTCTGCAGAGCCATGGAGTCACTCAGCTTAGGAGAAGAAAGAAGTCCCCCTCTTCTCATACTGCTGTCTCTTCTGCTCCTGAGGGTTTTTTCCCAAAAGATGACTGCTTGCTTTTGAAGCATGTATGATGATTGCTCCATGAACTATCTCCCCAGGGAAGGATATCCAGTCCACTTATTCTGTTTCGTTGGTTTCTTCTCCCCTTGCTTTCTTCCTGCTGCTAATCTTGCTGCCTACACTTCCACCACCTTCTCCACTTATACATACTTTTGCTGTATTGTCTCCCAAGGTTGAGTTGTTAGAGAATCAGTGTACAGTTTTCTCCATGCAGGAAGAGATTCTCACTCACCTGTGGTGTCCAATGTCTCTTTCCTCTATATGTTGCAACTATCACAGGAGTCTCCTACTGCTTCTCCATCTGCTGCTGTAGAAAGCCTTCAGCTCATATGCTGCTATTCTTGCGACTTTGGCTCCACCTGATCTTGTTTTCATGCCAAGGCTTGAAGATATTCCTTTTCCAGACCATCATTCCAGCGACTCAAGTCCTCTCTTGCTTCCCTCTGGCATAACAAACATTTCTGATGTTCATCAATCTGCTCTTATAGAATGTTGAACACATTGAGGCTAGGTTGCTCTTCACCACAAGAAATAGCCATCAAAGGAGAGTAGTTAGACTCTGCAACATGGCGCACTGTCTTCAGTTTTTGTAGATCCTTGTTGCTTTTGGTCTCTCAGCCACATTCTTTAAGGATCAGTTTTGATTCTAGACATTGCTTTTCTAATTGTCGTAGAAGTCCCTCTCAACCAGGTCATTGTTGTAGGACTCCAGCTCTGCTAGACCTACAATGATTACTTTTCTTGCAGATGAGGCTTGTAAATTTCCACCTTGTTGTCATGTTTGGCTCACTCTTATAGGGTTTTTTTTTGTCATCTTGCAAGAGAAGATTCTCTTCTTCACATGAAATTCACCAATCCTGCATTACCCTGGGTTGGGGTCTGACAGTTTGTGCTCCACCTAGGAGTCCTTCTTCTGGTCCTTTGATTGTTTTGAGACACTGTCACTCTTGACACTACATATCCCCTTCAGAGGACAAGCGGTGATTCACCAGGGAATCAAGTTCTTTTGGTGAAGACTTGATGAGGAACAGGTGAAGGTTATTGCATTCCCCACTTAAGGAAGCTTTTGTTTCAAACATGGACATCATGATGAGTTAACTGTGGTTATGACCTTCCAATGGCAAAGTTGGTTTCAACTTGTAGAATGCAGGGATATGACACTACTTCATGTGATGATTGCTCCATTGGGAACCAGCAGGTTTTCTGCCTGACCAGAGCCTGGAAATAGTTCATTTTTCCTCTAGGAAGGGCATAAGTCAACCCAGCCTCATCCTGAAAGGCAGGTAAGAGGACAAAGAAAGGTGGAGGATGCTGAGTAGATGTAACTCATTACATGTCTAACCCCATAAAGGGAAGAGCTGGTGTAAAAGTGTTCACGGTAATGATTTTTATTACCTGATTGTTTAGTAGTTGGATGTATATTAAGGGGCTGTGCAGTTAATTTTAATTACTTTTACATTACTGTGTATTTAAACTATGCTATAGTAATTTTATAGGTCATAAAGTTCTCCTGTCATGTTGGAGAGTAAATAATTTTGTGTATCTAAAATTATACTACTGGTTATGTTTATTTTTTAAAGTATTTTTATGCACAACAGAGTAATTTAATTTGAATTTTTCCTCTTGTATAGTATGTAGATGTTTAGAAATTTTATTCTGCATTTCAAACAATATTTTACTTCACTTATTGAGCCCAAATTCTGTCTGTTAAGGCAAGATTTTGAGTTGTGTTTTGTTTATTCTGATAAACTGGGAGACTGGTGTAATAATTTATATTGTAATTGTTGTTGACATTTTAGGTAACAAGTGGTGGTGTACGTCTCCTTGAAGGTACAGTCCAGATTCAGCATGTCCCAGTAGATGTGGGCTGGCCACTGGTCTATGCCACACTAGCTGATCCCTATTTATCAGTATTGGCAGAAGACGGAACTCTAATGATCTTCACATTCATCACCAGTCGTTATGGTCCACCGAAGCTGTACACAAGCAAACCAGTTGATACAAATGTAAGCATCACTATAATTTTATCCTTGTCTCCCTTTGTCAGAAAGATATTTTTTCTCGTTTGCCTTTCTTCCTGTTAATTGACCCTGTAAGGGGAAGTGCCCTTAGTGTACCTCACTTGGTGCACTATAGGCATAACAAAAAAGTGTGTAAAGCAGCCCTTGGCCCTTCTGCACCACCTTGTAGCCTTTTGTTTTACATCCATTCTTGCTTTCTTTTTCAGTTGTGATGTCCAACCTCTGTTAACTATTAGTTCCTAGTGCAACTTTGGGGTTTTCTCTCAGTTCCACCTTTAAGTCCTTGTACATCATATCCTTTATTTTCTGGATCTTTTTATCTTCAGTTCCACCTTTAAGTCCTTGTACATCATATCCTTTATTTTCTGGATCTTTTTATCTTGCTGTCCAACATCTCCAACTCCTTCTTGTCACTGTCTTAAGAGCTGAATGGCCGTAAGTGCCTCAGTGCTTTGCTTGACCTCCTATATTTCATTAATCATAAATTCTTGAGGTTACAAAATTAAGGTGAAATTGAGAAAGGTAAATACAGTTATTGAATAATGCAATGTATCTGGTGTGTTTGGCTACAAGCAGGAATAAAAAATATCTGAAAGGAAGTTGTTTGCAGATGAATTTGCTCTCCCTAATTGGAGACTCTGCTCCCTTCATTTATTAACTCCTGTACTACAGCTTTTTCAGAGGCTTATTCTTGCTGTGATATAATTGCTCACATGGGTTATGATTAATTTAACTCTTTGCTTTATTACCGATATTCAACCCATAGAGTAAGAGAAAAGCTATGTTTTATGGTTTTGAGGTGTGTATTTAGACATAGTTTTCATACAAGTTGATTTACTGCTTCCTCTTCAGTCTGGTTCACTCATTGGACTCTTCTGGTTTGTGTGCTTGATTTCCCATTTCAAATTTTATCTGTGCATTACAGCTCAAATTACAACCACATTATTTTCAAGCTAACATGTATCAGTGAATGTAGCTTGTGTATGCAATTCGACTGGGCTGTTGTGTCTTTCATCCATCCAATATGAAGTAACAAGTTTGATTTTTTTGTTATTTTCAGAAATCTCCTCTGCAGACTATATGTGCCTACTGTGATGTGTCGGGCTTATTTACCTATGATTACCCAGAGGACAGCAATAAAGACCGTAAAATTTACCGATCTGATGCTGATATAAAGAAGTAAGTACTCAAAATATTGACATTCGATGCTCTTGACCACATATATTTTTACTCTGTGTATTTCATGAAACCTAATTTTCCCATATTATTAGTGTATGCCTGGTGTAGAAAGCATTACAGTACTTTTCTTTGTGACACTCATTGAAAAATTAGTATTGCAGTACACTCCCTGAACACCTGAATTGCTCTTAATCCCATTAGCCTGAACAACTCTCAATTACCAATCCCACTATTGGGAATTTTAACAGCCAGCATTACCGACACTGCAGGTAAAATCTTGTCACTTGATCTACCATAACAAATGGTTGGCAACGCCGACACTCCCACTTTCGTCAATTGCTTTATGTTTGCGCTGCTTGAAGGTTGTTTCCTTCTGCAGTGCGAGGTTTTAATCCTATTGCCCGACTTCTCTTTGTATTTTGGACTTCTGGTGAAGACCTGGATTGTATTTACCAGTTTTTCTCCTGGATTTTCTGGATATCTTCGATGTGGAACATCTTTTGGAATTGGAGTCACTGGTTCCCGGTCTCAATTGGTCATCATGGACTCTTTCACCTTCTACTACTATAGCTTCTTTTTCCTGCAAGAGACGGATGAGTACCTTGAGACACGATAGACATTCTGTCAGGTATGTAGGAAGGTTAAGTGTGATGTGCAGACTCATTGCGATGAATGTTCTGATTGGAAGGCACAAGAGATGGAGGATTACATTTGTCATTGCAAGTCTTTGACTAGTAAGGGCGGCAAACGTCGGTCAGCTTCTCGTTGCCTCAAGTGTCTCAGGCTTCTGCTACAGATCAGTTGATGGATTTAGTGAGTTCGTAAATAGTCAAACAGATAGAGGATAGGATTGCAAGTAGTATGGAAAATTTAATAGCTAGTCCTCTTCAACATTTCTCAGATGGGGATGGTAGTAGTGTTAGGATTGTAGGATGTCTAATCCTTCTTTCTTTTCAGCTCCCCTGCCTGTTCCAGAACCAGCCATAATGGGTGCTGAGGGTAATGGCAGAACCGCAAGCCTCCGAGTGGGTGGGGTCTGCCGGCCCCCTCGGCGCAGAGCAGGCAGTGAAGGACTCCACCCCCCACCCCCTTGTAGTATTGATAAATTTAATGTTGATAATGTTAGTCTGGATCAAGATATAGGTGTGATAAAGGAGGATAGGTCTGGGTTAGGTAGTGAGGAGAAGGTATTATGGGTGCCGAGTCGTTCTTCTGGACGGGTTCCAGTTTCGGGTTCGAGTGGTTTTTTGTGCTCTGGCAAGAGTTTCACCTTCATCGCTTCTTTTCGGTCTGGCTCAGTCTCAAGTCAGTGTTTCAGTTCCAGTTGTGCAGAATCCTTCTGCTTTAGCTCCTAGCTCACTTCCGACTGTTTCTGAATCTCCTAGTGTAGTTTCCCCTTTCTCTGTGTTTTCTACTCCTCCATCTAGTAAGGCAGATTTTGGTATGTCCTTTCAGCTTCTAAAAGTAGTTTTGGGGACCTGCAATTGGATGTGGTGGAATATAAGGTGGATTTGCTGGGTCTTTCGATGGGTACAGACCTATGGTGAGAGGTTATTTTCAAATGGTTTCTCTAACATTAGAGAGTATGTGACACAGTAGTGTCCAGAATTCATGTTGGATATGTTTCAGGATTGTTGAGGAGGGCCAGATTCGGTGTACCTTCTGTCCTTTCGTTCTAAGTTTTCTTCTGGGTTATCTGTTGCTTCATCTCCTGCTCCCACATTCTCTGTTGCTCCCTTTTTCAGTCTCCTCTTCAGCCTCTTCTTCTTCTGCTCCAGTCTTTCCTGTGGCTTCTGCATCTTCCATTTTCCTTCCTTCTTTGACTTTGGCTTTCCTACTCTCAGGTAACTTTTTTTATGCGTCTGTGATTCCCCTGCCACCCGCCTTTCCTTCCTCAGTGCAGTCTTCTCTGGTAGGAGGAGCTTCCGGACAGGTGAAAATGCAGTTTCGGTAGAATTTGGCCGCAGGCGTTTCATGTTCCATCCCTTCCGGTATGCGCAACCCCCTGCTTCCCCTTCAAGCGGCTGTTCCGGTAGTATCAGGTATTTCACAGGGTTTGCCTGTCACTTCCAGTTTGGGTTTGCGCTCCGTGGTTTTGGCAGGGCTTGCGGTACCTTCTTTGAGCAGTCCACGTCTTTCATTGCCTGCATTTTCCGCGACGGTAACTTTGAGGGTAGCTTCTACCTCTTTCATTCTCCCTCCTTCTTCTTCATCTTCTTCTGTTCCTCCGCAAGCGGTTTCGTTTGTGCATCCTCCCCCAGGGTTTAGCAATGTGGGTTTGGCTACTCTCACTCATCTTCCCCTTGGTAATAATGGGGAATCGGCTCCGGGTTTTTCTCGGTTCAGCCTTCTCTTCTCAGCGGGTTCAACTGTGGATTCAGCTCCGGGTACCTGATTAGGTGTGGGTGCTCAGCATTCTGGTTAGGGTGGTCCGCTTACTGACTCTTCATCGTTGTCCGGGCTTCGTTCAGTGCCTCCTCCTTCGTTGGTCTTAGACCGTTTGGACATTGAGGAACAGGATTCTTATCCGGAGGTGTAGGAGATTTTGGCGGAATTAGAATGTCCTCTTGCCAGCAGTAACGATTACGGACGCATGCTTGAGTATGTTACTTCTTCGTCTCTCTGGATGCTGTCAAGTTTACAGTAATGGGGTTCTAAAAGAGTGACGGCTATGTCCCTTCGGATCCGTGGCTGTTTGCAGCCTAATAAATTTATCTCGAGGGGTCTGGCTCACCAGGCGAATGCTATAGCTTCATCTACGACGTTTGGAGCAGAAAAGTCGAAATTTCTGTCTTGGTCATCTTCCCCCTCAGTATCCGGATGTTCATAAGAGGGATTGCTTAGAACACCTTAGACTTAGCTAATTCTCATTCAAGGATGATGATGTAGCCAGTATGACGAACATGTTGCTTCTAACTCATGTCTCCAGTGTCGGCAATTTTGCATCGTCGAGGGTACAGAGTGTTGAGGTATCTAGATGATTGGTTGATCCATGCCTCCTCTCTAGAGGAGCTAGTAAGAGCAAGGGAATTCTTATGGAATTTTTAACCTATTCAGGTAAGAGGATTCTCTCTCTTCCTTTGAGGGTTTTCCCAACCCTGGAGAGGGTCCAGTTGGTCCTTCAGCAGGTAGAAGGGTTCCTGTCCAGCAGGGAATGGCCGGTACCAGCTTGGAGAAGCCTCTTAGGGAGAATGTCTCTCTCTCTCTCTTTTAATTCCAGGGTCTCACCTCCAGATGCACTCTCTTCAGGTATGTCTCAGGAATCGCTGGGACTTACGCAACGAGAACGCACTTATAGTCGGGAGCAATTCTTGCTTGTTGGATCGTCTGTGGTGGTTAGAAGAAGTGTATCTGACACCGGGAAGGTCTATCGACTCCCCTCTTCCCGACGTTCATCTGTACACAGATGCCTCAGATCAAGGTTTGGGAACAACCTTGGAGGAAACCCAGGCCTCGGGCCTCTGGGGGGGTTCAGGAACGAGAGCAGTCAATAAATCTTCGGGAAATCAAGGTTGTAAAGGAAGCCCTCAGTTGTTTTCAGTCCTAGTGCGCAACAGAGTAGTGGCTATGTTTAGCAACAGCGTAATTGCCGTGTCGTATCTGAAGAACTTGGGAAGGGGAACAGGCTCAACAGAACTCAGTGCTATAACACAGAGAGTCCTGAGAGGGTGCGAAGAATGAAAAATGTCTCTTCTTCCCCAATTTATATCAGCGAGTCTCAACGTACTGGCTGATTCGCTAAGTTGCTCCCGTCAGGTATTTGGGGGGAGAGTGGACTTTGGCTCTGGAAGTAATATGTCAGGTTCTCCAGAAGTGGCCAGCAACTGTGGACTTATTCGCGACGTGATTAAACCATCGTCTTCTGGTTTATTTCTCACCAATGGTGGTCCCCATGTTGATAGGCACCGATGTGACGTTACAAATTGGAATCACATGCAGGTATATGCCTTTCCTCCATCTAGTCTCATTCATCAGGTAATAAGGAAATTGTGGGAGAGTGTCAAGACATCTATGACTCTAATAGCTTCCTTCTCGCCATAAAACGCTTGGTTTCCGGAACTCCTAGAGCTCCTTACGGAAGTTCCGATGTCCCTACACATGCGAAACTTCTTCTCAGACGACCGCATTTTCACCATTATTATCCAAACCTTCGCGTGCTGCACCTAGTTGTAGGGCAACTGTAGAGAGAGCCGCTAGACAGTCTGGACTTCCTAAAGCTGTGTCTAGAAAGCTTTCTTTTAGCTTGAGAAAGTAAACCCGTAAGCCTTACCAGGTTTGCTGGACAAGGTATAGAAGTTAGTGTCCTAAGGAAGGTCATTCCATCTCTAGACCTTTCATAACCAAAATAGCTGATTTTCTTTTATTCCTTCGGAAAGTCAAGGGTCTTTTGTATTCGGCTATTGCTGACTACTGCTCAACGGTTAGCTGTACAGTTAGTTTCCGCTTTCCTGAAATCTCTAGTAAGATAATCGATGATTTATTACGTTCTTTTAAGATTGAATGTCCTGTCTTGCTGACTCGGGCCCCTCCATTGGACTTGTTGGAAGTACTTCAGTATTTTTCTTGTGTTCCCCTGCCTTTGAACCACAGAAGCTATAACGTTAAGACACTGACTAGGAAGTTGCTTTTTCTTACGGCTTTAGCTTCAGCTAGAGGGTTGGGCGAGCTTCAGGCAGTTTCTAGGTTGGGTTCCTATGCAAGAAATGACACGTATTGTCTGTCTTGTGGAATTTGTGGCAAAGACAGAGTCGGAGGTTAAAACTCTGCCTCGTTCGTTTAAAGTCCTTTATCTGCAAGTGTTCGTTACTGGCGATCCAGCGGAAATATCTTTGTGTCCGGTGTGAGCATTAAAGTCTATTAATCAAAGGTTGAGAAACTACGTCCGCTTCCGCATACACTTCTTGTCTCTCCACAGAATCCTTCCCGTCTGCTGTCAAAGAATGTGATTAGTTACTTTCGGAGGGAGGTGATTTCCCAGGCTTCTCAGGGTTCTTCTTCATCGTCTTCAGCTCTGTATTTCCCCAACTGCACAGTATTTGGAGTAAGTCCACTTCATCTTCCTTTCTAAGGAATTACTCAGTGCCTTCTATTCTGGAGGCAGCTACTTGGAAGTCCGTCACAGTGTTTACTTCCTTTACTTAAGAGACGTTTGATTCGCCTCATAGAGCGTAGCGGCGAAGTCTACTATCTAGGGTGCGTTCATTTAGCTGAGGTGGTATTCGCTTAGTGCGGAGGTTCAGAGGTTTATCTCTTAGTCCACATGTAGCGGCGAAGTCTATTATCTAGGGTGCGTTCATTTAGCTGAGGTGGTATTCACTTAATGAGGAGATTCTTAGCCTAACCAGATAGAAGAATTCCTTTTAGTCTTTAGAATTCTTAGGCAACAATGATAGTATAATCATATGAACTTAGGTTTAGTACGTTTTATGTACCTTAGTCTTTGATAGTTTCCCTAAGAGAGTCCAAGGGGGTGATCAAGTAGGCTAGGCTATTTCGTCGGCGCTGAGATACTTCTTCACTCGTCGATCGTCGGGCCTTATCCGGAGGATCAGCAGCTCGTCACACGGCTTCATTCCTCCTCCATGAGAGGCTCTGAGAGGTTCATCTCTGATACATGAGAGGTTCTGAAGAACCACATGGGAGGTCGACGGACCGAGACAGTACTGACCTGACGGGTGATCAAAGTACTCTCCAGCATGTCTCGTCGCCAAAAGCATTGATTGATAAGGTGAGTGTATAACTAAATAGATATACTATGCAGAGCAGATCAGTGAGCTGCCACCTCTGCGGTTGTGAAAAGGGGTGTGCTGCAAACTTGGATGGTTCTCCCAGAGGGACAACGGCTCTGCACTCTGCCTCATTCTCCTCCATACCTGAGAGGTTCTGAAGAGCCACATGGGAGGTCAGCGGACCAAGAGTACTGACCTGACTGCCGATCAAAGTACTCTCCAACATGTCTCTTCACTGAAAGTATTGATTGGTATGGTGAGTGTATGACTAGACAGATATTTTATGCAGAGCAGATTGGTGAGCTACCATTTCTGTGTTTGTCAAAAGGCATGCAATAGAATTGATCCCTCCTCCTGTAAATGTTGTTAATCAGGCAAATTTAGGTGTTCAGGGAGTGTATTGCAATATGAAGTTTTCATTAGTTCCTCATTGGACGGGTTGGTATCGTTCTCGGCTAGCACTCTGCTGGGCCCGTGTTCGATTCTCTGACTGGCCAATGAAGAATTAGAGAAATTTATTTCTGGTGATAGAAAAATTCATTTCTCGTTATAATGTGGTTCGGATTCAACAATAAGCTGTAGATCCCATTGCTAGGTAACCAATTAGTTCTGAGCCACGTAAAATAAATCTAATCCTTCAGGCCAGCTCAGTGGTCTGGTTAAACTAAGGTATACTTAACGCATAATAAAACTAATATTGTAATACCTGAACACCTGAATGATTCCCACCCTCCTTTCCCCACATCAGTTTTGACCTTGAATAAAGCAATTGATGAAAGTGGGAGTGTCGGCGCACACCTGTGTCAGCATTGCCAACCGTTTGTTATGGTTGTTCAAGTGATAAGGTTTTACTTGCAGCGTTGGTAATGCTGGCTGTTAAAATTCCCAATAGTGGGACTGGTAATTGAGAGTTGTTCAGGCTAATGGGATTAAGGGCGAATTCAGGTGTTCAGGTAAGTATTACAATATTAGGTTTATTATGAAAACGTCATTTTTTAGCATACAGTACATTGCTCATTTCATTAATGCAAATAAGGAAAGTAATGATGTCTGTAACTTTGTGGAACAAATTATCCAACACTCAGTGCATGCTGTTTATCCAGTATTCTTGATCTCTTTTTGCCCCCTTTCAACAATTAGGGAGAATCTTCATTCCAACACTCAGTCATGTTATTTATCAAATATTCTTGATCTCTTCTTGCTCCCTTTTAGCTATTACGAAGAATCTTCTTTCCAACATACAACGCATGTTATTTATCTATATTCTTGATCTCTTCTTACTACCTTTTAACTAATATGAAGAATCTTTTTTCTTTTTTGTAGCTTGTACTCTTGCTTTTCTCTTACAAATTTACTCCATTCTTATGCTCTTAAAAATTTTAGTTTACTGCTGACTTACGTTAAAGTCCCCTCCCCCACCCTAGAAACTTTTCCAGGCCTCCCACACCCCCAAACCCTTTCTTAGCCTCTTTATGAGTGTAAGCAGTGTCACCAACATTTCCTTAGGCCACACAACGTTGCCAACCATCGGAGAGTGGTGTTTTCAATTTTTATAAAATCTATATATTTTATATATCTTTGGCCCCTGATCCAGTTGTGTCACATAATATCGAGGTCTGGATAAGGCGAATCCAAATAATCAAGAGATTACTGCATATGTATAGGTAATTTTGGAAAATTATTAAAATATTGCCCATAACTTAGATATTACTCAACTGTTTCAATTACTGGCATCAGGAAAAAACTGGAAAATATTATGCTAGCTATTAAAAAGTAGTATTTTCCTCTTAAAATAATTAGAAAAAGTACTTACAACACTAGTGTCTGAGTACTGTCTTGGAAGACAAAAAAGGAAAGACAAACCTCACTTATTAAGCAATAAAAGAGCCATGCCTGGAATGTTGTCAAAAGTTTTCTATACTGCGGAAAGAAAAGCTAAGAGTTTAGATGAATAATGGTTATGGTAATAAAGAAAACAAATGAATTATTAAATTTGGCAAAACAGTAAACCTAAAAGTCTAGGAAAATAAAATCCTTGTTGCAAACAGGCTAGGCAAGCACAACACTGAAGCTCTTAGCTGGTGCTGTAGGCCAGCAGGTGAGTTTCTTTTGAATTAAGAGTGGAGTGTCTGATGGCTATGAAGGCCATGAATATGGGCTAGTTATCTTGATTTGTTATTGTGAAATAAAAGTATTGTTTAGTAAACAAAAATATTGTTTAGAAACAAGGAAGGAAAAAGAGGGACTTTTTGACATTGAAGGAGAAAGAATAAGCAGACAGAATTTCTTCAGTGTGTGACTTATTGATTTCCCCTTTTCAAAAAGCTTTATAATTTTCCTCCGTTACTCTTCCCTTACTATATCTAAGTAGCCTTCCCTCTTCCCTTAATGTATTCCAGTAGTCTTCCTCTTTCACAGGGTAGGTCTTTGACTTCCCTGCCTTTTTCTTTAACAGTGGGACTAGACAAGAACATTTGGTTGACATCCATCAACCTCTTCACATAAGAAATTCTATTTGCTTTATTCAGGCCTATATGTATGTAGGAAGTATGCTATTTCCTTTTCCACATTTTTATTTGAATTTGGTTGTATTCTTTTAAATTTATACTTGTTTTGTTAGTTGAATTAACATTTTGTTAGTGTATGATTTAAGGAGTCGAGTGCACATGGGTAATGAAATTGTTAGTATTAAAATGAAAACATGAAAGTTTATTTTGTCAAGGTTACCTTTGAATTGACTCATTTTTCCAGGGATTCTTAAATTTTTATTTGTCATGTATGGTAACAGAGTTTAGTAATGACAACATTTTTATTTCAGAGAGCTGGATGATGAAGATGAAATGTTATATGGAAATGCAGAAGGTTCTGTGTTTGACCCTCCAAAGACATTCAACAATCCACTGGGCACCCAAGAAAAGAACCAAAATGAATGGTAAGTTTGTTTACTTTATTCTTTTAAGTTTGTTTACTTTATTGTTTTGAATAATATAAAGTCAGCTTTTGAAATTTTCAAAATTGGTATGGTCAGTTAGCTCTTTGGAATATTTATCAACTTTTTCAAGGTTCACTATATTGAAAGGAAAAGATTTGCCTTCATATAGAACAATTGCAAGTTAGTATAAGGTGGACAGGTTGAATATTGAATAGTTGTTAAAAAAAACTTGATTTTTAAAAAAAAGGAGATTTCACCTGTCAAGGGAAGTCCTTTATATTCATGAATGTAGATACTGTATCTTAATTTTACTCCGTGTCTTTCCATTCTTCCCAATTTGCATATGACTCTGGTTTGCATAGAAGAGTCAAGGAATGAGAGGGTTTTTACAAAAGAGAGAGAGAGCTCTTGCCATACCTATGCAGCAAGGATAATTTTAAAGCTCATATTTTCACAAATTCCCAGAAAATATTATTAGCATCTAATATGGATTACGTATACCACACTACTGGAACTTATGTGGCAATGGGTTTTCCTTTTTATTTAAAGGTTTTCATTGGAAATGGTATCCAGATATATCAAGGACTAGCTAAGCTATGAGACCATCTGAGTATTTAAAAATTTTATAATTGGAGATTGTGACCAGTTGACTCACATATCCAGCTCCAAAAATATTGAGGACTAGCTGAGCTAAGAGACCATCAGATATTTAAAAGTTTATATAATTGGAGATTGGGACCAGTTGGCTCACTTTTCCTGCTCTAAAGCAAAAGATGGTGTGCATGACATCACCTTGGTGACATTCTTCTTTCCCCAACCCAAATTTTGCCTTAATTATCCAGAATTCCAAATGGGTATTATGTAAATTAGTAAGCTTCTGCTGTATTATCTCATTTATTGTATATACTCACGTATCATGCAACTTTTGAAGACCTAATTTTGAAACTAATTTTAACGGGGTGACATCATACACGAGATATAAAATTAGCGTATGTAATATTCACACATTAGTATCGTGTTATAAAATACAAACATAACGAATATGCATCTTTTCAATGGATCTTTTAAAAAGTTAGGCTTTACTTCACTGTATCCAATAATATTGTATGTATTCTCATAATACTATTGTATTATAAAATACAAACATAGCGATCAATGTTTCGGTTTGGAAATCAGCTGAGGGCGATTATGAGGTAAGATTATTTCTCTGTATTTAACTCAATTCAGAGCGATTTTCTTGCTTTCAGCAAGTGTAAATGAATCTCTAGATACTTTATATGGAACAAGGTTATTTTTCGTTTTACGAATTGTTTGTAAGTCAAGGTATGACTTAAATAAGTCTTGTTGTGAACTAAATTTAGTAATTTTTTTTTGTTAATAAATGACATTGGTGGCATGTTTTTTGTGTAAAAAATCAAAAGATTTTTTTGTTTACTTTCACTTGATTTCATCATAATACAAGCTTTATGTATTTCTCTTTTATCAGCATGAAAACAACAGTAAAATGTGTTCTTTCACGCCCAGTAGTTTTGATTAAAATATGTTTCTCTCCAATTTTATTTATGGTTGAGTTTCATCCATGTTGCTGATACATGATAATTTATAGTCTTTAGCAGCTTGAACATTTTCTCAGCTTCAGTTACAACTTGCAGCTTAAATTTACCAGTATATTTCCTTGCTGATCTTTTCTCTATAGCGAATAAGGATATAATGTAGAAATGTATCAGTCCTATTCTATTTAACGTTATTTGTAACATAACTACAGTAATTTTTAACTATTGTATGGTGGTTGAAGTGCAAGCAAAATAGCTGTTGTTATCTGATTCGGTTGTTCATAGCAAAACAGGTGTTTCTCATTCAGTTGTTTACGGTTGTACGCGTTTATGCAGCGAGTATAACATTAACGATCCTTTTTTCATTTTCTTTTACCTATTTAACTTATTTAACTAGAAGATGGGATAGATAAAGAGATGGAGGGAGATGTGATAGATAAAGAGATGGAGGGAAAGAGATTAGTCTATTATAATTTGGTCTCTTAAAAAAAGGAACTCTCATGATACACAAGATACATGATAAAATCATTTTTTAAGGGTGAAAATTTGGGGGTCACACGATACGTGAGATCAAGCATTACATGAGTGTAAATGGTATGTTGATGGTTTCCGTAAAGGAAAATTTATCTTTGCTAGCATTATGATGGTTTATTCTGTGAGCATTTTTTTCCTCTTTCTTTGATGCTTTACTTGTTCATTGAGTGTGTGTAATAGTTTTTCTGTAACTTCATAGATATCTTCACTTGTTGTAAATTACATGAATGTCTTTTTTTTTTTAGTGAGGTACTGCTGTTTCAGACCTTTAAATTAAAGTAACCTAACCAGATCTGCAAGTCATATTTCTAGACATAGGTCTGACCCTAGTATTTATTCTTAATGAGAAGTGAAAATTGAAGTAATAAACTAAGGGTTCTTTGTAGCATACTTTCAGCTGGAAGCTGAAAGTATGCTACAAAGAACCCATAACACTGTCTAGTGTGCCATGAGTGGCACACTGTATTTAGTACCCCCTCTTTTGGTTAAACTTTGCATTTACAATTAGGACATCTGTGACCTTAAAACCCTATTTTATAATGTCACTGTAAACAAAACTTGAGGATCACTTACAAGTATTACTGAATAGGTGGAGGAAATGGCAGAAGGAAGTTCGACCAACTTTCTGGTTGGTTGGTGTCCGTGAAGATGGAAGCTTGGAGATATACACATTGCCTGATTTTAGACTTGCGTATGCTGTGAAGAACTTCTGGATGGGTGAGTTACGTCTAAGCATTGAATTTGAACTTTGTTGTTTTACAATGCTATGTGTCATGGTAGAAAGATAAAATTATGATTTTATGTACAGTACAGCATTATATACAGTACAAGTGTAGTACAGTAGGAAGGTAATAGTTGTGCTGTAGAGTAATTTACTTTGTCAGTGCATTTACTGCTCACACAGTTATTAATTCTGGTACACATATTCTTCTGCAGAACTAGCTGTATGTGTAAGTCAGAGTCTGTCTGTACACGGTAACATGTTTTATAGTTGTACAGTATTAAATACAAGTACCGAGTTAATATAAGTTGTAATCAAAATTAACATTTTTTTCAGGACACAGAGTTTTGATAGACAGTAGCCAGGTTATTCCACCACCTCCACTTCCCCCGTCAACTCTTCCTCCACCTCCAACACCAGTTCTTGAGAACTATTCTGTTATCCATGAGGTAATTTTAACTTTAAATTGAATACTCTATGACTACTACCTTCCTGCCATGGCAGCCATGTAACTATTTTTCTTTTAACTAGCTAGCTTCCAACTATAGTCTCTTTGCATTAAACTTCAACTATTGCTAATGTTTTTAAAACTACTCTTAATTTGTTTCATGGTGACCTTGTTTCCTATGTCACTGATATTCAGTTGTCTTCTCTATGGGATGTTGAAGAATGATTGGTCATTGCTTTTGGTATTTCTAGGGTATTTAACAATTAGGTATAGAGCTCTGTTAGCCAAACTTCACGCTTATTGAGTCGCACATTCCTTCAGTGTTTGTCCTGCTACTGCTGTGTCTACTGCTTTTCTTACCACTGTTCTCATGCTTTCTCATCATGTTCCACGCAATCTTAGACATGTAAAATGAGTTCTCTTCACTTTTCAATGTCCGTGATTTTTCTGCCTCAACTCCCCATCCATCCCCTTTCTCCATGTTTTCCTCAATCTTCTGACAGGTCTTCATCTTTCTAATTCCATATGTAATACTTTTTGGATGAACTGTTCCACACCTCTCTCATCACATCCCAAACTATATCAATTTTTTACTTCTCAGTCTTTCTTCCAGCCTGTAGATGCCAGATCTCTTCACAAATCCCTTTGTCTTAATGTGGTCTTCCAATTGCCATAAGCCTAGTATGGTATATATGTTTACTTTTAGTGCTCTTCTCTCCATTTCACTCTTTATCTTATGAACTTCCTAAAATAATATTGTTAGCACCTGTCGACATTAAGCACCTCCTAGCACTTGGTTTTTTGCAGTCTTGTGTAGTTTCTTTCATTTCTTTAATAAACAACAAAGGCCTCAGTGCTGATCCTTGATGAACACCACATCTTTTTTTAGATTCTTCTGATATACCTTTCCCTGTCATCTCTTGCTTAATAAGTCTATTTAGTACCAGCCACTTGCATAATGCCCATTTAATTATAAGTCTTGGTACTCTGACAAATGACTTTTCAAGTTCCACAAATATGTGGTATAATCTCTCTTTTGTTGCATGGTACTTTTCCTGTAGTGTCCTCATTATACAAATTGCTTCTGTTGTTGATCTTTCTTGCATAGAGCCAATATGATAATTGGCAGTTTAAGTCATTTTTCTCAGCCTTTCCTCCAGTACCTTTTCAGAATTTCATAAGATGCTGAATTATTCTTATTCCATTGTAATTTCCCCTTAGCAGTGCATCCAGTTTACCATTGTATGCAGTTACTGTAAGGTTCTCTTACTACTCTATCAGGTTTTCATGCATTCTAGTACACTTATGGATGATTGGCTTTCATGCTGAGTTTATTAAGTCACTTGTTATTGTAGATGGTCCTAAGGTGTGTTGTCTGTCTTCTGTCCAAGGGCCCTTTATAACCTCTTTAGCTGTTATATTCTCGGTTGGTCCCTTAATTATGCCAGTGTCCTGGTCATTTTCTTTATGTAGATTTTTCAAATATTGGCAGTCCCTGCTTATTGGCGGCATTGGTTGACGACGTTTCGGTGTTATGGTGCTTGGATAGCGACATTGTTAACTGTATTTTTGCCACTGGTAAGCGATTTTCGGTGCCAGTAAGCCATTTATCAGCATTGGTTAACCACGCCATTAAGCTGTTTATCGGCACTATTATTGCTGATTTTCGGTTATTGGTGGTTTTCGGTTACCGGCACTCGGCCGGGAACAGAACCCCCACTGTAAATCGGGTACTGCCTCATTCATTCAAATATCCTTTATTTACAACTAATTTCTCCATTTCCACATTTGATATCTGTGTTCCTTTTACATCTTTCCATCTTTCCGTAGCCACTTTGCTAGCCTGAATATTTTCTCTTTTCCCTCCACCTTGTTGAGTCTGATTCAGTTCCTCCCAATGCATCTTCTTTCCCCTTGCCACCTGCCTTTAAATCTCTCTCCTATTATTGTTGTATACATATTCACCCTCTTCCCTGCCTGCACTCTGTCAGTGCTTGAAAGCTTGCTTCTCTGAAGGATGTTATGGCCTCTCAACAGTGCAATGAGGTTTAGGGGTAGATTTAGGAATCTGAACAATATAATCTCTCCAAGGCAAGTTAGATATACTAACACCGAAAATATTGATATAAGTGTGATGATCAATTCAATTTTCACGAAAAATAATCAAACCAATTGGATGGAAGAGCAGCCAAAGAAATGGGTAACAGCTGTGTATAAGAGATATTGAATTCAAGTTACAGGATTTAACTTCAAAACAGCTCACAAGATCAGAGTTAATAGAAGAAAGGGCAACTCATGATTGAGTTTAATCTACAGAAAATGGTTTGGAAAACAAGGAAGAAAGAATATGGTAGGCTGAATAATTGGTGAAGCATGCTTTACACAACACAAATTGCTGTAGGCTGATTTAATTGTGAGTGATAGAAAGGAGATTAAAGAAGACCTAATCAGAAGAATAAAAACATGGAACACATAAATGAAGTTGTCAGAGTATCAAGAAACAGTGACAACAAATATAGCATTAAAAAGAAAAGTAAATATAGCATCAAAATGAGATCAGTGGAACACTTTTCCTGTGGTATACATTAAAATGATGTATGCAGATTTATAAAAAAATTAAATTTTATTTTCATATGAATCAAAGTTATTATCTGTTTAGATGGTGACCATAAGTGTAGGCACCGTACTGGCATACCAAAAGAATTAATGCAGTCAGTGTATCATTTTGCTGAATTTTGGGTCCATCATTGTGCCTCTTATTACTCCCATTGTCCCTCCTTCTGATTATATAAAGATGGTAATATGCTCTGAAGGTGGTGAGTGATGAAGTGAGCTTATCAAATACTTTAAGCCACTGCTAGGTCCTACATTGTGTTCTTTGTATCTTATAATATTTTTTCTTATTTACTTTTATCTAGTGTGTCTGTAAGCCTGATGTTTGTTAAATTGTTAACATTTTATTTATCTGTTCTTCTAGTGCTTTACCTTTATGTAGATTGTATGATTTATTTTGTATTTTATGTACTTGATATTTTACTTTATGTTTCACTGATGTATTGTACGTACTTAATATTTTTACTTTATGTTTCACCAATACATTTTCATGTCCAAATTTTTGTAGTTAAGAAATCTTTTTTTCTTTCTGCTTTAAAGGTTTTGATGGTGGGAATGGGGAACCGTAATTTGAGGCCTGTTCTCTTTGCAAGGGTGGATGAAGATCTGCTGATGTATGAAGTTTTTCCTTTCTATGAAAACCTCGCAACAAGTCAACTGAAGATAAGGTATGGACAATCAGGCCTTTGGTAAGTTTAACATTTAAAAGCAGGTGAAAATTTTTTCCTTTTTTTATCGTTTTACACTTCCTGGATATTGGAAATCACTTTATCAAAAAATTTTGCATATTTTGTTGCACTGAGTGATAGTTTTAAAGAATTTAAATGAAGTGGTTTTTTTTTTTTTTTTGAAAGATTTAATGATGACACTTTCAAACAATGATGACACTTTCAAACTTTTCAAAACTACTGAATATGTAGGGATGACTGTGTTGGTTAAGGAGAGTTTGGCAGTCCACACCATGCTGCCTGTGCCACATAACCCCAAACCATACTTATACCACATTACACCAAACCATACTTACAGGCTGCATTATAGTAAGGGCCAGTACTGTTATAAGGCCAGCCTACTCTGAACCAACCATCAAGGGATGTTCATAGCTATCTTCTTGTTTGGTATTGCAAAAACCTATGGATATTACCTAAGAATCATAAATAAGAAACTGGTAGAGAATATGTAACAAGAGGATCTTTTTTTTTTATATGGTATTTGGAGTTTAAAGTTTTCTTGTTGTTGAGGCCTTTCCCTGCAGATTAGGAAATAGAGTACGCTGACAACTTTGGATGTACAGTTGTATTGCATTTTACTGACTTCTGCAATATATCTGAACTTTGCCACTATTTTATCCTTTTTCAAGTCAAAAAGGTTTTATAATTTTATGCTAAAAATCTTTCAACTGGAAGAGGCAAGGAGCAGAGACTGGATAGGGTGCTATAAAAGATGCTTAAATTTACAGCTGAGATATTAGAGGTGAATTTTGCAGGCTAATTGGCCAAGTGATTTCTTAGTTGGTAGATTGAGGCTCAGACATACTGTACTAAATTGGCGGCAGTGTAGCCTTAACAGAGTCCATGCCAATAACTTAGTTACCTGCATGATATCATTTTATGGCATTAGACTGAAATTATTTGTACTTTTTCATGAGAAACACATGAAAAGTACAAAATGAAGAGTTTGATTTGACAGTGGTAGCCATAAGTTGAAGAAAATTAATGAAAACTGGGCTTGGATTATCTATAATACTACAGCAAGTGGATAATTTTTGTTGCTGATGTTATTGATAACCATACACAGGAAAGAATAAGGCCAACCGTGCCTTCCTCTGGATGGTCAGAAGTGTGCATGCACAGACATTCAGTCGGTGGTTGATTTTTTAAGTTATTCTTCCATCTTCAAGGCCTCAGAAGCTCTGTACCTGTAAGAATCTGACACTGCAAATAATGGCTAATTATGATTAGTAGGTGTGCTGTGAAAATTTCAGTTCTACATCTAGAATTGTAAATTTTGACTTAACACTTATTGTTCATTTCAGAATGAGATTGATAGAACACAACTTGATTTTGAGGGAAAGACGCTCTGGGAAGAAAAAGAGAAGTGAAGAGGATGGTACTGCTGAAAAGAAGATAGACAGAACGAGCAAGTTCCGCCCTTTTAGTAACATCAGTGTATACAGTGGTGTAAGCTATTTAAATTACAGTATTTGATATTATTAGTATTAGTATTAGACTGATATTATTAGTATTTGTTTCAGATTGGTGGTAACATACATAACTGTTGAATGGTTACTGAAGTTCATTTGCACAAAATTTGTAAGGTAATTTTCAGTAGATACTTATGCATTCTCACCTCCCAGCCCGAGAAGAACCCTAAAAGAGTTCAGAGGTCTGGTTAAACAAATCATTTATAACTAAATAACTATGCATTCTTACCAAGGCAGCAAAAATTAGCTATCCAACACAAAGGTAGCTAAAATATGCTGATGAATATTCCATAAAATCAAAGTTTAACTTCACCAAAAAAGTATAGGGCGTCATCTTGTATGAACTGTAGGAGTTAAAGAAAGTAAAAGCCCATTGTTTTCAGGTTGAATTGCATTATGCTAAGCCCATATTATTTAATTGTAGTGATTACTTTAATAAATACACTACCTATACAGAGTGACAGGACAATAACAATAAGTTGACCAGGCACTTTTGCCTTGGGCTAGTGAAAGGTTCTCTTGACAGTTTAAATTCATTCACTGTAGCAAAATTAGTACAGTATAATGTCTATTGTAGTTTTTCTGGACATTAGTTCATTTTTGTTTTGCTTATTCATCCTGAAGGCTGTTTGTAGGTGAATTTTCTCAACATTGACATATCTCAATATCTGCGTTACTTTTGGTATTGGGAAATGAGATTTTGACTAAGTATGATAAGGAACAGTATGATGTATTTGAATGGTTGTTTTTTTTCCTATCTTTATTTAGGTATTTATCTCTGGTCCATACCCACACTGGGTATTCATGACAGTACGTGGAGAACTACGTTATCATCCCATGAGTGTTGATGGATCTGTCAAATGCTTTGCTCCGTTTAGGAACATCAACTGTCAGAATGGATTTTTGTATTTTAATCGTCAGGTAAGTGTTTTTGTCTGCAGTTTGAAATAGAAAAGGTAATACACCATTTTTATGGAGAACCCTTAATTTTATTGTTTGAAGATCTAGATATGTAAGTTTTTGAATATGGTTTATATATTGAAGTGTTTTAATATAAAGAATGATGTGGAGTTTTTGTCCTATTCATAGATATTAATTACATAAGTAAAGAAAGGTGACCCACATGAGATGTGCAAACACTCACAAAGGTTTGTTATATATCTCGAGCTTTTAGGCATTTCATTACCAGTAAAAGTAATACTGTATAAGGTATATGCTGTTATTGTTGTTATTAGCCTTGGTATGGAGTCCTTCTAAGAGAAGGTTACTCTGAACTCAAACCTCTTTTCTCCAACCTTGGACTGTGCCATAGCCATGTACCATGGCCTTCCATGGTCTTGGGTTTGAGTTCCCTTGCCAGAGGGTACAATCAGGCATTTATCCTCTTTTTCATTCTCTTTAATGTTTTTTTGAAAAATGTGTAAGACAGGCTGATAAGAAGGCAAAAGTTGCTTGGTGGATTATCAAGAAAGTGTTTTTGTCTTTACCTAATCTTTTCATACTGAGCATTTTATTTCTAAATCCATCCTGACTGTCCTCCCCCAGTTGTTTTGGCAAACCGGGCAGATTTCACATGCCTTACAGGGTGTGCCGGCCCCACCTTGTTGACCAGTTGCTTCCCAGTTGCTTCCGGTGCTCTTTTCAGTGACATGGACTTGTTTATTTAGACTTTCAACAGAATTTTTGTAAATATTATAAATACTGTTGTTGATGGTATTGTCCTTTTGTAGTTCTGTTGATCTGTTGATTTTTACAGTGTTACTGTTGTTATGAGTCTATTTATTATTAGTTTTGACATTGACTTTACCTTGTTAATTTTCTTCTTTCGGGAGACAGTGTTGAACCACGGGCCTATTACTCATTACAGTGAGAAAAATTGCAAAGTACTTTACTCATATATTTGGGGATTATGGTCAAATTTTCTGGATCTCCAGAGTTGTGTCTGTAACTATGAGGTAATGATTTTATCTGAGACTCTTGTAAGCAGTAACAGGTCAAAGGTTGAGTTTTAATCCTGGGGTATGATGGCCCCGACTTTATTTATCGTAACATCCCACATGCGCAAGGTATGGCTGTATACGCTAAGTTGAGACGACTTATTTATCGTCAGAAAAATTTAGAGTGTAGTTGCCGTAAAGTTCGTTGTTTTAAAATCTTCAGTAAGTTCTACAATGTATATATATATTTGCTGTTTACCGCCATCCAAATATTGGTAATTCTATATATGACTGTCTTTTGGAAAGGATTAGTGTGACTCAGTCACAGGATCCAAAAGCTTCATTCGTTATTTGTGGAGACTCTATTGCTAAGCACAGTGAGTGGCTAAATTCAGATTCCATAGATCAACATGGCCAGTCTGCTCTTGAGTTCTGTGTATCCTCAAATTTGATCCAGTTTCGAGGAACCCATTCATATTTCTGGTAATAGATTGGACCTAATATTCACAGATGTTTCAGCTATTGTGAAGTCCAAGGTCTGTGAATATATATCGGATATATATACTCGTGTATCATGCAACTTTTGAAGACAGTTTTGAAGCTAATTTTAAGGGGGTCGCATCATGCACGAGATATGAAATTAGCATATGTAGTATCCACATATTAGATCGTATTATACAAACATAACGAATATGCATCTTTTCCTTGGATCTTTTAAGAAGTTAGGCTTTACTTCACTGTATCCAATAATATTGTATGTATTCTCATATTACTATTGTATTATAAAATGCAAACATAGCTTATTTTCTGTATTTAACTCAATTTAGAGCAATTTTCTTGCTTCTAGTTAGCATAAATGACTCTCTAGCTACTCTGTTTTTATGGGACAAGGTTGTTTTTCATTGTACATAGTGTTTTTAAGTCAAATTATGACATAAATATGTCTCATTGTGAACTAAATTCAATTATTTTTTCGTTAATAGATGGCGTTGGTGGCATGTTTTTGTGTAAGTGAATCAACAGATTCCATTCGCTATTTTCACTTGATTTACGTATTTACTGTATCTTTTATTGGGGTAAAAACAACAGTAAAATGTGTTCTTTCATGCCCAGTAGTTTTGATTGAAATACTTTTCTCTCCAATTTTAATTATGGTCAAGCATATCGAAGTTTACTGGATTTTCATCCATGTTGCCGATGCACGATAATTTATAGTCATAGCAGCTTGAACATTGTTTTCTCAGCTTCAGGTACAACTTGCAGCTTAAATTTAGCAGTATATTTCCTTGCCGATCTTTTCTCCATAGCAAATAAGGATATAATGTAAAAATATATCAGTCCTGTTCTACCTAACATCGTTTGTAACATAACTGCAGTAATTTTTCACTATCGTATGATGGTTGAAATTCAAGCAAAACAGCTGTTGTTATCCGATTCAGTTGTTCACAGCAAAACAGCTGTTTCTCGTTTGGTATAATTACTAACAATACTCTCATCATTCCCATTTACTTTTTAACTTATTTAACTAGAAGATGGGATAGATAAAGAGATGGAGGAAAAGAGGTCACACAACACACAAGATCACGCATTACACGAATATATACAGTAGGCTCTTCTGATCAATGCACCATTGAGGTGGACATATCTGTCACTCAGTATATTCCTATGCCACCATTGGAAAAAACTGTCTGGCCAAAATTCAGAGCCATCTGGGATGGCATTATTGAAGCTTGTCAGGCACATATTTCAGATGCTCTAGTAGATCCTGATCCTAAGAACAAGTTGAATGAAATGCTGATAGCTATTTTAATAAGATACACCTATGTCCCTTGAAAGGTCATCAAATTTATAGGACAGATGACCAGCCATGGTTTGATGATATGTGTAGATGAGCCTACCGTGACAAACAGACCAAATTCAATGCATGGAAACAAAATCATTCAAATAAAAATTACACCGGTTTTGTTGAGTCGTGCCGTGCTGCGAATAGAACTTACCGTACAGCTGAGAGAAATTACAATAATTCCTTGAAGAGGAAACTTGAAGGAATTACTCAGCCTCATCTCTGGTGGACCAAATAACGTTGTCTATCTTTGGGTCAGGCTCGTCTTCCATTCCACCACTACTAACAGATGATGTAGAATGGTTACTGGCCCTAGGGAAAAGGCTGAACTGCTTCATTGAGCTTTTGAAACTAAACAATCAGCTAAGGATGTCTCTCTCTGATATTTGTTATCCTGAACCTATTTTTACAAAATTTGCATTTCGCTCCAGGGATGTTAAAATACTGGATAATCATGATATCTGGGTTGGAGAATATTCTGATGGTTTCTTCCCTTTGTTTTTTAAAAAAGTTTCTAGTTTTTGGTCTCCCAAGATTAGTAGATTCTATAAATATTAATGTCGATGCAGTGTCTTTGGGGATGAGCTCAAGCTTAGTAATACAGTGCCTGTTCCAAAGAGCGGCATATCTGCAGACTGCAGTAACTACATGCCAGTCTCTATTTTTCCCGTGCTCTCCAAAGTTACCAAAAAACTTATTTTTAAGCCACTGAATAAGTATGTGGAATCTAAAGGATTGTTAGCTGATAGTCAATATGCATACAGGAAGCAGTGAGGTACCTGCAGTGCTCTTTTAGACTTGACATGTCATTTGCAACGGAACCTTGACAATAGTTTTGAGTCGACCAATTCAAATAGATTTTAGTGCTGCACCTGCATTCGATTTAGTAAACCACAAGGCACTTATTTATAAACTTCAAAATCGTGGAATGGGTGGATATGTTTTTAGGATTACTTCAAGATTTCCTTACAGGTAGGCAGTAGTGAGTTGTTGTGGATGGGATCTTTAGTGAACCAAGACCTATTTTGTCTCGAGTTCCAAAGGGTAGTATTCCTGGTCCACTTATTTTTAGTGTATACAAGTGATATGGTTGTTGTCCTGGAAAGCTTGATTGTTCGGTATACCGATGATGCAACACTTGTGGGTGTAATAAAGTCTCCACTTATGAGAAATGAAGCTGCCTTCAGCCTCATTTGGGACAGGGACCAGATCAGTGAATGGTGTAGTTGGTGGAGTATGAGGATGAGTTCTAGTAAAACAAAAACACTATTGATTAACAGATTTCCCACCCCATCCTCCCCTTCAGGTGGATGGAGCTTTGCTGAATGAGTCTGAAGCTTTAACTATTCTAGGTGTGACTTTTGACACATCTAACTTTTGAGAAATATCTAATGAAAGTTTCAGCAAGTGCCGCATGCAAGTTAAGTATTGGTCGTAAAGCCTCATATATTTATGACAAGTGATAAGATCATTGCAGCCTGTTTTAGGTCATTTGTGCTTCCTTTACTAGAATACTGTTTTCCAGTATGGATGTTTGCTTCTGCCAGAGATTTATCTCTTTTAGATAGAGTGGTTCTTGGTGGTAGGCTTCTGTTTCCTAATAGTAGCAGTCATGACTTGGACCATCAGTGGATGGTCTCTTTGTCACTTTTTCATAAGTTGTATTTCAACAGAGATCTTTTACACTCACAATTGATCCCCAATCCCCTTTACCTGCCCAGAGCAACCAGATTCGCTGAACAGCAGCACCAATATGCAGTAAATGTACCTCACTGTCGAACTTCTCAGTTTCAGAGGTCCTTTATTCCTCACACCATTGGACTGTGGAGCAGCCTCCCAGAGGATGTCATGCAGTTTGAAGTTCAGAAGTTCAAGCAAAGATGCGGTGCATTACTACCTTAATACTATTCTCCTTGTATTTTATACATTCTTATCTATTTATTAATTTATTAATTTTTTTCTTTTTCAATAAGTGTGATCTCTTCGTATTTTCCTTTACCTCCTCTTACTTCTTCGTAATGAACACCATATTCTTTGGAACCTTGAATATCAAGTCAGTGGCCCCTGTGGGTGTTCCTTATGGATAGGTTGCATATAATAATAATATAATAATAATAATAATAATAATAATAATAATAAAAAAATCAAGACGAAAGTACAGTCATACCCCGAACTTACGTGAGGTTAGGTTCCAGACCCTCTCATGCAAGGCGAATTTCCGTGTAAGTTTGGTACGGTCTCTAAAACTGCTAATAAATGCTTATTTCTAGAATTTAAACACTAAATATGACCCTAATTATGCTCCCAAAGTATTAAACTAACTTTTAAATAAAATTAAAGTTACTGTAATTTCATTTAAAAGTTAGCTTAATACATACCCTTAAAAAAAGAAATAAATGGGTAATGTACAAATATAGGAGAGTGTGAAGATTAGTGTAGTATTTTTTCTCTCTCTTCATTCCACCAATCTATTTTTACAAGTCTTCTCAACCTCGTTTTTAAAAAAACTTTATTCTGTCCCTTTCTCTTTGTTCTGAAATGCTCTATGTCTTCTGCATGAGTCCTGGAGCTACTTTGGCGTCTAGTTTTTCCAGATTCCTTTTCAGGGATCTTGGGATCGTGCCTAGTGTTCCTATGATTATGAGTACAATTTCCACTGGCATATTCCATATCCCTCTTATTTTGGTTTTCAGGTCTTGAATTTTCTCTCTTTCTTTCTCATCTACTCTGGTGTCCCATGGTATTGCGACGTCAATGAGTGATACTTTCTTCTTGATTTTGTCACTCAACATCACGTCTCGTCTTTTGGCACGTATAACCGTATCTGTTTTGATACCATAGTCCCAGAGGATCTTTGCCTGATCGTTTTCTATTACTCCCTCAGGTTGGTGTTCGTACCACTTATTTCTGCAAGCTAGCTGGTGTTTCTTGCACAGGCTCCAGTGGAGGGGTTTTGCTATTGAATCATCCTCTTTTTGTACTGGTTCTGTGCAAGTGCCAGACATTCGCTTGCTATGTGGTTTCTGGTATCATCTTTCATATTGCACTTCCTGCATATGGGTGAGATGTTATTTCCATCTATTGTTCTTTGGATATATCTGGTTCTTAGGGCCTGATCTTGTGCCGCTGTTAGCATTCCTTCTGTTTCCTTGAGTTCTCCCCTCTGTAGCCATTGCCATGTTCCATTGCTGGCCAGTTCTTTTGTCTGTCTCATGTACTGTCCGTGCATTGGTTTGTTGTGCCATTCCTCTGCTCTGTTTTTCATTCTCCTGTCTCTGTATATTTCTGGGTCTTAGTCTACTTTTATCAGTCCTTCTTCCCATGCACTCCTTAGCCACTTGTATTCATTGGTTTTCAGATATTGCCTCAGTGGCCTGCTCTCGATGTTGACACAGTCCTCTATGCTTAGTAGCCCTCTGCCCCCATCCTTTAGTGTTATGTATAGTCTGTCTGTATTTGCTCTTGGGTGTAGTGCTTTGTTCTGTTGGTATCCTTTATTCCTGTTCATGTACTGTTGGATCTTATGTGCTTTGGCTTTAAGCCTCTGTTTTATATCTTCTATTGTGTTGTTTGGTGCCTTCTCCTGTACTTTATATTTCTCATTCAGCTCCTCTTGTTTTCTTTCTTGTTAGCCGCTATTCTGCCATCTCTTTCAGTTTACTCAAGTGAAATCGCATCGCCATGATTTGTTTTTCCAGGCACCTTTTCCAAGGCAGTTGCTGTTTTGGTTTCTGTTGGGTTGGTTGTGATGGTGGTGTTGGTGCTTGTATCCCCATGAGTTCTACTACTAGTCTTGCTCCTGCATATGCCAGATTATTTGTTTCTGTGATACTGGTAGTGTGGACCAGTCTCATTATTTCATGAACTTCACTTGTTTTTTCCCTTAGTTTCTGTGTGTTGTAGGCTTTCATGGAGGGGATCTTTGTTTTTTCTGTATCAGGCTTCATCCATTATCTGATCTTTTCCACCCATTCAGACCTCTCTGTTACCTCTTCGGTGTTTCCTCGTGTGTCGTTGTTTGGTAGCTCATCATTCCTGTAGTTTTTTGTCATCGAATCTTAGTTCATGTTCTTGTCTTTCGTTGCTTGGTGTCATTTCTCTTTCCAGTTCCTCTCTTTCTGTCGTGTAGAGCCAGTGCTTTTTCTTTATGTTCCTTACTTGGTCTGCCAGCCTCTGTTCTGTTTGAGGGGTGTTATTTCTCACATTCCAATGTTGACCAGTCTTCTTCTGTATCCTCTTTCTGTTGGGTTGCTTCTGATGTAGCATCTCCATATTTCCTTATTTTCTTCTCTCGTCCATTTCTTCTTCTGGTTTCCCTCTGTAGCTCTAGTCTCTGGTTGCTGGTTACTGTCATTGTGGTGGTCAGTTGCTGGATGACAACCTCCAACAACCTGACCGTCCTCCCCATCGATTGGGTTGTATACCTGGCTGCCAGACGAAGCTCCTCTGTTGCCAGAGGTTCCATTTACGTTGTTGTCGTTTATTCTTTCATTTCTTTCCATCATTGCTGATTTTTGCTTTTGCTATTTAACCCATAGCTGGATCCTACCCCATCAGGAAGGTACTCATTTACTGCTGAGTAGACTGAGGAAATTATGGTCAAGATCCTTTCCCAAGGGATCAACGCCGAGGAGAGCAGTCACCCATTCAATGACTGACCAGCCCCAATGTTGCTTAACCAGTCCATCAATGAGCTAAACCACGCTGCCACAGCACCCTATTATTATTATTATTATTATTATTATTATTATTATTATTATTATTATTATTATTATTATTATTATTATTATTATTATTATTATTATTATTATTTGGCAGCAGACCCTCTTTTAAACAGGTTTTATTGAATATTGTTGATGCTTTAGCTGCATTTATTTTGTAGAAGACTTTTTCTATTTTCCTTATTGTGGACTTCTCTTCATTGGAGGTGTGTGCTAACAGCTTGCCTATATTTGTCTTTTCATGGGGGAAAAGTAAAAAATTTGGATTCTGCTTTTTTATATATTCTAACAGTTAGAATATTATGACTTATATAGTTGCTAAACACTTATTGCCGCAACGTTTTGACAGACTCTTCTGTCATTCTCCAGCGGGAGCTTGTAGATGACTGGCAGGCTGCATAGGTCCATCCTCTGCCCAATAGCAGCCAAACTACTGATGATGTCAGTCGGCATGACATCACGCAACATCAGGCCAATGGAAACGCTGGAATGAGTGTATTCCCAGGTTGCGAAGATCTGTCAGGATCGAGCTTCGCCGCAGAAATTTGGCTTGAAGTTTGTCGACTGCAACCAATCAAAATTCGCCGTCCATAAGCCCCTGCTGAAGCGCATGTATAAATTCGGAAGGACCTATGCAACCTGCCAGTCCTCTACTACCTGCCGCTGGAGAATGACAGAAGAGTCTGTCGAAACGTCGCGGCAACAAGTGTTTAGCAGCTATATAAGTCATAATATTCTAACTGTATAGAATATATAAAAAAGCAGAATCCAGATTTTTACTTTTCCCCATGAAATGACAAATATAGGCGAGCTGTTAGCACGCACTCCAATGAAGAGAAGTCCATAATAAGGAAAATAGAAAGTCTTCTACAAAATTAATGCAGCTGAAACAGCAATAATATTCAATAAAACCTATTATTATTATTATTATTATTATTATTATTATTATTATTATTATTATTATTATTATTATTATTATTATTATTATTATTATTATTATTATTATTATTATTATTATTATTATTATTATTATTATTCAAAACTTGGTCTCACTCTGATATAACATAATTTGGCATAAAGGAGAACCAGATATCACACTTCATATATTTGTAATCCATGGGTCTGAAAGATATGTAAGGAAAGGAAATAGGGTATTACTACATATACTTGGGATCAAAGTGGGAACTGCATCCATAGCTATGGGGATCAGAGTGGGAACTGCATCCTTATCTATGGTTTTACCTCCCCCTCCTTCACCAACAAAATAAATGTATTTGATTTACCTTCCCAAAGGCTTTAAAGTGATCTGCACAATATAAATTGGCAATCTCTGGGAAACAAATTATAAGGCTAACTTCCTCCTTTGGATTTTATCTAACTAGTACGATGCCAGACAATACTAAATCTAGTCAACCACAGGGGAAATAAACCGGATATGCTGTTGCTCATACTTTGAATAGTTAGTAATGCACCCATATCTGTGGTTTTACCTCCTTCCCATCCCACCAACAGTTAGTAGACGTACTTAATTTTCCATACCAAAGGGTCTATAGTGATCTACTTATTATAAAAAGGTAAATGTCATGAAATAGAGGATAAAGTATATGTCTTTGGGATTTAAAGTGCTAACCAATGAGAACCCATGCAGGTAGTATATCCATTCAACCTGTGATGGCATAAATAAAAAGAAATTAGTTAGTTATAGCATAAATTTGAAATTATAGTGGGCTCACTGCTCCCATATCCATGGTTTACGCTCTTCTTGTTCTGCCAGCTCCGCACTCTTTATAAATATGAAATTGCTGTTTGATGCAATGATGTTCTAGTTAAGACTTAAGTCATGTACCACATTCACTACACCTTTTTCCAGTCACCTGTAAATTATGACAAAAACTGCCAGCTACGTCATTTTATAGATGGATGTCAAATAACTGCATGCTGTTTTATAATTATAGAAAGGAACAAAATATTAGGTTTAGAGTAAAATTTTCTCTACTGGTTTTATTAATACAGAATATTGTAGAAGTGTTCTACCAAATGCCCTTTCATATGAGCCTTTATTTTAGGATATGAAACTATATTCTTAGATATTATAAATTTTAGGGCTCTTTTCTTTGTAAGTTTTAAAACGTAGTGCTATGCAGTAGGTATCATGTTTTGTTGTATTAATACTTTGGTTTTGAATCATAGTGAAATTGGAGGCTTTCAAGTTAAATCATAGAAAAGAACCATTTTTATAAAATTCTAGTGTATATTTATCTCTAGCATAAAGTAAGTTACATAACACTTAATTTATAAAAGATACATTATCTTTTGTAAAAACACCAACTGATAATTTATAAAAGATACATTATCTTTTGTAAAAACACCAACTGATCAGTATTCTCTAAAGTCATATGATTTTGCTGAAGTTATAATTTCTCTGATAGTTATATGATGCACGAAAAGAAACACACAATATAAACATTCAGTTACAAACATTCTTCATTAAAGTAAAATTCTTTTTCTCTATATGTATATATCTTATACCAAGGAAAATATAGCAAGAGTATATTGTTTACATGACATTTATATAGTTATTGCCTTTGTTGCCTTCTTGACCTTAACAGTGTACTGTAATTCTCAGTCCTGGAAGCTCTTAGAGTACATGCTGGTTCAGGATTTTATCTGCATTAATTAGCTTCAGGTTGTGACAGTGTCAGTTTGTTCCACTTTCACTGGTAGGTCTTGAAGTGATCAGCACTGTGCTGCAGCTACATGAAATCTCATGTAAAGTATATTACAGTTTAGTAGAAAACATTAGTTTTCTTGCTAATTATATATAACTTGTTCTATATAGCAAGTAATATTTGTACACAATCTAAGTCCTCTTCTTAGTCGTCTGGTTCTTTTCACTTTATTCCCACTTTGCTTGTTCTCTTCATCTTCACTGTCGCTTATGTCCACATGCCGCTTGTTTGTATTTTCTGGTTTGTTTTGCGTGTTTGATAACTGTGTTTCTTGGTGTCCTGACTTTTCTGAGGCATGTTTGATTTTTTGTCGCTTCCCAGTTGAAGATTGTGCAGTTACATCAGAAACTATATCGCGTTTTGTTGTAGCGTTATTTGAGCATTTGTTCATGTTTGGAATGTTGTCTTCATTGTTGTTGCTGTTACTTGACGTCTTGTTGCGTAACTCCTCCTTTGGTAAAGGAGGATGAAGTGCAGGTAACTCAGATTCAGATGAATTATTTGGAATGGTTAGGTTAGGATTTTTCTCACCCTTAGAGAGGGATTGAATAGTTTGACTGTATGTTGTAGTCATAGATGTTGCTGTCTCTTTAGGATCCTTGTCACTTAAAGTAAATTTTGCAAATAGACGCCTCATAGCAGACACTGTAACACGTTGTCGTTTATTTGATGGAAGATTCTGTAAATAAAAAGTTGATGCTTTTCATTATGTGGTAATGTTTTTCATAATTATTATTAATTACAATTTGCTCATTGTCCTGTCTAATTGGTAATCTGTGTTGTAATACAACTTTCATCAGGTAATGAATGCTCTTGCTTCTATAAGTATCCTTTGGACACTTCAGTCATCTTTCTGATACTAATTCTATTTACCTCTTCATAATCAGAGTCATCAGAGTCATCGCCATGTCTTAGCTGTGATGATTTTCTCTTCAGATCATGGTTTGTTGTTGAGTTTGTCTCATCATTTCCTAGATATAAAAACAGTATTAGATACTCAAAAAGCATAAGAAATTAAATTGTTTATAACAAGCAAAGGTTTTTAAATTTTATCATCTTTGTACTGTCAATGAAATGCCTTGCTTTTAAACAACAAGCAAAACCAAATTTTACAAGCACTTCATTGGTAATTGAAGGTGCTTCTGACGTTAATTTTTGTTCAGACTGAATATTATTATTATTATTATTATTATTATTATTATTATTATTATTATTATTATTATTATTATTATTATATTATTATTATTATTATTATTATTATTATTATTATTATTATTATTATTATTATAAATGGGATGCTGGAAATTCTTAAGGAATACCAGAGGGGCCAGGCTGTGACAATGAAGGAAAAGAATTAGTTTGGCTATGAGCCTGTAGGTTACTCTTAGGTCAGAATTATCTGTATTCATGTCTGTAATCCACCCTGTAATTATTGCTGAAAAATTAGGTATTTGAATTTGTACATGTGGCTATATTAGACCAACTTTTCCTTAATTGTAGAAACAACCAAGTGCTATTATATAAAGAGATCTCATGCAGCTTGTGTGGCAGATAACTTATCCTGAGGTTTTGACTAATCATCAGCATAGTCATCATCAAGGGCACTTTTGAGGTCTACCACATCCTGAATGATATCCTCCCACAGTTTGTAGTGTCCCAGTGCCTCAATGTTGCCTTCATCAACATTGTCACCAGCATGGTGAGCAGTGGCCTTGAGACCACTGAACTCAAGCCAGAGGAGTTTTGCAATCCTTTTACATATCCGACACCTTCTTCTTAGCTATGCTCGGCATTTTGTGTTTCAGAGGGTTCCAAGCTCTGATATAGTTGAATAGACTTCCTCAGAATTTATAATGATGTAACTTTTCACAGTTTTCTTATATCCTCCTCCTCATCTATTTCATCCTTCACAACCAGTACCTCCTCAGAAAGGAATTTTGTCCAGTACACAGCCTCTTTATAGCACAGATCACACCCTGATCTATAATCTGAATCAAGGATGTGGTGTTCTTCTATGGAAACACGCACCCTGGTCTGCTATCAGCAGTCAAGAGTTCCTCCTTCAGCTGAGGAATGAAGCATTATGTATGAGAAAAGGCCTTGGCTGAATCAGGATGAATTTTTATGATTTGCTCTTGGAAGGCATCAAACATGTCCAACTTGTGATAGATATGAACCATAGCTTCTGAGGGAAGAAATAATGCACAGGCATTAGTCACAATGTCCTTTATTGCTCTTGGACACAGCAGTTTTGACAGTAGAGGCTTTTGAGGCAATGCATGCCATCCACATCAGCAATATATGTCCTTTATTGCTTGAAGATGCCTGGCACTTTTGAGATCATGTGACTTGAGGCAGTGCATGCTATCCACATTGGTGAAGCACAAAACAGAAATAAGCTGCATTCCATGCTTTATCCACTCTTGTGTATTTTTAGATAAAAGCTGCATTCCATGCTTTATCCATTCTTGTGTATTTTTAGATAAACTTACAGAAAAGGACTTCGTATTAAAATTATACAGACCAGGCCTTTGTCTCTTATCAAGTCCAAGAGTTTTCGCTGAAGGACTCACTCTCTGTTGGAGCACTCGCTACCACACCAGCCACCTTATTTATTTAAAGCAGCAAGATTTTGAAGTTTTATCTTTTCAGCAAACTTTACAGATGCCATCTTCATCTCTATACCCACCCCATCATTAGTACCCCTGCATGTCATTGTTACATAAACCGCTGATACAAAGTATCATCACACTTATCCTTACCATAGTACACAAGTTTATGCTTTTTCCATGGAAGCATCAGCACTATGTATTTCTTGGCCAGCCATTTCATTTTTGCTGTGCTTCTTTTACATCACTTTCTGTGCTCTTTTACCCAAAGAAATCACCCAGCCTTGTCACTCTCCATCTGTTATCCATGTTGTTTAGATCCTCCGTCACCACCTGCAGATGCTTACACTTGGCACCAGACACTCAAGGCATATTTTTGAATTATAACACAACAGTTGATCAATTGATTATTTAGTGCTGAAAGTACCTTAAGATCTCACAATGCAGTGGCAAGAACATTAACAGTTGGTCAAATACAGAGGGGTGGAGAAGTCAGAGTTATGAACAGACAAGTAGTGAGGATGCTGTATAGTGCAAGGCATAATGGGTTGATGTATGCAGTGATTCACTTAATGCCAACATACTAAAATGGCATTGGAGTCCTGCCTCCACTTAGTTCTTACAGGTCAGCAGGTTTGTACTTATTTTTTTCCAAACTGATAACTATAGTAGTTCTACTGACACCTTATTTTCCAGACCTCTCTGTTAATTATTAGAATTTAATTATGAACACTGTAATGTTGGCTATCTACTATGTACAGTATTATTTAATTACACCTGGTCTTCAAGTCCTTAAATCTGGTAGGAAGGAACCCTAATGTCCTGATAGTAAAAACCACAAAACATCAGATATGCATACCCTTCTAAATATAATAATTAAAAAAAAATTAATTTCATTATTTCACTTCAAGTGACTTGTAGCTTTATTGCCTTTAGCATCTCCCATTTGGCATGTTACTTACATATAAATTTAAGTTTTCTGATTTCCAAAATGTAGTAAAACTGGAAATGACAGTTTTTGCCTTAGCTGAAAGAAATGTCAGAGATTGATCCAAAATAGTTGACTGAAAGATTTGCCAAGCTTTAAAAAGTGAGAAGTACTTCAGATGACTAAGGCTTAAATCTACTGAATTTAGCTGAAGACCTTTGGTTGTAGGCAGAGTATTCTCTGACATTGTAAAGCTTATTAGTGGCCAAAAGGATTATATAAGCATTAGGAAGATGTAATAGCTTTGTAATTCTAAGATTACTTGTAATATGTGAGCCACTGATAACATGAGATGGAGCATCATCTAAATTATTATATATATGTCAAGCTGCTTTAATTATTATTTTGGTCATTACACTCAACAATTAATTTTTGAGTGTACTGCCTCTGATCAATTTCAGTGAAGTGACTTATTTTGAAAATACTTAACATATCACAGTAATAGGTTTGTAATGCCTTCCTTGTTATTTTTTGTAACTTGCTGTTTTCATTCGTAGTGGAAAATTCTTCAGAATATCGTGTGGATGTTTTCCTCAAAAATAATAGATTTGAATGAAAAAAACTTTTTTAACATTTGATCCCTTTGGCAATGGTTATGTAGATTACAGTATTTCCCTATGATTTAATAAAGGTTTGTAAGCAATAATGTTAATTTGCAGTTTTTTAGTCACTACCCAACTTACAAACAAGTTATGTTCCAGACACAATTCCTCTAAGCTTGCCAAGCCTCAGTAGAAATGCCCTGGGGTTGGTAACAATCCTTGCTCTCGTTTTCTGCCTGCTTTGGATTTAGATCCCCATTCTACTTGTAGCAGGTGTAGATCTAACGACTATAGCATAAGTAACCCATGTTCAGAGTGTGTTGTTTGTTCTCCTGAGCAATGGAAGAATTTTGGTAGGAAGAGGCGATATAAGGAAATCAGCAACACCATCTTGGGAAGGCTTTGTTTCCCCAACGGTGACCCTTCCAAGAGTAAGTCTCCCTTACATTAAGACCAAAGGTTTGGTCTGTATATGAAGAAATGACAAATTTTAAACCAATTTGTATTTTTCATAACTAACAAACCTGCGGTCTTAATGGACATGGCCCACCTCAAGCCACCCCCATGTAGTTAGTACCTGGGCTAAAGGAAACTGACGAATTGTAGCTGAGATGGGTTAAGGCAGGTCGGCTGTACCTTCCTCCTTACCACCATCTTGGCTAACTCCTGTTGCCACCAAAATTCTTTTACTTTTTTTAACTGGACTCCAGCAAGCGTTAGAGAGTTTTCCCTTACGTTCAGATGGCAGGTTTATTATTTATGAAAATTACAAATTGATTTAAAATTTGTCATTTTAACTAATAAATAGGCCTTTAAGCAAAAGTTTAGTAGTTTAAATACAAATCTTCATACATTCAGACAGGCTTAAAAAAGTTGTGGCTTGTCTAAGAATTCATTACTATTTCTTATTTTGAACAACCAATTGAGAAATAGCTGTTTGCCTATGTTAGTTACTGTAACTAACTCACATTTATTAAGCATTGCGTTACAGTTGTCGACTTGTTAAAGACTTAACAATTTTCAGTGGTGATTTCCATAAATGAAAATGAAAAACTTGTATTCATCCTTCACACAACAGAGAAGAAAGTGTTAAGAAAGTATGCCACTAAATTTAAGGTTGTAGATGTGACTGAAGAAACGAACACAGTAAACCCCCCGTATTCGCAGGGGATGTGTACCACACACACGCACAAACACACACACACAAACACACACCCCCCCCCGCGAATAGCCAAAATCTGCGAATATTTAAAACCCCTCTAAAAACACTTAGAACTGCCTGTTTTGATAGTTTAAACACAAGAAAAACCCTCTAAAAATGCTTATACCTGAGTACAGGTATCTTAATAGTTTTATCACAAAAAGTGCATTTGGTCATGAAAATGATGTGAAAATACAGTAATTAGTGAATATTTTTCAGTGAAAAATACTGCAAATGGGCAAATTTTCCGTGAATAGTGGGCAGATACGTTCCACAGAGAAATCCTCGAATACATGAGCCCTCAAATCCTTAGAACGCGAATACGGGGGGTTTACTGTAATGTGCGGACCACAAAATGTTTTGGGAGAGACAAATGCAATATCTTAAACTGACGAAATCACACCTTTGCTTCCTTTAATTTACTGTATTTATAGATAAAGTAAGTTCATTTTTAAACCCAGCTTTAATAATTTATGAAAAATATAATCCCAAAATGTTTTGTTTAGCAACACATGGCAGTGATGATGCCAGTAAAACACAATCAGCTGATGATTTTAAGAATGTAAACAAACATTATCAGAATGCGATTGGTACATGATTGCTATATTCATAAATTATATTATGATAATATAACAGTCATACATGAAATATAATTGTATATAGTAAGTAAAGCCAGTTTTATTAAAATTATCATTATTCGCAATACAGTGATATTATTTGATTTGCAAATAGAAATTTGTCATGTAACAACCTGACTCTCTCTCTCTCTCTCTCTCTCTCTCTCTATGTGCAGGAGGTTAAAAATTAGGTTTCAGAAAGTCACATGGTACAAGAGTATACATGATAGGCAGAATAGGTGCACAGAGCAAAATTTGAACCTATAGGTGGCAAAGGGGAGTACTCCAAACATAATTTTAACTAGCAACCCTGTCTGTTTGTATATCTTGAATGTTCATAAGTAGGGTGGTGACTTTTGAGATAAATGAGCATGAACATATAGATCCCTCATGTAACAAGTCATAACTCTTCAGGTGAAAACAACTAGATTGTTTTTTATGTCAACCAACATTATTGGGCTAATTTTGTTATTTTCCAGTTCTCTTGAATTTTTTTAAGGCCAGGTAGTTTTCTTAGTCATGTAACATTGATAATGATAAACTATTCCTTCAAGTTCCTGAGACTACCAGTACTATAGTCGATTCACTTAAGGTAGATTCTTGGGCCTACAAGACGTTTGTTTGGCAGCCTCTGATTGGCTGGTACTGGGAGCTATGCAGCTAGCTCACTGTTGCATTTTAACGTTTGTAGCTCAGAAAACTTGAAATATCTTTATATTTCATCATTTATCTTACGTTTTACACAAGATAGGACAGTTTTTGGTCATACCATACAATTCGATATTAATTGTACAACTAAATCATGATTTCCTGAAATCAGTAAGATAAAACACAAAGGAATTACAACGAGTAAAAGTGAAGAGAGAAGCATTTCATTCTTTATACCTGTTTTTACATATAGTCAGATTTTGCATCATTGATGCGATCAAGATAAAATAAAACTTGTGTTTTCATACAACAAATTCACCCTGAATACACTGGTGCTTTCAGATTTTAGATGCGTGTGATATGTGAAGAGAAAATGAATAATATGTCTCATTATGTTGCATCCGTTCTTGACTCAGTTTGGCAGTAGAAACCGAGAGACGGTGATCTGCAAAGCTGAGGCGCCGTTGACAGTTGCCAGTTAGCAATATGAGAAGTTAACAGTTTCGACAATATTTACCGTATTGTTATGCCATTACATTTTCTGTAAATAAAGGCATAGAATTCCCATTATGAATGTCGAACTTTTTCACTCCAAAATCATATAATTATGTCCATACGACTGGACATAATTATCTGATAAGAAAAAATGAATAATCATATGGATGCATCTGGATGTGTTGGCTTCAATTTAGGCTAGGTGAGAAATTTGCCTACTATAGGCTACATGATAAATAACAGGCCTGCACAATTATCAAATATAACATGTATATAGAGGAATAAATGTTCTGGTGTAAGAGCAGCTCAAACAAATTCTGAAAAAGACAGAATTTTATATTCGTTACATCGCCAATATATTTTATGGTTAGAAATAAAAAGATGTACTTTCGTTCATTGAATGAACATATAAAAACCATCAGCTTTTCGTGTTATTGACCAGAGAAGCAAGCGGCCATAATAATGAACTCATAATTATTTAGCCTGTTATTTATCATGTAGCCTACTGAATGCAAATTTCTCATCTAGACTAAATTGAAGCCAACACATCCAGATGCATCCATATGATTATTCATTTTTTCTTATCAGATATGTCCAGACATACGGACATATATGATATTAGAGTGAAAAAGTTCACCAGTTATAATGTGAATTCTATGCATTTATGTACAGAAGATGCAATGACATAATAATACGGTAAATATTGTCAAAACTCCAAACTTCTCATATCGCTAATTGGCAACTGTCAACGGCGTCTCAACGCTCTCGCTGCTTGTAGATCACCGTCCTCGGCACTACTGCCAAACTGAGTCAAGTATGGATGCAACATAATACGACATATTCTTCATTTTCTCTTCACATATCACACGCATCTAAAATCTAAAAGCATCAGTGTATTCAGGGAGAATTTATTGTATGAAAACATTAGTTTTATTTTATCTTGATCGCATCAATGATGCAAAATCCGACGATATGTAAAAACAGGTATAAAGAATGAAATGCTTCTCTTTTTACTTCTACTTGTTGTAATTCCTTTATGTTTTATCTTACTGGTTTCAGAAATTCACAATTTAGTTGTACAATTAATAATGAATCCTATGGTATGATCAGAACTTTCCTATCTTGTGTAAAACGTGAGATAAATGAAGAAATATAAACATATTGCAAGTTTTCTAAGCTACAAACGTTAAAATGAAACAGTGAGCGAGCTGCAGACCTCCCAGTACCAGCCAATCAGAGGCCACCAAACAAACGTCTCTTAGGCTCAAGAATCTACCTTAAGTGAATCAGCTATAGTAAAGTGATAAGTAATTCTGATTTCTTACAGTGCATATGTTATGTGAAGGTAGACACTTGAATTTTTCTTCAATAAACTTTACATTCTTACCTGTATAGGCCGATTCGTGGTGAATGGGTGTGTTGCCACCTTGTGATGATGAACGAGGCCAGTGAGGTAGGATTCCTCGTATGAATTTTCTAATTCCAGATTCATTAGGAGGTTCAGCTTCTGTGTCTGTCATGTTTATTGTGATAAACCTGTTTGTAAGATAGATTCTATAAGAATTTTTCATAACTGTAAGTGCAGTGAGAAGGCAGTAAGACAGTTAGCAACCGCCGGAATTGCCAAACTATTGTAAATAATACAGACCATTGTACAGTATATCCACAAGGTATAATACACTGTGTCTCACTTCAGAGATCCATGAAGCTGTAGGAAATAAAAATAAATTAAAATCCCTGTAAAGTCAGCCAAAGTAAAGAAATTTGTGAAAAAATGCAAATTGACGCAATTTATTATTCATATTAACAGTCACAGTTATGAGTGGGCAAATCAAAGACCAATGTTTTGACATATGTTTGTTAGTAATAATACTTGTTTGTAAAAATATAAAATTTTTTTATTTCTCTTATGCTCATTTTTTTGTGCATATTTATTTATGATATGCACTAACAGACTCTGATGTGCAAAGACAAGGTTACTGATCTGAGGCACAGTGTAGTCTAGCTTAACTTTGAAATGCTTAAAATTTGAACTTGAGGTTTACATTAAGTATATGATAAACTGTTGATTTTTGTGGCAAAACAGGGGTCCAGAATTAGACAAGTATGCACAGTGATATATGATGAAAAAGAAGTATGCACAGTGATGTATGATGAAAAAGTTGCTTCGTGTTACTTGGTCACCCTTGATTCATATTGAAAGCCTGGTGCAAAGAAATTTCCTTCGTCTCACCCTCCCCCTCATCAGCTGTGTGCTTGTATCCTCATGTTCTTTCATTATAAAAAGGAACTGCTTATTTAATTTTATATCTAAGATTAGATTTCAATTTTTGTAAAATACCAAGGGGTTAATAATAGATATATTCAGTGGCAAAAGTTGAAGGAAGCACAAGATGTTTTGTAGTGTCAATACCAGAAACATAAATTATTTTCCAATTTCCATAATTGATAAAACTGTAATATTATTTTTCATTGTGAGCATTTTTGACATTAGCATGTACTGTGCTATTTAATTTTAATATAAACATTGTGAGTACTATATAATATAGAAAAATTGGCAGTTCACAAGGTTTTAAAAAGGGAAAGAGAAAAAACATGCACTCACTTTTGAAGGTTTCAGACTTCATTTAATTTTTCACTGTAGAGTGTGTCATAATAAATATGTACTCTTGATAAAATTTTGATATACAGTTTTGTAGTGCCAAATGGAAAAGAAAACACGTTTCCAGGACCAGTAATATCGTCACAAAAATTTAAGGAGATGCATGAAAGAACTGGTTGTTACCGTATAAGTTTTGTTGATGCAGTTGTCAGGCCAGGCTAATTATTACCTATTACTATACTTACTGTTCAGTCTAGGTGTAGCTAAAATACACTTGGTGACCATTATTTAACTTGCATGTATATACCATGAAAAATAATTATGAAGGGTAAATCTAGCTCCTGCCACCACAAGTGCTCTTTAGTGTGGTTTATGTAATGCCATGAAAAGGGTTTAAGGTTTTTTATAAGAGGTTCAGAGGTTTTGATTTTTGACCAAGGTAAATTTTCAGCTTATCCTAGTAGTAGACAACAAAGACAGCTGATGCATTAGGCTGGCCCTGCTTTACTAAAACATAAAATGGAGGAGATTTTGAAAAGCTGTGGTTATAGAATGCTAAGATTCATTTCCGGATTGAAGTGAGAAGTTTTATTATGAATGAGGAATGTGGTGTTCAGCAGTGAAAACAGACTTGAGATCTCAGTGAGTGAAATGGTTTGGACATGTGATAAGAGAGATAAGGAACAATTTATCTGAAACCCATAGGAAATCTTTGAAAAAGACACAGGGTAGAGAAAGCTCAAGTTACAAAATTAAAAAGGGGTGACCTTAAGATAAAGATTATGATCACCTTATACATATTACTCTGTGGACATTTATGTGGTAGGTAGGTTTGAGTTTTTCTCAGCAGTCTGGATGCTGGTTAAACATGATAATGCTACTTTGTTATAAGAAAACTCATCATAATTAGCCCTATTTCATGTAAAGGCGCACTGCCATGCTGACTTAAGAGTTGAAAAAAAGAGAGTATCCATCACATTTGCCCAGCCCTTCAGTCCACCATTTGCCAGCAGTATCTCTCATTCTTCTGTGTAGCTGTAATTGCACTGGGCATACGCAGTTCATCCAGATTCTACACAAAGTTCTCTCCTAGGTTTTTTTATTATTTTTCTTTACCTTTTTGCTACCTTTTTGTCTTGGTTGTTGTTGTCTTGACATATCCATGAGGGTATATGCTATTTCGCTTTTAGTATTCATAAGCTCCTATTATGATTTATTGTTTATCCTATCTTTACCTTGCTTACTCCCTTTTGGAGATTTTCATTACTCCTCCAACATACAATATTGTGACTAGTATCTGATTTTTGTATTTTTAGCTGAATTTTAATTGCTTATTTTTTTGTAATTGTAAACTAAGTGTTATTGGGAGAAAATGTCAGAACGAGTTGTAACAGCCAAGTACACAGGTGTGGGTTGTAACAGAGTGTATAACACAGCCTTAAGGATTCACTGGTGTGAAAAGTAAGCTGAGGTTGAGACCATTGTAACAGTTGAGAAGGTAGGGTCAGACATGTGAGAAGGATTGGCCATATGAATGGGCTACTCAGAAATACTGCAGCAATGCTAGACAGTTGTCAGCCAAAGGTCACAAAAGGCAAATAACCTACAAAACACCAAGCATCATGAGAAAGTAAGATAAAATGTGATGATAATCCATGAATGGCAAGGGATGAGTGGCATCATGTCTTTACAAGACTTCTGAAACAACCTCTTCCTTGATTTTTACAACCTTCTGTAGTTGCCTTATCTTTTCAAGTCCCGATTATCGAATATAACCTCTGGAAGGTGGTTCCCCTCAGTTGTGGCAGTGGCTTTTGCATGGATGGCAGGTCCTCTTCCTTTGCCCTTGACTTGATATTGCAGGGATTTGATGTTGTTACAGTGTATGAGGTTCTTATGTGTCCTCAGAATTAGTGACTCTGGTAGCTGTAATGCCAAATAAGTTATAATCAGTCAATTTCGTATGCCCTGGTCTTTGGTTCCGAAAATACCAACATCAGGATGGCTCATGCTCTTTTCTTTTATGAGGTCTTGGCTTTGTCATCAGAATTTCCTGTTCACCTTTTGACTCCTGTGGTTCGTAGGTGTTCCAAGAGTCTTCAAGTTGCTTCTTGTTGATGGCCCTCAAACTCTCACTTGTCACTTTTTTGGCTAATATAGAATACAACTTCTTCAAGGCCATGTCCCTGTTCATCCAAGCTCCTTTGAAGTTCTTCAGTGGACTTCACAGCTCTCATGACCAAGTTTTTCATGCCAGTTGCTGGCATTTGTAAGGATTTCAGTTGGTCACAGAGTGTGGCTGAGTGGGAGCTGGTAAGCTGTGCTTCCAGCCCTCTTGGTTCCATGTTTTCTTTCTCTCAAGTTACTGGAGTGGAAATCTCTCAAGACTTCCCTTCTGTGTTGGCTTATACAGTTTTTTGGTTGCAAATAGTTAAAGGTTTCTCAGGAGGTCCTCACCCACCACAGGACCAATGCCCTTTGGGGTTTGTGTGCCCTCCTCTTTGCTGCTTAACTGTACCAGGAGGTGTATTGTTTCATGAAGTGCCTGCCTTTACATATGAGATGCTTGGTGCATGTACTTTATTGGGATATGTCTCCTGATTCATCTGTTACTTACAAAAGCTATCTGGATTTCTGAGGTTGTCGTTGGTTTTAGTGATGTCATGTAAGGGAATATGACTTTTTACATCTGGGTCTTCAGTTATCTATAGGATCTTCTGTTTCTTTACTCCTAAATTACATTTTAGACTAATAGTCACAGTCATGGTCATAATCTTCAGTGCCCTCCTGTCAGTCTTCCACTCTTCCTGGCTCAGAAGAATTTTAGATGTCACAGGCAGACAGTGAACTGAGGGCTAGGTGGTGGAACCTTTTTTCTTCCAACTCTTCAAGTTTGTGTGGTGGTGTCCATTTTACACATTATAAAGCTAATTATCATAATTGGTTATGTATAAAAACTGTTTGTTCTAAAACACAGAATTACTCTACTCTAGGTTTTTTGCTATGTTAAGAGAATGGGAAAATGTGGGGTGAACTGAGATAATTCAGGTGACTATTCTTTAGACCAATAGTACAGGTATTTAGAGAGAAAACACTGTCATGGAGAGGTCGAGACCTTTAGAATTTTATAAGACAGAAAGGACCTTTAAACACTAGAGATCGTCAAGGACAAGGACAGGTCAGCAAAACCTTTGCAGTTTTCATTATCAGATACTATACTTAGGGAACCTATAGTCCTTCTGTTGGAGTTGGAAAACAATTTGAAGGAACCTTGAGAGTATGTGATGTATATAAATGTATAATGAATCATATATTTATGTATTTGAATGAATAGGGAGTCTTAGGAGCTGCAGTAACTACAGGAGACATCACAGAAACTCTGATATTTTTCAAACTACTATGGTCACAAGTTACACTTTCAATTCAAAGTTGTAGGATGCTTTGAGATGCTCTTGTAAGGAGAGTTGACATCCCTGAAAGCAATTCCTTAATGTCAGGTACAAATAGGATTTTTAGTGTAAAATGTGTCTGAGGCTGGGGAAGCAAACAAAGTGAGTTTTAGGCTTTTGGTTTTCATTGAACATCTGGAGCCTTAAGGGAGAAAATAGCACTTTTTCATTTTTTGTCTTTCCATTCCTTTTGCTTCTTCAGCTATCAACACTGATTCGTAAAGTTATTTAAATGGGGACCCCGTTACATGATTATGCTTAATACCTCCGTGACTAGTCAACCTATTTCCTTCTCTTGTCTTATCTAGTTTGTGACATATTTAGATAGAAATTCAATGAGCCTCTTATTTAGTCAACATTTGGGTGTGTTAGTTACTTTAAATTTGTGTGGGAGTGGTTTTGTAATATATAGCATGTACTGTCTAATTTTTTAAAATATTCTCTGTAGATATAAGTCATATAGGAAGGGTTAAGTGGTTTTTTTGTGCATTGTATTCAAATTCATACTTAATATGGATCTCTTATATCTTGGACACAAGAATGATCTTCAGAGTTTTTCTTTTGTTTGGACTTAGTTAGTGCCTTTTATAGAGAAAATTTTGTGACAACTAAAAAGAAGTTGTAAGAGAGAAGTTTTCTGAATGGAGAAAACATGCAAAGGAAGAATAAGGTGAGAGATAGAAAGTGTGAATTACAGACCTATTGAAACCCATTGCATCATTTAAATATTGAATCATTCACATTTTGAAATGAACCCGTGGATAAAGAGAGGGAGGTTGTAGGTAGAAGCAGAAATAAAATAAATTGCCAAATTCAATTAACTCTTTGGCACCTAAATCTCAACATGCTTCTGTTTTAGTGCTAATATCAGGTAAAAGTTGGTAAGGATCAAACTAATATTTCAGGACATTAAATTAAAATATTATAGTTGTCATTTGATACCAAAAATGCATCAAAATTGACAATGGTTCACCTGCCATCTAAAATTCCTGACTCCTTGAGACTTCATTATGCAGAGTTCAGTGTCCATGCACCAGTTACACTAGATAGCTTTGGTACTGCACATAAACTCCTAGGCTCAATATTTTTTGTTTTTTCTCTTCCAAACCTTGCTGCTCCAGAGGCTGGTCTATCATTTCCATCAAGGTTAAACCCAGCATTTTCTCTTCCTAGGTCTAAGCTAGATAAGGGCATTTGGTTTCCAGTGTCATTAATAAAACTATTCTAGGCCAGGCTGTATATAAAATACCAGTAAAAAATATATGAACATTTTAGAAATATGCCTTTGAGGTTTCAAATTTCTGCATACTCTTAGAAAAATTTTTACCATTTCTTTTTGCTATTTTATCCAATTTCCTTCCATCTTAGTTCATATCTTAGTGTATAGTATATTTAGTTTCTTGTGTAAAATTGCTGGAATTAAGATTATGTTTGGAGTGAGAGATGACTATTGTGGGTATTTTTCAATCGATCTATTTCACTTATAAGGAATTTTTGTTTACTCTCATATCTTCAATTTTCTTTTGGTATAAAAAATTTTACTTGATATACTCGTAGCTTTCGTTATGTGATATTTTTAATTCCAGTTGGGAACACTGTAGCTTCAGGGTGTTTTTATCACACTTGATAGGTGCCATAATGTGTATAAACATTAATGTTGAGGAAGGTGCAGTTTTAATGTTCATCCCACAACAGTTTGTATTTGAAGATGAGAGATGAAGATTGCTATTGTTATAGAGCAAAAATTTCTTATTACACGTGGTGTGCATTTGCAACAAAGGAAAATAAATAGATCAGTTATTACAGTCTCACATGGTAAAGCAAATAACAATATATTAAAAATACTTATTGCTGATAGACCCATTCACATTACAGTACTGTATGTTATTTTGCTCTTAATTTCAGTTACGATGGAAGAAACTGGTATTCCTTATCAAGTGCCATTTAAAAGTTTTTAAATATCTTTGCATAGCAGAAAAAATTTATAACAATTTTGATAATCTAATTAAGTTCATAGAAACCTAATCAGACAAACACTTGAGGCTTACCTGAAAATGAGTAATAGATGTTTATGAGATCAAACTATTGTTGAAGGAAAGCTTAGAACTGTATTATGGAGCATATTTTATTTTTATTTTCACTGGGAAATTTAGATTGAAATTTAGACCTCTTTATCAGATGTCATGTTTTTATCAGTGTTGTGGAATGTTTGAACCACAGTTGTATGAGTATTGTAAACAAATCAAGGAAAAACTCCTCACCACAGCTTCTTGAGGTGCTATAAAGGTGCAACTGTCTCACAGTCAGTTATTTTTAGCATTCCCACTCCCCCCTTTTCCCTACTCACTCCTGCTTGGTCTTGGCACACAACAGCATGTTCATCCCATTTTCTGTGTGAGCATGCTGAGGCCATTAGCATGGTATGCTCATGGATAATACTTATGTGCATTTATCATTCAAAATTCTTAGTAGATTTTAGTTTTCTTAATCCTAATTTAGTGTTCTTTGCATAGGCAGAGTATACACATATGCAAAAACCCATGAGCAGTCTTACGCATCCAAAGTAGAGCTATTTTTCTTCCTTTTTATGACTTGAAAGCACTGAATGATATACTTAGATCACAGGAAATAATGTATTAGAATTTATAGCTTTTTTAGATGCTTTTAAGACGGAAAGATTCAAATGGTCATGATTATAAGCAGTCTCAAAGATTTCATGAATCTAGTTTAAGTAAAGAAACAAAAAGTATCTTTTTCATGCAGTGATTCTGACAACAATTTTTGTAAAGTTAAATTTAGGAACATTCTGCTATAGGGTAATGCTAATGTGCATTACATGATTGGTCAAAGTTATATAATTTTTATGTTTGGTCAAAGTGATATAATTTTTATATTCATGAATAATTATACAATAAATAGTAATGATCTTAATGATCTTTTATGGAGAAAATATGACTTCATTTAATGTATTTTTTTATATTTTTATTCATCCAGTCAAAAAAAATGTAAAGATGGGGATACCAGTTATAGTTAATCCACACCATTTCTTGGTGATTTAGTGTTTTCTCCATTTTTCATTTACAGTACAGGTATAAGTATTCTGTTTTGGGGAATCTTGCTTTGCAAGCTAATGACATTTATGTGTGTTCCATGTGAGTGTTCACTCATTATGAACAACAATAATAATAATAATAATAATAATAAGAGAGAATTGAAAATGTATGTATTGTATTTAATTAAAAAGATACAAGGACAGCATGGGGTATATAGTAAGCTAGAAAGGAGCGAACTTAACAAAACTGGTATGAATACTCAGACCAGGACTCAATACTGTACTAGGGTGTGTTAAGGAGGGTGCATTTTTAGAGAATATATCCAGAGTATTCTACTGGGTTGGCATAATTAACGACGATGTACTGAAAGGTGCCATGAAATTTGCTGCTAAAATGATCAGGACAAGTTTCAAATTAAATGAATTAACACTTGTATAATCTATATTTAATCATCAGTACATTACTAAGTACTGTATTGTACTGTACTAAATATATTGTGGTGGCAAATCTTTTACTTTCTGTGCCAAACAGTTGGACACTACTTGTTATTTGCATTAAAAATATTTGTGAATGTTGATAACAGCAAATTTTCATATCTTCTGAAGGAGCCATATGGTTAACCAATTCAAAGGCTGCATTAAAATCTGTTTGAACAAGCCTGGATTTTTAACCATTATCAATGTTCCCTTGTATGTAAACCAATAACTATCTTTTTTAACTAACTAAAGGGATATCATAAATACTCTTACTGTACTTTTATTTTCCTGCAAAATAGTGCAGTATGCAATACATCTGCTTGTGTTACAGTTGTTTGTATCCTCCCACAAATGAGTAATAAAGTTGCTGCTAATCTTGACAGAGGCCACAAATGGGTAATGAATTGCTGCTAATCTGGACAGAGGTCTGTCAAGTATCAGTAAGGTGTAGTGAGTGGGATATAGGGCTGAACTTCAGCAGAACTAAGACTTATTGATTAGCAGGCACTTGTAAATGATGTTAAAAGTGATATTAAATGCAGTGAATTGTATTTTTTTTTTAATTGCTCATTCTAGGCCCAGTTTTACTAGTTTATTACACGTATATTTTGAGTTTGAATCAATTGATACAGTATAAGAGTGATGTTATAGGTATATTAGGTTAGAACATCTCAGCCATGGCATGGAACTTCATAGCCTATGAAAAGCTCTTTTCAACTGGTTTTCCAGCTAGCATTTTTTATAGTATTGATTGGTTGACTAGTTGCATGTTATCTGGTGTCAAACTACCAAGGCCATTGGTACTTATTTTTTGTTTTTCTTAATATTAATACTGTAGTGATATGATCATGTGGCAGATTCTCTTTGGTACTGCCAATGTTTATTATAGTTGCAATGGTGTGGTTTAGATGAAAAAATAATTGTATAAATGGCAAGTTTGAAAAAAAATATTTTTTGTCCCTTCACCCCAGACAGCTGTATTGCAGTAAGTGGTTCTTATGGTAACAATAATACATTAACCACACCCTCAGGGCTGTGTCCCCACTACAGTAAAATGTCATAAACACACATTAGCAACTTATAACAAACATTAAAAACAAGTCAACAGCTCTGAGAGGATAACAAATTTTGGCAAATGCTGGATAATTGTATAAAGTGAAGCATTTGTTAGGACTACCAGTAAGCTGTTGATTTGTATTCAACTTGTTTATGATGTCAGTTGCTTTTATGTGTCTACAACATGTGTTTCTGCAATGTGGATGCACCCTCAGTTGCCAATTACATAGCCAGGTGGACCACATAGATGTTGTTTTTAGCCATCAAATTTTTCTTTTCAGGAATCCTTACGAATTTGTCTGCTTCCAACAATATTGTCCTATGATGCTCCTTGGCCAGTGAGGAAGGTGCCTTTGAGATGTACACCTCACTTTATTGTTCATCATTTGGAAACAAAGACCTACTGTGTTGTAACTTCTAACTCAGATCCCACTCTGAAGATTTGGAAATTTAATGGGGATGACAAGGTAAGTTCAGAACCTCATGCATCTAAGATTTCACTGCACAGGCAGTCCCCGGTTATTGGTGGGGTTCCATTTCTGAGGGTGTGATGGTGTGATGATAAGCAAAAATCGCCGCTAACCGAAAATCGGCGATTTCGGCGATTTTCAGTTATCGGCACCTCTGTTAGTGCCAATATCCAATTATCGCACCGATAAGCAGAAATGGGCGATTTTCGTCACTAGACAAGCCCCATGAAACCGGATCGCTGTTAACCGAGCCCGACCGTTAACCGGGGACTGCCTGTACAGGCAGTCCCCAGTTATCGGCGGGGTTCCGTTCCCGACAGCATGACAACAACCAAAAATCGCCGCTAACTGAAAATCGGCGATAATAGCACTGATCCCCGGTTAGCGGCTCCGATAACCGGTTAGTGGCGCCGATAACCGGTGATCAGTGCCAATAACTGGTTATCAGCGACGAAAATCTGGTTATCGTCGTCGCTAGACAAGCGCCGTAAAACCGGATCGCCAGTAACCGAGGCTGCTGATAACCAGGGACTGCCTGTATTGGTGAAACAGTGTTATGAAAGATATAAGAATTAATTTAATTTGTAGAGTATTGTATTTTATTCTTATCTCTGTTTTTATTAAAGTGAAATTAAATTAATTTATTTTTTAATAGAAATATCAGACTATGCATGTACTGTTAGTGTGATATCTTTTGAATATGATAATACTTTTTATTTATTACACCTTGTTAAACTGTAATTCCTTAAAGCATTAATTTTATTTCTTTTTTTCCAAGCCAGTTCATATGCTTGATTATCTATTTATCCAAAAATTCATGTTATATTATTCGTCCCTCACCCATTTTATTGTTACATATATTTTTCTATAATTTTTTTATTTCATTTAGTGTTGCTGGAAAACAAAGTTGTTCAGTATGCCAATGATGCAGCACTTGTGGGTGTAGTAAAGTCTCCACTTATGGAGTGAAGTCGCCACTTATGAAAAATGAAGGTGCCCTTAGTCTCAGACATGGCATGGACTGGATTATTGGCTGGTGTAGTCAGAGGAGTATGAGGCTGAACTCCAGTAAAACAAAAACCCTGTTGATTAGTAGATCTCGTATTGATTTTCCACCCCATCCTCACCTTCAGGTGGCTGGGACTCTGCCAAGGAGTCTGAAGCTTTAACTATGCTTGGTGTAACTTTTGACTCATATCTCACTCTTGAGAAATATCTAATGAAAGTGTCAGAAAGTACTGCACAGAAGTTAGGTTTTGTACTTAAGGTCTCATATATCTATGACAGTAATAAAATCAGTGCAACCTGTTTTTGGTAATTTGGCCTTCCTTTACTAGAATACTGTTCTCCAGTATGGATGTCTGCTTCTGCTTAGACAGATTGGTTTATGGTGGTAGGTTTCTATTTCCTAACAGTAGCAGTTGTGACTTTTCAGTTTTTCATAAGTTGTCTTTTAACAGATCTTTCACATTCACAATTGATCCCTGATCCTCATTTCCTGCTGATAGCAACCAGATTTACTGAACAGCAACACCAATATGCAGTAAATGTGCCTCACTGTCAAACTTCTCAGTTCCCAGGGTCATTTAATCCTCACACCGGTGGACTGTGGAACAGTCTCCCTGAGGATGTTGGGCAGTTGGAATCTCAAAAGTTCAAGTGAAGATGTAGTGCTACAATTTACTTACATTTTTATATATTTATTTAATTTATTTTTTCTTTTCTAATAACTGATCTCTTCGTTGTGTATGTCTCATTGCCTTTTGTTACTTCTTTCAAATAAACACCATGTTCTTTGGAAGCGTGAATTTCAAGTCAGTGGTCCTGTGAGCTTGTTCCATATGAATAGATTTCATCTTCTAAATAATAATAATAATAAAAAGCTTTGATTATGAAGACTTGGTCTCCTGTGTCATTGTAAAGAAGGAAATAACATAAGATAGTTTTAGAGTACTGATGACCATTTACAAAGGACATCCTTGGAGATGCTTTGTATTACAAAGTAACATCTTTGTATTAAGTTTTCACTAATCTAAAAAAGAAAAAAATTCTCTGCCCATACTGTCCTTTCCCCAGACTGAGAAAGAACAGACCTAAGTAAGAGAGTCAAACAAAACAATCTGCCCCCTAGCAAGTGGATTTGATGCTTAAGTGTTTGCATCAACATAATGGGATACCACCATTACTACTTGGTGAAAGACTGTAGCGTCTATTCTAAAAAAAGAGCTTAAAAAATGATAAACAAATTGTATCCCATTAGTGAACACATTACAGATTGTCCCCTACTTATGATGAGGTTATGTTCTAAGAGATTTTTGAGCATCCTTAACTTTGCAATCCAGCACCAATATTAACCCAGTACTTTATCGTAGATATAATGCATTTCAATAAATCACTGTATCATGGTGTGGAAAGCAAGTCTTGATTACAAATTAAACATATACCTACCACAACCTGCTGACTTGGACGGTGAAAGTTAATTTTGATCAGTTTGGAGTTGATTGTGTTGACAGGCATAAGAAAGGTTTCATGGGTTGGCATGAGAAGTTCTTTGGGTTGCTGTAAGATATGGGACCGGTCAAGGATTTTCAGACCAAGGTAAAAAAAAAGCTTCCCTCCATCTTTGCAAATGTTCTCCATGTGAAAAATTCCAAGATTATTCTTAAAGGTACAAATGTTTTCCTCCATTTTTGCAAATGTTCTCCATGCAAAAAATTCCAAGATTATCCTTTCTCTTGCCAAGGGATGTGCTCTTAAAAGCATTTACTATGATGCAGGTGTTGAGTATTTTTTTTCCACCATTACAACATTTTATTCACATTTTGCATGATCTTTATTGATTTTAATTCCGTAGGAATTTATATAGCCAACAAGTTAATGATACAGATTGTTGGAGATGCTATTCACCTTTCACCACTTTCTTTTTTAGGTGTGTCTTTTGTTCATAGCTGATGATTACTTAGCTTCACTGTCACCAGCTTACCATTTAGTTTTCTATTTTAATCCTAACTTATTTGGCAAGTGTAAGTGATATTGTTAGGACCATGGCAAGTGAGGATTAGAATAGCCTTTGTCACAGTTATTACATATAATATTTGATAACCTTAATCTAATGACTACATCTTAGGAAGCATGAACTTTCAGTTTCCATAGATCTAAAGTTAGAGGTACACATTACCAAATTTATGAACCTCCAGTATCATGTGCATGTTGTGCAACAATTCATTTGGGTTAGAATAGGATGTTCATATACTATATGGATTGTCTTTAAACACAGACCCCCCGTTGTACTTGGATTACCTTCCTGTTATCCCTTCTGATTGATTATATTGAGAATTTATTTGCTTCCCCCTTGCTAAGGTGCTTAATGAGCAAAAATTTAAGGAAAGGCAGAGAGCTCTCCCAGGTGATAGGGAGGTTAGTACAGTGTTTACTTGAGAGAGCAATTTGAGTTTTAATCATCTTTAGTTGAAACTCATGCTTATTTCTTCTTTTTGACCATCAAGCATGAAACAAGTTATGCTTATAAGAATCATTACAATTTCCTGAAATTCTTGTATTTGTTTCATTACCAGGAAGAAGTTTTGGAAGAAAGAGATGAGAGGTTTATAAGGGTTCAAGCACCAGTATTTTCAATACAGCTCTTTTCACCTGTTAATTGGCAGGTAAGTCTTGAGTAAAATAGCAGAAGCTTCTACATCTGTGTATGAACAAGCCATTAAACTTGTGCATAGCTTTTTCAACTATATCATTAATTACAGGGGTAATACAAATATAATTAGGTTGTGCATGTATGATAGCTTTAGCAACTATTGAAATATTAAAAGTCTTGTTTGTATTCAGGAAAAGAGAAAAAATTTAAAGTTGAGAAACAAGAAGTTGCTGATGACATCTGCATTCTTATTAATAACATTCACTATCACCACACCTTAATACTGTACTTAAAAAGTCATTAAACTAATAGGTTGGAAAACTATCCAGGTTTAAACTCATTTTTCCTTACAGACTTTATCTTAAATGAATTATAGAGAAGATAGAATGTTCTGTTTTTGATAAATTTTTAAGGAACAAGTGGTTCTGTTATGTATGAAAGAATATTTTTAATTATTTGTACACTAAATATGAATTTGAATCCAAAATTAAAGTCTATTAAATGAAGGCAAAGAAAACAGATAAAAGGAAAATGAGGAAAGTGTAAATTATGATGCCAAAAAGTTAATTCTGAGTTGCCACATTATAACTATACTTAGTTTTTTTTAATCTGGTCCTTTGGCAGATTGTAGATATATTAATACTTAAAAGTAGTTGTCTACTACCAAGGGTCTACAATGGTGTCATCACTTCCCCAAATATTTTTGCCATTGAAATGTAATAATGGAACTTTGTGTCTTTCAGATGATTCCAAATACAGATTATACTTTGGAACTTTGGGAACATATAACTTGTTGCAAGAATGTGATATTAGCATATGAAGGTGACAGATCAGGTTTAAGAGGATACATTGCATTAGGAACTACATTCTGGTAAGTTTCTGTCATTGTAGCATTCATGAGAGGATTTTTGTAATATCTTTATCCTTTTGTTAAATAGTCTATTATTGCAGTTACAAATTAGGTTCATAAAACCGTTGGTTTTCATTGCAATTACAAATTAGGTTCACAAAACAAATGAGTGTCAAAAATTCCATTTTGGTCTGTAATTTATTGACACTTCAGTACTTCCATGTTTTAATGTTTTACTGAGTTAATGAGAAAACTTGATACTTGAATGGATTATTTATATTAGTGAGTGAGAAAAACATGTTTTGTTTTTTACTTCAGCTTTGGTGAAGATATTACGTGTCGAGGACGAATCTTTATCTTTGATGTCATTGATGTTGTGCCAGAACCAGGTCAGCCTCTGACAAAGAACAGACTCAAACTTCTTTATGAAGGTGAACAAAAGGGTCCCGTCACAGCATTAGCACATTGTAGAGGCCTACTCGTATCAGCAATTGGACAGAAGGTAAACTATTCCAGTTGATAATACAAGATGAACTATGTTCAAAACCTCATTATGAATTTGGTTTAGAGGAATTGTGCCATTTATGATTTATATTATTGACTTTCTCTATTTTATAAAAATATTTTTTGCTGATAAACTATTTATTATCTGTTTTATTCATGCTTTCCCATATATTTTGTCAAGTAGTTAAGCGTTTACCTTAACTGTGTTAATAGACTCCTTCAAAACAGACAACATTAATATGCTAATAGTAACCGACAAGTGCATAAGTCATCAGAATGTCAAGCAATATTTGTAGCAATTGACTTACAGTCATGGCTACATCTTGAATTCTCCTTGCTAACAATAGGTCACATGTTAAGGGTTTCAGTGGTGGTGTGTTTAGTAATTTATGCCTGTCATATACTATTTATCTAAAAATATTATTTGCCATACTCTGAAAGTTTTGTTTTTTTGGTTAGTGTAAAATATGTATGTTCCATATAGTAAAGTTATTGCAAATCTTGCAATACCTTTGAGTTAATATTAGCTGCCACTCAGTTTCCAGTGTGGTGCCTCTGATCCTCTGAATTATGGCCGATTTAAGTAAATGTTACTGTTGCATTCATGCAATAGTATTAAGATGATTATCTTGTTTTCAGGTGTACATATGGCAGTTAAAAGATGCGGACTTGGTCGGAATAGCTTTCATTGACACCCAGATCTACATTCATCAACTCTTGTGCATCAAAAGCCTTATACTTGCTGCAGATATTTGTAAATCTGTCTTACTTTTGCGATTCCAGGAAGAAAACAGAACTCTCTCACTTGTGTCAAGGGTAACATGTTACTTTATATTAACCTGTAGGATATAAACCCTTTGCTAATTAATCAACTGATGTTCCTAAAGTGTTGTATTTATCACACTTTGATATATTATTCAGATAGGTTGATTATTATAGGTTTGCTTATTATTTTAAAATGGAATAATAAAATTTAAGGTAATGAAATGTAGCTCAATTAAAAATGCTAGTGTTTTCAGGTGTTCATTCTAGTAATTTTAACATACTATTTCCATGGCAGGTGTTAACACATTATCATCATTATTTTTCACCATATCTTATATAAAGAATATTTGTGTTATAATAAGTATTATTTTTGCCTCTTTCTTACGTCATAATTTGGTCAGATTGCTTTTAAAGGTCACATACTTTATAGCAAAATTTCAACTGACCTTTATCAAACTTTTTATTTTGTTTTCAGTTGAGGATGTGAAATTTAAAAATTTTGTAAGCTTCTTTAGTCTGCATTTGCAATAATAATATTCTATCTGTATTTTTTGTCTCTCCAGGATCTAAAACCCTTGCAAGTATATGGAATTCAGTTTCTGGTTGACAATACTACCTTGGCCTTCATTGCCGGAGATGCTGACAAAAATCTTGTTGTGTTCACTTACAACCCTGAATCTCATGAAAGTATGGGAGGAACTCGGTTAATTAGAAAGGGTGAATTCCACTTAGGTGCTCATGTCAATTCATTCTTCAGGTAGGTCTTCATATTTAATGACATACTGCAATTCAAGCGGGGGTTGTGCTTGCTGTGAAAAAAGGATTATTCTTGATGAGTTCTGTAAAAAGAGAATCTATACAGTATCGCTGTATCTTATATATAAGACTCCTGATGTAATGCTGTATCTAATGCATAAACCAGGCACCAAAAAACAATGAGATAACCATCTTTACTCAAAAGAGTAAACTACACACTATCAAAAGTCAGCACTGTAGGTTAGCAGATTTATCTTGCGTCATATACTTAGGTTATTTCATGAGAATAAAATAAACACTTAAGTAACTTGAAGAGTTCTGTACGTCAAGATTACATTATTATGATTTTTTGCTATGCTACCATTTTAGATGTTTATCTCTTGAATGCTAACTGTAAAGTACAGATTAGTTTATCAGGAACTATGTGGAATTGCTGTTCGCTGTAAAATATCTAGAACATATTCAAGTATGGGCTATAAAATAGGGTTTTTGTTACTTAACAGACTTTGTTATTTATCATAAAACCAGATCCCCAAAGCATCTGTGAAGTTGAGGTACTACTCTATTGCCAAAGAAAAAATAAACCAGACCCATCCAAATCTGTCTGTAAACTGTGAAAAAGCAAAATCAAAGTTAGCCTAAGCACCCCTTCATCTTCTTCCCCCACCCTGTTGCTGGGTACTGATTTCTTATAAACAGTTCTTAGTATACAAACAAAATTATTTCCATGGTTTACTGTAGGATGATTCATGTAAGCACTAAAACCTGTAAGCTTTTATCTAATAGTAATCATACTCATTTATATGAGGGTTAGGTCTTGTATTATAGGCCTATAAAATAAATTAATTTTCAAAGATATTTGTCAGCAAATTCATTGAAAGCACTTCCATGCAAGCATTTAGTTTATTTTCCTTAAGAATGAATTTCCAAACATTAATGAATATTTACACTTAATGCAATGTTAAGGATATAGTACAGTAATATTGTTCAAATGAACCAGAAATTTGAAATTGTGTTTTCAGTTAAATTTTAATTATTAAGTCTAAAACTTAATAGATATAAGGTAAAATACTTTGCTAAATATTTAGCTAAAAGCACTTGAACAGCAAAGAGCAAATTGCCATAGAGGTTATTCAGAGATAGCATAAGAGATTGAGAAGCATAGAAATTAATGGAAACTGGGTCTCACAGTAAGGGCTGTTTTTCTCTCTCACTTTACTTTTAAGTGAAAATTACTGCCTGACTTTTTTATTGAAGCATTTGAAGGTAACCAGATGAAAAAGGTGTTTTGGCTTATGATTATATCTTTGGCTAGCATGTTATAAAACTAAAAGATCAGGGCCCATCATTGGTCTGAATATTTTGAGGGCTTACGATATTTTTATTTGCTTCCATAATGTGGAATTATGTACTGTATATAGACTCAGATTAAGATTTGTATGTATAATTTATAAACTACTAATTGATTAGTGGTTCTTATTGAACCACTTATTTTCTAATCTTAAGTAGTATATCGAAGTAAATCTCAATATGTACAGCTGAATCACAAATCATGCATTACAGTACTGTCATTATTTTCATACAGTGGATACCTATATACATGGAACTATGTCTTTAAGATGGTGAATTGATAATGTTATTTTATTGGAAGTGTAATATTTGCCCATGCAAAATTGATCAGTATGTAGGAGACAATGGCATTGATGTCAACACAGTCATTTGTAAAAAATATATGACACTTTTTGCGGTAATGGAATCATGGATGCAGAGTTCTTTATTGACTAATCAAAACATGAAATTTTGTCAGATTGTGATATTAATATCAAGTTAATTTTGATTCTTATAAAAAATGTGTATCAGTGACAGCTCTGCTGTCATAACCTATATTGATTAGTTTTAGATTGATACTGCTGTAATTCATAATCATAAAGACAGTAATTAAAAAATATTCTGATAATTATTGTACAGTATAAGAATTTTGTTACTGATTCTTTCTGGAGAGCCATTTATAAAAATCTTATGAAAAAAAAGCAGATAAAAAAAAGCAGGTAACTATGCATGAATGTTTAATGTAATTTTCTCCTCAGAATTCGATGTAGAGTTGGAGATGTATCAAGTGATAAACGGGCTGGTCAGAACATAGAGAGAAAACACATAACCATGATGGCAACATTAGATGGTTCCATTGGTTACGTTTTACCTGTTAGTGAAAGAACATACCGAAGATTTTCAATGGTGTACAATCTCTTGGTTCAGCATCTTCCACATATCGGAGGTATGGTTTATGTATTTCATGAAGTTTTAATTTATCTAATTCATTTTATTTTCAGTGTAGATTTGATGATTTTTTGTCTTGTTATGAATCATATGTCATGTTGAATTAAAACTTCTTTCAAGAGTATGTTGTATGTCCTTAATATATTTTTCCTGCATTTTCAGTACTGAAATTTTGCGTGGTGTAAAATATTGTATTTTTTTTTTTTTTTCTTTAATTAGGTTTAAATCCAAAGGCTGCAAGAGCCTTCCAGAACAGATACAAATTAATAACAGGCCCTTCCCGAGCTGTTTTGGATGCTGAGCTCATCTGGTCCTTTCTTCATATGCCTGCTCCTGAAAAAATAGAGATTGCAAAGAAGATTGGAGCCAAAGTAGATGATATTGTAGAGGACTTGATGGAAATAGATCGCATGACAGCCCATTTTTAGATGCAGAACTTTAGTTTTATATATATGACAAAGTAAGTGATAACTTGATGATTTATGACATATTTTGTGTAGTGATTTGTATTGCTTATTTTTATAACTTCGGGATTTGTATTTCTACAGCATTACTAAACATAACATTTTCATTTTGGAATTAAGAGCATGCAACGGCTGTTTTTGCTTTATTGAGACACTTTTTCATATTTTCAAAGGTATATGCTATGGTATCAATCATCCTTGAGGAATGATTTCCAATGTATATCAACAATTGATTGGTCCTGGCGAGCTCTTATGTGCAGGATCTACAGGGCAGGACTGCTTTTTCGGATTTGTTCGTAGCCTGAGAGTTCCATGGACTTGAAAAGTCTGAACTCTCACCCAGGCAAGAATAAGTATCTGCAAGGGTAACAGATACAGCAGCAAGGTTGTTCTCATCTCAATAGGGGCAACCAGCTTGGCAGTTTCTGCTGTCCTTGGTCAGCTGTCGTCACCAGGGAGGCCGGGTTCTTCATGGGCGGTTTCTCTTTCTTCTTCCCTTCAATGCAAATTGAAGGGGCCCTGGTCTCCCCATTCCTTCCCTTCCTCTCTCAGAGAAGAGAGACAGGACTTGGCCTAGTGGTTAGACAACAGGTATTTCCTTTGGAGTGTCGTTACTATTTTCCCCTCCGAGATACTTTGTGCCTCGAGGCCTGCATTTCAATATCATGGAGCTTCGTAGCTCCATTTCTTCCCTTCCTCTCTCAAAGAAGAGAGGCAGGACTTAGCTTAATGGTTAGATGACAAGTATCTCTTTGGAGTGTTGTTACACACTTTCCCTCTGGAGATACTTTGTGCCTCATGGTATCAACCAGAAGGCAGTCACTTGTACTTCAAGAGGTTAGGTTGGGTACTTAACCTAACCTAGCCTAACCAGACTTAACCTGCACTTCAATATCCTGGAACTTCTTAGTTCTTCAAAAGCCTCAGGATCTGAGGATAGGTGCTCCATGGTGTTGTTGAGGAACACTACCACTGTAGTTCCATAGTTAACAAGAGAGGGAGCTAATGTCCTTTCATCTTCTCAACTGACAGTGCACTTGCATGGGTGTGCAGCAGCACACCCAGCACAGTGGTCAACCGAACACATTCCAGGCAAGATGGATGTATGGCAGAAAAGCTAGGTCACTAGGGTTGGTGTTAGGGACAGTTGGCCTCGGCACCACGACATTCCAAAGATTGTTCAACTTAGGAAAACAGCCAAGTTAGTCCTTCATTCTCAACACACCAAAGCTGTTTCTGTCCAGCTCTGTCATTCCGGACCATGGGCATAACAGCCAACTACCATACCACGTTAAAAGCACCACTTCTCGTCTGATCAGCAAAGTTTAGCAACGTTAGGTCTGGTCATTACTTAGATAGGTGTCTTCCCTGGGAACACCAGATGCTGTTGGCATCTATGAGACGCTTTCGCATCCATGGTAGAAGTCTTAGACTTACACCCTCCCATCTTTCTGCCTGATTTGCCAAGTGATCAACAGTGTATGATCATTCTGAATCTGAGGACCCTAAAGGCTACCAAGTGACCGAGAGGTTTTGCATTACCACTTAAGGACTTGACCTTCAGTACTGGGTGCCAACAACTCTGTTAGTTCCTGCTCGACCAAGAAGTGGTGCTCAAGAGCATCATTTCATTTGACCTTGTGTAATGATCAGACGGATGTATTCTACAGCTGACGTGGTGGACAACAGTACGTTCCGGGTGAGATTTCATAAGGTCACTGGCATTGGTCTGCCCCTTGCATTCAGGGAGAACCTGTCGGACAGGTACTAAGGTCGCATTAGACCACATTCACCTCCTTTTTACCTTCGGGACGTTGCCCATATATCTTTGGACTCTTTTTTTCCTCAGCTTCTGTGGTGGCTGCTGAACAGTCATGTAGTTCACCCAACTCTTGACGACAGGTAGCATCTCTTCCTCTCCCACTGGACAGAGGGACGGTTAGCAAGCCGTCATGTACTGGACAGGTGTGCATGCAGGTGTTCTAGATGACTGAGTATCCTATTTATAATCCAGCTCAGTTTAGATTAATAGATGCAACTCATACCCTCTCTCTACCAAGGGGAGAGAGGGACTGACAATGAACAAATCCGTTGGTTTTCTTCAGCTTTATTGTCACCAACAATATGGGTTCATCTAAGCCTTTCTGCAAATCAGTGATGCTACATCCCATTAATTCTAAAGGCCCAGGAGTCTGGCAGTTGAACATCACATGTGTTCAACAGATCAGAGTCGTGGGTCGCCTTCCTTTGCTCTTTCATGGTCAGGAAGAGAGGCCCAGGTGAGGCGAACTACCAGTCACTTCAGAGATTTGCTCAGAATTCTCCCACCAAGAAGTAAGTTGCCCACATGGAAAGACTTAGGGTTTGTATACGTGTAGGAACAAATGACAAATTGTTAAAGTAATTTGTATTTTTCCTAACATACAAACTTGAGGTCTTTACATAAATGGCCCACCTCTAGCCACCCCTCATTCTGCTACCTGGGCCAAAAGGTAAAGTGAATGCATGCCAATTGGATGGCGGGGCTTCCACCCCTACCAATAACCACCTTGTTTTTAGTAAAACGGCCAGCTCCAGTTTGTGCTGAAAGTTAATTCTATATGTAAAGACCTCAGGTTTGTTTGTTAAGAAAAATACAGATTACTTTGAAAATTTGTCATATCATGTAGAAATTAATATAGCCACTATGCTGCCTGTTAACCAGAGTTTACTGTTCAGGACCAGTGTAACATACAGAAATTATATGGTATATACAAGTTAGTGTGACATTCTTCATGCCTGTTTCATGTTGTATATGTGTGTTTGTGTTGTGTGTGTGTGTGGAAGGAATGTAGTTACAAGTGTTAGTAAGAATGCCTCTTATGGTCAAAGGGTTCTGGTAAATTAAATGGAGGAGGTCTTTATGTCAGTAGCCTCTCGGAATCTTCATCCATTAGACAAGATTGCTCATTATGATGGTGTCCTTTATCTTAGAATAGTAATCATGATTTACATTATTACTGGACACTATCCTGTTGAGCCATTTTCCATTAATCTGTTTCAGCAGCCAGCTATCATTGTGCCATTGTCTCTGAGCCTAAGAACTAATGCAGGCAGTGTGCAATGCAAATCATAATTAATCCACATCGGATTGAGGTGCATCTCTGTCCTCCAATAGAGCTTACACTCAAGCAACAGCTTTTGCACTAAAATGCTTGGATCCAACTAGACTCTAGGAAGATAACATCTGCTCATACAGTGTGTTTCTTATCCAACTTCCTTGTTAGATTGTTAATAAGGCTGTTTATGATTAATGGGTTCATAATCAACAAATGATGTTTCACAAAATAAAGCACCTTTTTCCATACAAACCCACTAACGCTTTGAGATTCTGATGACATCGAATTAAGTCACCCCCATCCCAACCCTTAAAATTCTGACACTCAAATGACATCACCAAAAATTTTTCAGCCAAGTGCAGCTTGTTATTTTATCTTTTTATTTTTGTTATTTTCCATTTTATATATCATGAAAATGAATTCACAGTGAACAATAAAAGAACAATATTAGTATGTTCTTATCCACTCAGGGAATGTTTTGCTGCAGACAAATTTTGGGACCCCTAAATATCAAGTGGCTAATTATAACTTGCAGTACCATCCTACTTCCCCATACTCTTTGTGGTTTAGGTTGGTGTGGAAGAATTATGTCTTGTGGGATGACAGAGCATGCTCTGAGCTTGTGGAGTAGGGTCTTTGTCTTTCAGGACTTAAAAAGTTGGGTCACAGGATAAGACTAACCATCAATCATGCCGCATTGAAAGTATCGCTTCTCATCCGATCAGTGGAGTTAGCAATAATTGGGTCAGGTCAGTACTTGGATAGGTGACCTCCTGGAACACCGGATTCTGTTGACGTCTAGGAGACATCTTTCACATACGTGGTTAGAAACATTGGGACTAGTCAGTACTTGGATAAGTGACCTCCTAGAAGCTTCAGATGCTGTTGATGCCTAGGAGACATCTTTTGCATCCATAATTCAAGTCTTGGGCTTACAACTTCCCGTTGTTCTGCCTGATTTGTCAGGAAGTCAATAGCACCTCCAGACTAAGTTCCGGCAACTTGTTTTTGGTTCCTACTCAGTCAAGAAGTGGTGTCTAGGAGCTCCACTTTATGTGGTTACATTCCCCCTGTGAGGAGTGGGAGATGTAAGCAGTAGCTGCTCCTGCTTCAATTACCAGTTGATCCACAACCTGAGAGGGTGAGAATGTTATGTGGACTTTAAGACAGTTTCAGGAGTCTCAGGGTCCAAATAGGCACTCCTTTGATGGCAATGACACCTAGTTAGTGCCATGGTTACACTATCCCTTCAAGAGATTTTTCATTCTTTTTCTGTCAAGAGTCTCAAGATCCAAAGATAGACACTTCTCGGTATGATAGCAACAACACCACGGTAGTGCCATGTTCAACAAAAGGTCTTTAGTGTTCTTTCATCTACTCTATTGCAGTGCATGTACACGAGTAGACAGAAGAGCATTCAGTACAGTGGCCAACAGACATCCCAAGCAAGATGGATGTAATTACAATTCATTCCCTAAAGTCAAGAGATAAGGACAGTTGATATTGGCACCTTGACTTCCGGAAATTCGTTCAACCTCTGAAGAAGATTGATCCTTCTTGTGTCAACTGACTGAAGTTGGCGCTGTGCTGTTTTGTCTTCTCACACCCTTGAATAAAGCAAGACATCTTTGGTATCCATTTACATCTGGAAGCTTACACTTTTCGCCATTCTGCATGTTTCGAAGGTGATCAGTGAGATGGATCATTCCACTTTTATGGTCCTGTGGTTTCAATGGCATTATGATATCTATGTTGCCTCCTTAAAGACTAGACTTTCAGCCCAATGCCATTGACTCGTTTGTTAGCTTTGAGCTGGCCAAGAAACGGTGTCCAAAATTGTCATTTCTCTGACTAGTGAGATGATCAAACGAGCATACCCCACAACTTCCTGGTGTACATCAGTATGTTTTTGGGCCAGATCTTTCAAGGCCAGGGGCATCGGTCTGTCCAGCACACTTAGGAAGAACCTGTCAGTCAAGTACTAGGATGAAATGTAATCGTGCAGATCACATTCACCTCGTTTTACCACAGGACATTGTCCATAGGTCCTTGGACTCCTTTTCCTTGGATCCTATGGTGGATGCTCAACAAGTCATGTAATTCACCCAGCTCTTGAGGGACAGGTTGCATCTCGCCTAAGTTTTGTGGCTGCAAGGAGAAGGTGTGTGTGGGACTGGCCTTTTCCCTTTCTTCTGTCTTCCTTCCTCTTCCGGTGGGCAAAGGAACAATGAATGAGCCGTAACATGCTGGATGGGTGTGCATGCAGGTGATCTAGGTGACTGAGTATCCTATCTATAATCTAGCTCCATTTGATGCAAATCCTTCCTTCTCTTTAGCAAGGGGAGAGAGGGGCTGACTATGAGCAAACCAGTTAGTTATTCTTAGCTTTATAGCCTCCGACACTGTGGGTTCATCCAAACCTTTTCGAATCAAGGATATTACATTCCTGCAACTCGAAATGCCCAGAAGTCTGATGGTTGAACATTTCTCTTGTTCAGTAGATCAGAGGTATGGTGTTCTTCCTTTGCCCTTTCATGACCAGGAAGAGGCTACCCAGATGAGCCAAACTACCAGTCATTTCAGAGATTTACTTAGAATCCTCCCTCCAAAAGTAAGTCTCCTATGTGTAAAGACCAAAGGTTTGTATTTGTTTAGGAACAAATAACAAATTTTTAAAGCAATTTGTATTTTTCCTAACATACAAACCTGAGGTCTTTACATAAATGGCCCACCTCTTACCACCCCTCATTCTCTTACCTGGGGCAAAAAGGTAAACTGCATAGAATTGAATGCACACCAACTTGGCTGGCATTCGGGTCGTTTCGGTGCAAATTGGGCGCCGTTTTTAGTACCAGCCCCTTGGGGATGTACGTAAAACATGAAATAATAATGGTAAACACCATGAACATAACGGTAAATACCATAAACATAACGTCTTACATTGTTTTGGATGTTACAGCCTAAAGTGACTTACGGCTGAAACGACCAGGACTGCTTGGTGGGCGGTGCTTTTGCCCCTATCATTGGTAGCTATTACCTTAACCACCTTGCAAAAGTTTAATGACCAGATTTCCAGTTTGCTGAAAGTTAATTCCATATATAAAGACCTCAGGTTTGTATGTTAGGAAAAATATAAATTACTTTGAAAATTTGTCATATTATATTACAGTTAACACTGTCCTCTTGGAACAGAAATGGAATCACATTGGTTGGGTGGATGGTGGTTTTATTATATAAACTTAAAACACTCGTATTTTGATATTTCAGACGGATGTTAGATGGCAGATGGGTCATACCAGTCAGCATTGCAGTATTGTCGAAGACATTATATTACTGTAAACCTATTCTGGGAGAATAATCACCTGTTTTATTGTAAATCTATTTTTTTGAGATTTGGAGAATATTTCCTCAGGATGTACTTTTCCTTTTACAGTGTATTACTTTTACCCCCTCCTTATGCCAAAATTATGTGATAATTTCAGAGTTTGGTCAGGCCTGCTTCATTTTATTTTAATTTCTTCCAACATTTAATGAGGCATTTTCTTCATTACTGTTTTGGTTTTCAATACATTTTTTAGTTTTTGAACCATTTTCTAAATCGGAATTACTCTTGATCAGTTCTTTTCCATTGAGTATTAACTTTACAGTTTCACAGCAAAAAATTAGTTCAAAGGACTCTTGAAAGCCAGATAAAATATACTGGAATCTATTTAGTGATGTTTTATTCTATTAGAATTATCTTTATTACAGGAGTCTTGTGAAAAATTTTGATTATTTTTAGTGTGTTGCACATTAAGCAACAAAGTATACTCTCAGGTAGTGTCTGATCAAACTCAAAAGTGGTACTGAAGGTTATGTGTGCGTGAAGAGTACAGTCTTGTTTTGTTATTACTGTATTTTAAATTCTCCAGTGAAGTGTAACAGGTGTACTAATGATAAATGTAAATTTAAAGGAAAGCTCAAGTGTTAAACAGTATGTAAAATGTGATTTTGTCCTTTTAGTCTTAAAATTATTCTTATTTTAGAGCACTTAGTCTGTACTGTATGTGTACATCACATGTGAGACTTTACTATTGTCTTTATACAGGTACTTGCTCTTATTTTGGTAAATTTTATGAAGTGCTGCATTGCCTTGATTCTTAATCTGGGACCTCATAGGTGGCACTCTTTATTCAGTATTTAAGGTTCTTTTTAGCATTCCCTGATGCTGTCTTCCTTTTACTTTGTCATCCATTCTCTCTAGTCTCTTCCTGCTCACCTGTCCAATTTCTGGGCCTTTTCTTATTCTAGTTGTTACAGCTTATTTGAAGACAAATCCCTTGGGTTAGCCCTGTGAGAGTTTTAAAATGAATTATCTGGATAATGTACTTCATAGTAATGAAATTTTATTCTTGGATTTTTACATATCAAGAGTTTGTTAGTAGATATTGATACCTGTACTTATATTAATTCAACTGAAACAGTGCAAAATAAAGTTATCGAGATAGAATTAAATTACAACCACCATATACGCAGTAAAATACAAGAAAACCTATTTATCAAAGAGAAGTATAATAATATCATTTATGGTGCCTTGTTGCATTGTACTTGTGTGCAAAGTAGGAACACTGGATTTACATCCTGAAGGAAGTCTTCAAGTTCAAAATTAAGGATTTCGTGTTGCTGCCATGATGCTGTTGCTGCTTTCCCTGGTTAGTGTCTCTTAGTGAATTTGTAATGACATTTTACTATGCAAAAAAATTTTATTTAAAGTTCGTGTTTACTTGAAAGCATCTGTTCAAGAGTACGAGATGTGAAAATGATAAAATTTAACGTCAGCAACTGGACAAATATGATATTTGACAATTGTTTGTTGTATGATTTAACCAGAAAGAACTGACATGATGAAGGAATTCAAGTTGCTGTCAGCGAGTTCTCAGGCAGTTCTTAATCAGAATTAATAGGATGGTCATGGTTAAGAGAAGGAAGGACATTATTTGAAATGTGGATAGAATTTTTTTTATGCAAAACTTTTTGTGTCCCATAGATTTAAACTTACTGTTAATAGAAAAGTAAATGTAATTGTAACTGGTAGCATACCACTTTGGATGACAGACTTATATATATATATTTATAATAAAAAGTAAAATGATATAGCTTTTATTCTTTTACATTATTGTTGTCAGTATTCTGATATATCTGTGAATAGATACCTCATAAAAATTCTCTTAGCAGAGTCAAATTGACCATCATGTGGCCAATTCTTTTCAGTTTTTGTTATATTAGTGTATTTCCTATTTTTTTATGACAGCCTGCAGTTTCTTCTTCAATTATTATATGCTCTTTTCATCATATTCTTCCAAAGTGTCCTCCATATTGCAAGTCCCTTGTCACTGCTTGGTGGAGCAGTACAAACCATATACAACCAAAATTTTTTTTGTTTAATAATGAAGTAATCTTATATACCATCAGTCTAATTTCTTACATCCCTCTTTGAGGTCTTGTTCTTGAACTTTAACATTGATCTCATTCTTCTCTTTGCTATGTGCTGTTCTTACACTATATATTTTGGACATCAGGCATACTTTACCACCTTCTGATTGTGACTCCATGTCTGTCCTCTTCCTGGAAATTTGTCTTGATTGCCAGAGCAGAAGCAAACTACATTGTCTCACTCCTTTCCTGTGGAACTTTGCCTTGTCAGGGATTCTTCCAGGCCCGGTGGTCCCCTCAACACTTGGGTTTTTCATGGAATGAACCTCAGGGTTCACATATTAGTCCACATCATCCTATTGCTTGCCTTTTCCCCTGTTACAGATAACATGCTTTGGACTAGAAAGCTTGCATGTCTTGTGTTGTCCTCCAAGTTGCTTCCCCTTGCTGGCAGGGGGAATACAGTTTCCTGGAAGTGGCTGAGTTCTGTCCTCTATAAGAGGACTGGTCAGTCTGCAGCTAGGAGCGACTTTGAGAGAAGGGAATTTCTTTCTCTTCAACTGAAGCAGTAATCATGGCTTTGTTCCAGGCTGTGTCTAGGTTAGACTTGAGGCTAAACATAATTGCAGCCTTTCCCTTTTCTGGCATCTCTTCCGAGTGGAGGTTGTTTAGAGTTGGGTGGAATGGTGTTGATCTAATGGTGTGATAGTGTCTACAGCTTTCTTTCCGGAAAGATTTCCTACAAGTGATCTCGAACTACTAAACGGTTAAATCAGGGATATCTCTACTCTTATCAAAGCATAAGGTTGAGGTGGCAGTGAAGAAGAGAGTAACTGGCATTCAGGACCATGCAGTGTCCCTTAGGATTCCTCCCGGACACATACTAGGGCATTGTAGGTAATCCTTTGGAGATGGCTGCGTTATTGAAGTCAGGATTTGGGAGAGGTCAGGAGACTTCCTAGCCCTTTCACCCAAACCTGTCCTGGCCTTGGCCAAGAAGGGCCAGAATAGGAAGAAAGGAGGATGTTGCCGAGATGTGTTCCTCCTTTCCCGTGGCAGAAGTTGTAGGATGCTTTAAACATCAGTAGACAACTTGGTGTAGAACCATGGCTAATCTGCATCCTTCAGAATCAGTACAGACTAACCATAAAGGATCTTCCTGCTCCTTCTCTCTCACAGACTGATCCTGCTTCTTGCTTATTCTGTAGACTCATCAAAATCTCATGCTTTGTCAATGAAGGTGCAGCAGAAGGGAACACTGGAAGTCATCGGCAATTATCTTCTTATACTTGATCACTCTTAGTGAAAAAGTTGTTAGGACGTTGGCAGCCATTCATTGATCTTCCTCCACTGAATGATTTTGTATGTCAGACTCCGTTCAAGATGGAAACTCCACGCTCGGAGTTGAAATTAAAGCCTTGCTGATGCAGTTTCTCTAAAGGAATATTGTTTGTCAGCTAGCACAGTATTAGGTTGAGGTGAAGGGGCTAGTCATCTGTGTCTTTGGGAATGAAATACTTCTGTGGATAATAATGGCAGGAGGAGTAGCTTCCCAATCTGCTGGCTGTGAGGGAAATGGTTGATCCACAGATCAGCAAGTTCACCTCTGCCAAAACACCTTGGAAGAGCTCAGACCAGGGTAGCCTTACCAATTAACTCACTTCCGAGGTGGAACCCACTACCTGCTCCAAAAAAGAGATCACTGGTAAACTAAAGTAAAGGCCACCTCCTGAGATCATTAAGCTCACAAATGAGGGAAATGACCTCTTGGAACCATTGCTCTAGGTCCAAGGGTAAGATTTCAGAAATGGCAGGGCCCTCTGAAGTCTTGTTCTGCTGAGTATGTAGGAGATAGATTTATCCTGTTGCAGGAGGAATTGTAGGTCTGGAAGCCACTCCTGTTCATGCAGGTTGGTCTTCTCAGAAGGAGAAGCTCTGGGAGTCGGGGAAGGGGATGGTCACGGGAGAATGTTCTGGGAGGATTCAGCGTGGGGGGGTCTGCTAGATGAAGCAGCCCACTTAGACTTCTTCCTCCTCCTCCCATAATGTACTCATTGTGGGGAAGACCATGCAGCAGATTCAGGATAGGGAATCATGAGTGTACTTTTTGCCTCTGCAAGAAATATACACTGAGTGCAGATCCCACAACCTTCACAATAGCACTTGGATGAATAAATCACAAACTCAGTATGAGAATCAAGCAAAGGAATTGCCAGCACATGTAAAAAGAGTGAATGCAAGAAGTAAATCTGCACTATATCACTGCCAGATAGACAATGATAATATCTGCCGGTGAGAATGGGCATCCCAAATCCAACCAAGTACCCTGTAGGGGTTAGTGCCGCCAGTGCACCTCACGTGAGGCACTGTAAGCACCTAAGGTTTTTTGCAGCCTCCCTTCAGCCCCTAGCTGCAACCACTTTCATTTCTTCTACTATACCCCCATTCATCCTCTCTCCTAACAATGTTTTCCTCCAGTTACACCTTTAAAAAATTTTACTCTCAATTTCCCTTTCAGTGCTGAATGACATCATAGGTCCTTTGGCCTTTGACTAAATTTTATATTCCATTCGATTCCATTCTGCCTAAGTACCACCCTTGCTTAGTCACTACACTGCTGGTCCAGTACATGCACAGAAGGACACTGTATATGTGAAAGGCATAGTATTTGTATAGCTAGGAAAAATACAAATTAATTTTAAAATATGGCATTTCATTAGGTCTAGAGGATTTATATTTTCAAGTATCCACCCATCCAGACTCTGGGAAATACCTCCATTTCATCTGTAACAGGGCAACCTACTAGTTCAGAGAGCTTTGCTTTGGCCTAACAACTACCCCTCAGGTGAGTGTTAACACTGGTGTCAATTTGGATCCACTTAGTGATCTATCTGTTACAATACCTCAGTGCTTGGCTGATCATAGCATCCTTAGAGGTGCAGTTGCTACAGGTCTGAGATTGGCTGATCTCATTTTGCCACAATCTGAGATTGTGGTAAACTGGGAGAAGTCCAAACTCATCCCCAAACAGCAGACAGAATATCTAGGTACTGTATATTGATCAAAACAGCAGTGGCAAGGGCCCATCCTGTGGACAGTCACCTCAACAAACTCATGGAGGTTTCAATGCAGTTACTATCTTAACAAGAACAAACTGTTATGCAGTGTTTTGGCAAGTCCTGATGGTTTGCCTGTCATCTCTGAAGAAACTCCATGTGCAAATGCTTTACTGTCATGCATCATTGATCCTCGATGACAGGAACCTTGTTGGAGTTTTGCTAGACGTCTTCCCCCCTCCCCACCACCACCAGACATGTTCTGTTCTCAAAAGTATTGAAATAGGGATGGGTGTGCGGACTCAAGAGGATTCTCAGCTGCACATCTATTTTGTAGAGATGGGTGTGGTACTACTAGTGATGCAAGCCTTACAAGAGCAGCTGAAAGGATGTTTGGTAGTGCTGATGAGCAATAACAAAACCGTAGTGTTATATGTAAACAAACTGGGGCACAGTCTCCCTGCCCCCATGTGTGCTGGCAAAGAAAGTGGACAAGTGAGCATTTCACCATGCCATCAAACTGTCAACCAGGTAATTCCAGGATGTCAGAATTCTCTAGCCAACTAGCATTGTCAGGGAAATATTGCAGGGATGCAGTGGTTCCTTTACCTGTAGTGGACAGGCTGTTCAAGGCTTTGGGAAATCTGGTGATCAACCTGTTCAGCACATGACTATTCACAAGGCTCCCAGTGTTCTGCTCACCATTACTGTACCCTTGGGCTGAGATGGAGGAAGTCTTCCAACAGCCTTGGGACAACCTCCACACATGCCTTCCCACCGTTCTGCCAGTTCACACCAGGTGAACAACCAAGTGCTAGTCACTCCCAGTCTTTGGATGACCCTGGTGGCTTCTCACTGATTTGCAAGTCAGGTGGTACCTGGATTTTCTGTCCCTACCTGTCGAGGCACTGCTTGTCAACCAGACCTGCTCTGTTACCACCAGTTCATACAGGTGTTCGTGCTTCATGCCTGAAGACTATGCAGAATCTCCTGTAAGGGAAAAATTTTTGTGTATAGTTGCAAAGGAAATGTTAGGTTCCTTCAGAAAATCTGCAGCAGGCATTCACCAGGCAAAATGAGCCATCTTCTGTGATCAGTGTCAGTCAAGGAGTATCCCTCCAGTTGGAGCCACTATTCTGCAGTTTTCTGTAATAATCTTCTCTCAGTGTCTGCAGTAAGGGTTACCACATTACCATTTCCCAAGTCTTCTGTCTCAAGAGCATAGATTTTTTGGCCTCAGCAGAGAGCTGCGAACAGTCTTGCCCTTCTCATGAACTTCAACCTTGGAGTAAGATATAACTCTTGTCCTTCACAATCTCTTCCAGGTGCCTTGGAAACCCCAGAGGGAAGCTTTGGATGGAGTTGTTGCATTCAAGATCATCATCTTACCAGCATTGGCATTGGTGTAACTCTTTTCTTACTTAATGCAATGCTCAGAGGAATGAGGATTGCTCTCATATTCCTCTCTTCCAGAGTTCATGGCATAAGTGCAGAGCCTTTCTTTCCCTAACAAGAGATACAAGTCTTTTTTCAATCCGCTCCCTCCAAGACTTTATGGATGATGATGAAGATAAGATGATGTTTCCAGTGTGACCTGTTTGGTACTACCTGCATGGAACTTGGCACCTCAGACCTGAGTGTGAGTGCCTATATGATTGTACTAGTAGGCACAGGAAAGAAATATCCAAGAACACTGATCTCGTTCTGGCTTTGGGAGTCGACACACAGTCTTTTGAATTGTCAGAAATGAATGCCAACCAAACATCAGTTTCATAGGTACTTAAGGCATGTTTCTGACAGCACCAGGAAACCTTCACCTTTTTCTAACTATGAGATGTTGCTCATAAGTCTTCCGACGTATTCTCTTGAGAACCTGTTGTGGTCCAGAATGTTGTGTAGCTACCTAGGTCCATTTGGACATGATAGCATCTTGCATGAGGTTACATTAGCGAATGGTTGGATGAATGAAAGGTTACTGTTACTCTTTCTCGCTTTCTATCTTCCTCAAATAATGAGCCTGGTCAGCTCATTGTTTGAGCTGATCAGACTAGATGCAGGTGAGTTACTCAACAGAGCCTCCTGTATCTGACTCTTAATTCTGTAGTCAAAAACTTAGGATAACAATTCTTACTGAAAATCACAGCATTCCCAACTACCTGTAGTATGTTCCTCTATCCTAAAAAAAAGATAAACCAGTGCTAAAATTTCACCATATTATTACCTCTGTGAAATTAGGCTGGTCATGTTCTTCTGTAGCCTTCTTATTGGGACAATTTTTGGCCATTTTTGCCTTGCTTGTAGAAAGGCCGTATTGCGTAAATGTCCTCATAATGTAATTTTCTTGCTTATTCGTCAGTTACTTTGCAGTAGGCAGTCCTCGGGGTTATGTCAGACTCTGGTTACGTCGTTCCGAGTTTGCATCGCTTTTCAAATATATTAATAAAAAAATTGGTTCCGGGTTACAGCAGATGTTCTGAGGTTATCATCGTCTTACGCCACGACGGAACAGTAAAAGTACATACTGTACAGCTACAATATAAAGTCGAAATTTGGAGGTTTTTGGTTGCACAGCACATCCGAATGCAAGTAAAATCCTGTACAGTACACACTGAGGATTAAAGGTAAGGCTTTCATCACTTTATTTCTCATTTTTATACATTTTTATTGCACGTTCTGGGTTACATCATTTTCTGGGTTGCAGTGCAGCGTCAGAATGGAACCCCCAACGTAACCCAGGGCTGCCTGTACAGTAAACTGCATTTTACCAATCAAGTTTGAAGGAAAAGTCCAGTTGGCACCCTAAAAACACCCAAGGCTAGCTTTGCTATTCAGACAATTTTTGGCCATTTTTGCCTTGCTTGTAACAAGGCAGTATTTTAAGCAAATATTGCAAGTTTCCATACTTATTTGTGTATTGCTTTGCAATAAAATCCATTTTTACAAGTTTGAAGGAAATTGACCCCCATAAAACAGCCAAGGCTAGCTTTGCTATTCACACAATTTTGTAGTCTTTTTACAGTATGGCCTTACTACAAGTAAATGCCTATCTATTGCAATTTAGTATGAATATTCACCAATTGCATTTTTTTCCAGTTTGAAGGAAAATTCAGGTTGGCCTCCAAAAATGCCCCTTGCTATTGAGTATTTTGCAATGTAGCTGTCTTGCAAGCAAATGTCTACATGTTGCAATTTTTGCATGCATATTCATCAATTGCTTTTTATCCAGTTTGAAGGAAACTCTGGTTGACCCCCGAAAAACCAATGCTATTGTCTGCAACATAGCCATAATGCAAACTATTGTCCATATAATGCATTTGCCAATCATATTTATCAGTTGCTTTGTTTGTAACAGACTGCATTTTATCCTGTTTGAGTCCAGTTGATCCATGAAAAAACAACTAGGCTATGCTGTACAGGCCATTTTTTAGCCATTTTGTAATATGACTGTATTGCAAGCAAATGCCCATCTATTGTAATTTTGTATGCATATTTGCCAATTGCTTAGCATTTGACTGATCAATTGACTAGAGATTATCTGTCATCACATTACCAGGGTCACTGATATGAACTCAGTAGCCTTTATACTATAAAAATATTCAACAAGTAAATACTGTATAAAAAACATTAAAAAGTAAATAAAAGCACGACCTACTCCATACGGTGTATTCCCTGCAGCGAGGTGCACTGTAGATATTACTTCATTTTCTTTGCAGCGTCCCTTTGGCCCCTAACAGCAACCCCTATCATTCCTTTTACTGTACCTCCGTTCATATTCTCTTTTCTCCCATCTTACTCTCCACCCTCTCCTAACAACTGATTCATAGTGCAACTGCAGGTTTTCCTCCTTATACACCTTTCAAACCTTTTTATTCTCAATTTCCCTTTCAGTGCTGAATGACTTCACAGGTCTCAACCTCGACCTTTGCCCAAAATTCTACATTCTATTCTATTCTACAGTATATGTTCCGGATCCGTTCCAAATAACTAGCTTCTGTATTATATCTAAATATTTTTTAGCATTGTTAAAAATGTTCTCTCCTAAAATGGTGGCCAAACTGTAATTTCCATGTCTCGTTCATTTGAGGGAAGGGGGATCTCCCAATTCCCGCAGAGACTGGGCCATTCGACCAGCAAATGCTTTACAGTGAGGGGAGGACCAAGCAGCATCGCAAAACTGTCCCTTATCAGAACTGGTAAGATTAACTGTATGTCTGGTGCGTATGGCCAATTCATAAACGACAAATTACTATCTCCCATTTATAGTCTTCATCTGTACTTCCAAGGATCTATATTTGAAGTGATTTCTTTCATCTTATAGGGGCTTACTTCCTACCGTTGTTGTTGTTGCCAAAAAATCTGGAATGGTTTCCATACGTAGTGGTAAATGTTGCGATGGGGGACTGGACTCTTTCTTGAAATTAAGTTCTTTGGTGCTGATTCATCTAATCCATCTGCCTTTTTCTTCTCACAAATGTCTACATGGACAGGAGTCCAACAAAAATACATTGTGCTTCCTCTACAATGGTGTAAATGTGTCCACTTAAAAAAAATTCAGTACCAATGGATTGTCGGTTTTGAAGATTTCCTAGAATTGCAACGCACTTCTGGAGTCAAAATATTGTGAAGCTAGGTTTTCCAGTGCAGCTAAAATACCAAACAGTTCAGCAGTAAAGAAATTGACTGATGGACAGTTCCATTATTCCGAGCTGTCTTCAGACTCCAAGTGCCACCCTTGATCATTGAAAACTTTCCATAATTTTGATTCAGTGAGAGGATTTAGGAAATGGAGGCAACGCGAGTATCAAATTAAAACATTTATGCTGACTTAACATCCGAGCAATCAGTGATTTGTTTAAACCATTTTTATAATATTTTACAGTAGTACATTGACTCATGACACCAATAACCTAGCATCGCCGCAAAGTAAACACACCACTTGACCGATGATGATGCTACCTATCGTCCCAACTTAAGAACAGTCGACTCACGTTCGAAGCAAAAATAAGCTATAAATTACTTTTGGATGTATGCAAAGTAAAAAATGTGTAAAATTGAAACTTATAGTCTCGGTGGTCACCAAAGTACACAAGCTGCCTCTCAGATCGAAAAGGTGTGCATTCAGTTTTATGTTCTATCTATAATTTTTACAGACAAAACATATGCGCATTATACGAGTACAGTAAAGGTGACATTGGTCCCTTACAGACAAAAGCCCTGAAATTCTGTTCTAATCCACCAGCCAATTGGGGAATCGCTCTCAAAGCCTTCCATCCACCAGCCAATGATAGAGGGCTATAGAAAAGGTTTTCAAGTAGCGTACGGTGGAAGTATCTGATTGGCCAAGAGGAAACCTTAGCCGTTTTCTTGGGCAGTTCGTAGACAGCCATGTCTGGAAGTAGGTGGGCTGCTGGAAATGGCCCATCGTCAAGCTTCATTTTTGCTGTGTTATCTTGTAATGCGTTGTAAGTGAATTTATTTATATTTATTGTGTTATCAATATTAAGAATATTGTTATTAGCGTATGGTGGTATTGTTTTGGCTGAAGATGAATTAGTTTAGTCCTTTCATGAGTCTCAGTATTCCTTGAGACCAGTGGTTGCCTAATGACTCGGAGTCTTTGTGAACGCTTAGAATGGGTTTTAGCTGGCAAATTTTAATATAAAATCTATGCAGGGGATCCATCTGAGGCATGAAGTGTCCAGCATGGCAAGATATTGCGAAATATAGGATAAAAGCTCTTTTCTTTATTGGTTATTTTTTTTTGTGACTAGGCAGAAGCAGGTGGTAGGGCTTGAGACTATAGGCCATGCAAGTTTTTGGTGTATCATCGCAAGTAAGGCTCTTGAAGCCTTTCCCTATGGTCGTAGACACAAGGCAAGTGACGAAGAAAGGCTTGGTCGCTGTAATGGCCTGACTCCGCGGTTGCGTAACAAGTACCCAATTTAAAGATTAATTTTTACCCTTGTGCATAGGTTTATACCACTGATACACGTGAACCACAAACTTTTGCATTCATATCTTTTCCTTGGGGGGCGGGGGGGAGGTGAAGCGAGATTCAATGAAAAGTCCACCTGCCATTCTGAATTTCGTCTCTGTTTTAGGCTGCAGCCACGCCTACCTGATAGTCAGTGCAATTGAGGAAAACCGTGAATTATTCTTTAAATATAAAATTTTTGTAAGTGACTGAGTACTTATTGAAACGAACAACGCGTCCGTTCTCTCTCTCTCTCTCTCTCTCTCTCTCTCTCTCTCTCTCTCTCTCTCTCTCTCTCTCTCTCTCTCGGGGTTTGGTATAAATACGCCTGCGACGTTAGTCTTCGTGCCTTCCAACTAAATTTAAGGGATCCCCCTCATGTTGGACCTCATTGATCAGTTTGTCGGTTTCTGTTTTAGTTTTCTTGAGTAACGCCCTTCTGCTTCTTGACTATTTGATATATATATATATATATATATATATATATATATATATATATATATATATATATATATATATATATATATATATATATATATATATATATATATATATATATATATATATATATAATATATATATATATATATGTGTGTGTGTGTGTAGAATCTACTGGTCACTTTTACCAGATACATAAGTAATTGTGATAGCCACAATGCCCTCTTAACTTCTCGAATTCTTCGCGCTTTTTGGATATGCTTGTCACTACAAACCCGTAAGTTGTATGTATATATGTATGTATATATATATATATATATATATATATATATATATATATATATATATATATATATATATATATATATATATGTATATATATATATATATATATATATATATATATATATATATATATATATATATATTGTGTTTATATATATGTATATATATATATATATTATATATATATATATATATATATATATATATATATATATTTATATATATATATTTATATACATATATACTTTAGGGCACGGTTTTTCTTATACAGTTTTCGTTAAAAGCAATTGCTTTAGTGGCATCAATAAGTTTCTTGCAGGTATCTTCATACTGTAGGGGTTTTGTCAGATTCTCGTCCGTCAATATCTCGTGAAAAATACACAGACTTCATTGATTTTTGTCGAGACAGCTGTTTCGACTTTAATGGCATTATCAAGCGACTAATGACTTACAATCTGGCCTTTCGGCCTGTGGGGAGAATGACCTTGAGGTCTGGGTGCTGGTCGGTCAAGGGATTAAAAGCTTAACCATTTCAGGGCGTTGTTTTGGGTACAAAGACCATGTATGGAAACAAAAGTGAAAGTTTGAACATGTGGTTAAATAAATATGCAAATATAGTACCATGAGCTAGTGTTTCCTTAAATATGTATTTAAAATTTAGTAAAACTTTACATGTTAGTTTGCAAATACAGAAAAGGTACAAAAATAAATATTTTATAACGTATGCAAAGGTACAAATAAACAAATGTCTGTTTATACATAAATGTGTATACTATGAAATTTGAGTGTGTGTGTGTGTGCATCTAAATGCTCTACGGCAGTGGTTCCCAATCTTTTTTTAGTGATGGCACCCTAACTAATGTAATCATTACCGTGGCATCCGTTCTTCTCCATCCCACCATATCGCATGGATTAACTTCTTATTTTAATGAATAAAATGATTATCCATACTCAAACCAAAGTCAGAACACCGAACATGCAGAAATATACTGTACAAACAAAGAGCATATCAGAAGAATTAGATAAATTTAGAGTAGACACACCAATAATAATTATATGAAGACTTCTGCAAACTTTTTTTTTTTTTGTAAATGTTCATTGACATGATCTAGCCAAGGCAAAATCCATGACAATCTTGCGGCACCCCTAGGCACTGTCTGTGGCACCCAAAGTTGCCACGGCACCCAGTTTGAGAATCACTGCTCTACGCTGATTAACGGCCGTTGGTCGCATAGAGCATTTGGACGCCTACATAGGCTACACTCAAATTTAAGCATCTGCAGATGTATAAGCTACATGCAATGTTAAACACTGTAGGCCATATTATGCGTCATTCATTATTACACCACAGCAAAACTACCATGCAAGATTAACAAACGTACCACTTTACATATGAATTGACTAGATATACTTCGTAAAATCTGTAACAAAAGTACAGTACTTTTGCTATCAGTTCAATAACTTATTAGAGTATTTTGAGTTTTTTTAAACTTCATCTGTTAAATTCAATTATCCATTCTTATCTTGCATTGTTCATGAATTATTAGATAGATATTGGAATCAATGACATTAGATTTAGATAAGTCAGATGGAATGTGCAGTGTCTACATTAGACCGTAAAAATACCGAAAAACATTGAAGATTGGCTTAGTTTCCAACTAATATAGTGAATTAATGGCAACAGACGGGTATACAAACTGTACAGATTTAAAACAATGAGATTTTTTCCTTTCAAAAACATCCATTAAGAATGTTGCCCATACGTTTTGGTAAGCAACTGGAATTGTCAATGTAGAAACTTTGCGTTGGACCGGCATTTAGATCGGCGGCCATCTTGAAATGCAAATTATGGGGTTATTAAAATATTTTAGAGCAAAAAAAGTCAGAGATTTTAAATTAGCACCACAAACTTGTCTTTGGAAGCCCACTTTAGTGCCAGTCTCCTCAGTTTATATGGATTTAGGCACATATTCTGTGAAACTATTCCCAAAAATGCTGAAAACCGAGATGAGCAAGTACCCAACTTCAAATCAATATTGTGAATTTATGTCTACCTACAGACTTGTAAGAGTTGCATTTTTGAAATCCTCACAATTTCCTGCATGAAAAACACCCACTGAACATTTTGGGCTCAAAAACATAAATAAAACACTCATACCTCTGGGACTATGTCTCTAAACTCAAGTTAATTACCAGTGCCAGTTGTCTATTCGGTGAATGCAAGTGTAAACAAATTTTTGGGAAGTTATTAAAAGCTCTGTTGGCGTGCCCTGTGAAATGAAGTCAAAACCATAAAATTGTTTAATAATTGTCCAAAACCAGTTTTGATGCGTAGTGCCAATAGTGCTTCGTGTTTAATTTCTAGCGGACAACTGTTTCATAAACTTACAGGATATTGTTCAGAATAATGTACGCTGACGGCAGTAACAGAATGCATCATGAAGTGCAGTCATTTAACGTCACAACTATAGGCCTAGTCATTATGCAGCCATCGAAACATTTATAAATAATAAACATACCGATTCGCGTAGTAAAAATGAAAAACTATAATGCTGTTAATCTGAAATTCGTAATACGTAAGGACCTAAGGAATTCATGAGTCTCCGCTGAATGGGAATTCGATGTTTTTGACTAAGGCCTCGTTTGCTTATCAAAGCTATTAGTGTGTTCTATGTCAGAGTGGCATGTTTAAGTGTTTTTAAGGGTTTTTACTTTGTTTTTAAGAAGCAACTACTGAAAAAAATTCCTGCTTTTAATTTGAAGGACATAGGCTTACAAGCATTAATAATGGGTCAGCAAACATAAGGCCATGAGGTTCATATAAGGAAGTACATAAATGACAGCTTTCATGCAGGCAAGCGCATTCTTTGTCGGTTTTTTGCTATGAAGTGTAGTAGCTTTGAGCAGCCGCCGTTATTGCTATTTTGTTATTGTTATTAATGCTGTTATCAGGTAATAAGAAAAGGCAGCAACGCCTCTGCGATTCGAACTTGCTTATCGAGTTAGTACCAGATTTTATGCCTTTCCATAAAGTGTCAAATTCTCTCTCTCTCTCGTGTGCGGTGTAACACACCACATTCGTGAAATTAGGCAGTTTTGGTCCTTTGAAGGGATTGAACTATTCAGATCCTTCTGGGGATCCTTTATGCGCCTTAGCAGTCAGTTACGTATGTGAAATTCAGTTTACTGTGACTACAGCGTGCCCAAGCCATGAGAGAGAGAGAGCGAGAGCGACCCCTTAGGCTTAGCCTATGCGTCTCAGCAGTCAGGTACGTACTGGCAAGTCTCAGCCCACCGTGACTATGGTCCAAGCAATGAGAGAGAGAGAGAGAGAGACGTGAGTGACCACCATTAACGACATTCATATGCAATCATATTGTATTCTAAAATAGTAACGTCAACCCGCTGGAGTAGAGCAGTTTTCTCTCTCTCTTTTAGTATGTTTGTTTTTTTTCGGATCAGTATCACTGTTACAAGTTTCTTAAGCTTCATAGCTTGTAAATCAGCCCAGCAGTCTTTCAACTGAAAGCAAGTATTTGGAATGGTCACTAATGAAAGCCATCCCAGCCTGAAATTTCCATTCCTTTTCTTAGAGTTTTCCAGTTTGAAGCATGTCTGTAGTATATTTCGTTTTACATATTCCTGACTTAAAGTTATTACCAAAGTGATTTCTATGAAGTTTTGGTGGATTTGTAAGTGTCAAAGAAACGAGAGGTAAAGGTTACTGGTGATTTATTACAGATCCAGGCTGTTTTACTATACCCTATCGGCTCCGATGGCGCCGGGCCGTTGAGACGTTGCCAAATGTATTTCCTGAGTTCGAAACAATAAACAATAATTCCCATTTACCCTTTTAATCGAAACATTCTGTCAAAGAGGGTTTAACCAGTCCTTGATGTTTGTTAATGAAGAAACAGTGATTCTGGGTGTTGACATTGCCTATAAATACCATAAAGTAAAAATTTAAAATTCTTCCAGGTCTCTGTTTTTCACGTTTTAGGCCTCATTAATTTTTTTGGACCTTCCTTGAAGATTATCCACGAAAACTGGACTCAGCGGAGACTTTTAATTTACTTGTTTTTCTGTCAATTTACTGTGTATATATACAGTATGGTGACTTTACATATACATCCCCCCAAGATATATATATATATATATATTAATATATATATACCTGGTGGAGAGAGAGAGAGAGAGAGAGAGAGAGAGAGAGAGAGAGAGATAAGAGGGAGAGAGAGGAGCTGTTTGGCATCTTGAAAAGGATTGTGTATGTAGACAGATAAAGAGTGCAGCATAAATATACATGCGGTTACACAAATAAGGGTGGGCAGCTATTTAATTTATCATCTATTCATAATATGGTCCTTCGTTTCTTTCCAGTAAGAGTATTCATAACAGTTTTTCTATTCATATATCTTCAGCCGATACAGACTTAGCTCCAGCTTTGCCATTTCCTTTGAATATTTAATTGTTTTTTTCTTTGTTTTTGTATCAGTTTTTATCGTTCTAACATACAAGATGGCCTTTGCAGCTGAATGGCCATACCCGATGAAAAATATCTATTGTGTTTTAACTGTCTTTGATTATATCAAGCGTTGGTACTTCCTTCCTTACATAAGTCTAAAACAGTTCTACGTAAAACACTCTTGTCGATTTTGACATCTGTCACGGTTCTCGGTTGATCTTTTCCCATTCCAGGAAAATTGCTCTCCCGGCATCTCGAGGGGTTCCATATTTTTGTTTGTTGCAAATCCTGCGGATTGTTCTCTCCGGTATCATTGTTCTTCTGAGGCGTTGCAGTGTTTTTCTGATATCCGCAATTGGTCCACGGTTTTGCCTTTTCTTTAGAAAAGCCTTAACGAGTCTGAACGATTTCTCGAGCCTGTGGATGAAGATTAATGCAGGAACGAGGACTTCCTTCCATGTTGTTTGTAAGGCGATCAGACTCCTTAATGAGTCAGTGAGTGTTTTGACTGAATTTCCCTTGTGGAGCTTATCGGGCTGTTTGACATTTTTATGCCCTGAGGTCAGCTTAACTGGGTAAGAGGAGATCTGGACTCTGAAATTTTTTTGTCACGTTTAAGAATAAACGTGTTGTTTTATTGTTGTTAAATGCTAGAAAATTACGAGGGTCTTTAGTAATTGGCAAAAATTTATTAGCAACCAATTATTTTGTGTTGTATGCTTATGCTGCCTTCATATACCATACAACGAGATGGGAATATTTGATGTGGCAGCGCTGGTCACCTCCATGCGTTGCCCTTTTCGCCATGAAGGAGCCGATGGAGTCGCGAGTCGAATTTTCCACTATCAAATACGCATTGATACATGTCCCTCCTAATGGGTACGCATTAATCCAGATACTTTGCAAGAAGTTGAATTAATATGCTTAATCTTCGTAAACATGAATACAACCACATGTTGAGTCAGAACACACTGAAACACACGGTATGCCACAACTACGCAATTGCGTGTTTGTTTCGATACAAGTACTAATCTATAGATATCCACACACACACGTATTAATACACCTTTGATCGATACGCTAATTTTCAAAGAAATCTAATTTTGTACAAATAAGATATTTCCCTCCAGTAGGTCTCTCTCTCTCTCTCTCTCTCTCTCTCTCTCTCTCTCTCTCTCTTCGCTAGTCCACCTCCCCTCTCCCCTCTCCCCCCATAAACCTTGCTACGACCCACAGCTGTTAACAAACAACTAGGAGCATAATTAACCTCTTAGGCCAACGTTTTTTTGGAAAAATCCTGGAGCCAAGAACACATCGACTGTTGCGAGCCAAGAGAGGTAGAAGACAACGTCGGTCTAACGTTGATAGACTGACTGGCTGCCATCTGCCAGCTGTAACGTGTTTGTGGTTTAGTGTCCAAATTCCAGGTTTCTCTCCAGACAGCTGACGCGCGTGATGCAATGTAACAAAACTGTGAAAAAAAAAAAAAATAATATGGGGTTGAGCGAATAAAAACACAACACTAGACTTAGGATTTTTTCAAAAGTTTGACAAATTTTTCGGGCTTATACTTTTAGTATAATGTTGATATTACTAGGCCTTCATAAAAGCCCTCCTGAACAGTGAGGAACCGAGCAGGGTAAATTTAAAAATTAACTTTATCTCATTGTTTTTTTCCTTGGCCCTTCCTAGACGCAACCAATCCATGAGAGTTTAAAATGATTTAAAGATTCGAGAGTTTAAAATGATTTAAAGATTCGACAGTCGTTCCCTTTGAGGAGTTGGAGGAGCAGGTAGCCGGGCGGGCTGCCGAGTGTAGTGTGCCCGTAGACCTAGTTAGATCCGGACTTTCGGGAAGACAGAACACCGACCGTGTGTGTGGGTCCTGATGAAAGCTAAAGGTTTCAGAAATAAGTCCTTTGCAGTAGGGCTGTTTTCACAGATCGCCAGTCTCTTTCTCACTATCTCTCATTGATACATCTCTCTCTCTAATTATACGCAGTTAATCCAGATACTTTGCAAGGATAAATTGTTTTAATTTCCTGTTAATCTTCTGGAAACATGAATACAAGAGCATGTTGTGTCAGAAAACATGGATGTGTTAAATTGAAAATAGAAATTAAAATCATTCATTATTGTGTATCGGTTCATCTACCCTAGATGCGAAGTTTTACTAGATTTATTCTTCCATATATGCCCATACCTATTAGTCATTTAACACTGGCATTACAATCCCCTTCCCCCTTTTAGTTTTATGTAAAAGAGAACTATTGTCCCGGCATTGTCTGTCCGTCCGCCTTCAGATCTTAAAAACTACTGAGGCTAGAGAGCTGGAAATTATGTTGATCATCCACCCTCCAGTCATCAAACATAAACCTTGCAGCCCTCCACAGCTGTTTTTATTTTATCAAGGTTAAAGTTAGCCATAATCGCGCATCTTAGGCCATATAGGACAGGCCACCACGTAAAATGGTTAAAGATTCATGGGAGCGGCTCATACGACTATACCGAGACCAAGAAAGATAACCAATTTTTCGGTCTTGATTAACGCTTGATAAAACTCGACTGCCCTGAAGCTATACCCTTTCCAAATGTATAGATGTTTGGCGTGGTTGTCTGGTCTTCCAAATATATGCCAAATTTATAACAACAACAGCGAGATAAAATCATTTCTCCCATTACAGATATCAAATAAAACCTTTTTCGTTACGCAGAATTAAAAATTACATAGGTTCACGATTGATAATGTTTTTCAAAATTACAACAAATTTTTCAGAGTTTATATCTTTTGGCATATCATTTTGTGGTGTTACTAGTACCTTCACAAAAGATCCACTGAACGTTTAAATCCACGGGTAAGCAGCTTAAATTTTTAAAAAGGGAGCACTTTTGGTATCATCATTGTTTTATGTCTGGGCATTTCTCGTTTCTACATATACCTTGATTTCTTAACATCGAGGTAAAGAATAAATTTAAAATGAAATTTAAAGCATAACAGTAAGTTTAAAAAAATAAACAGTATACAGACAGATCTCTGTCGTTCCCTTTAGTTGAAGGTTGATGGGCGCAAATTTCTCTTGGAAAGGCAAGATGTAACTGTAGCTCGGTAGACCAGTTTTTTGAGAGAGATGAAGGAAGACAGGAGTCAGGACCGTTGTGTGTATCTGATGAAACTAAAGGTCAATCAAAATTACACTTTGCCCAGTCTTCTTATATTTTCGAAAAAGAATACGTTCAAACTGGCAGACCTTAAAATTTTAGTGCAAGAAGCATCGAACAATGTCACGGCGGAAAACTGGAAGAATGCAGCGAGCACGTAGAGAAAATTCAAAAAGAGGATATTGGCAAGATGGCTGTAGACAAGTTGGTTGACAGTTTTGTCATCAACATAGCTGATAGCTCTGATGACCAGTTTTCTGAATAAATTATATATAAAAAATGGATGATTAAAGGGGAAAATAGAAAAACAAAAATAATTGACTTTTACCTCGGTGGTGGTGTCAAAAAAGTTTGATTGAAAAAAGTAGTCTTTTAAAACTTAAGATGATTATTACTCCTCGTTATAGATAATATATAGGCGACAAAGAAGTTTATTTTAATTCGTATTTCGAAAAATGAACAAGAAATATATCACCTATTTCTGTAGCATTAATTAAATACTTTTAAGTATCTAATTGTGTAATAATGATAAATGTACATCTATCTACAAGTACTGACAAAATAGATAAGGTGATCATATGTAAAAAAAAAAAAATCCGTAAGATTTAGAAAAGAGAGAGAGAGCAGGGCCACCACCGGGAAGGAGATTAAAGATTCATGGAAATCAAAAGCCCCAAAAATCTTATAAGTATAGCCTCAGGGTTTGTCTCGAAGACATTTAAAGGGCTGTCAATTTTTCGTGTCAGTAGCCTGTTTTTATAAAACTGGCAACAGGGCAGATCTTTAAAAGCCTGCCCAGAAGAATTCGTCGTGGCGCATTTTTATTTGTTTTTAAAGTAGGCCTAATAGCTCTGGGGTGGTTCCATTTTGTCCTTCCTCTAGTGGGCTACTTTGCGAGTTGACAGCTCAAAGTGAATCTGACTGATGAAATTTCGTACGTACATTCCATCAGATCCTCTCTTTGTGTGTGTGTGTGTGTGTGTGTGTGTGTGTATGTGCGTGATTGTGCGTGCTATTTTTCACTGGCATACACTCATTACGTAAATAAATGTAATGTTGAAACTTTCCTCTCCTGTTAAAATTTGCATCTCTACCTCTGTATGTATTTTCCCTCGCTTGAACAACCTTCTAATCACATGCTTTATTCGAACTTGGACTAGTTGCTGCTTGTTTTTGCACGTCCCTCTAGTATTTGCAGTTAGAATGAGATTTTTTTTATTTTTAGATATTTCATCATACACTTAGTGCCCTATAATGAACAAATAAACTAGAATAACTTTTGTAAATAGAATTTAATCCGAGATTTACAGAGGTAAAGATGAGTCAATCGCTAATAGATGATGACAGAATACTGTAACAGATGGTATGAACCACATATAAAGCCTAAAAGATGGAACGAGCCTAGAAAAGGTAAGTCAAATTTCGAGATGAAAAGACATACGTATCCGTGAGGCATAATGAGCAGGACAGTTAGGATAGGGCCACAACCCCAAAAAATATAAATTGCGAATAATTTTTCGCCAAATATCAAGACATTCGCGATTTTCGAATGCATGGCTGCATGGTTGGACTGTCTGTCGACTCCACTATCCTGACGTTCCGTTTCCGTTGGGGAACTTGCGCACCTGCGCTGTCCCGTTTCGTGATCGCTTCATTCCTTTGTGGTTGTACCTGCAAATATTAGAACATTTCCAAATATATTCTCAATATATTCTTAGGACTTTTCCATATAATCTCTTGTATATTCCCTGGCTTTGCAGAGTACCGTTTACATTGTAATGTTGTGGCGTACTCTGGATAGTATTTTGGCTCTTGGGAGTGTCTTCAACCCCAGCTGCGCTGCTTCTGCATTTAACTTTTCATCCATTCCCTCGGTTGATAATTTCTTAGCTATTAACTTCTTTAACGTGACTTACTCCTGTTTTTGCCTTCCCGTAAAAAAATCCATTTGACGTCACTCTCTTTAACGTAACTTTTTAGTATCGCTAGCAATATGGGGAAAACATATTAGGTTGACCGATAGAATAGTTTTAGTGTTTGCGTAAATGAATATAAGACAGAGTATCGACAATATGAGGTCACTGACAAACCGAATTAGGAGCTGTAATGTATTGCTGATTCGAATATCCATCTTGTCCCGCAGGCCTTGTCTGCCTGTCTCCTTGGTATGTTGGGATAAATTTTCCCGTTTCATTCAAAGCTAAGATGCTTGCCTAAGGATTGTATAAAAGTTCCTATTTATGTATATTTTTATAAAAAAAAAAAAATTGTAATTTCCTCTTTAGAAGTCTGCTATCGATCTTAAAATTCAGAATCCAAACGCATTGTGTGTATTTTTACTATTCAGTATTTTTGTGGGTTTCTGTTGACTGAGGAGAGTAGTCATCTTTTTTTTCAGTTCTTTATGGGATTGCTTAATTTTTCTTAGGGTGATACAGGACAGCCCTCGCTTTGAAGACCGATCCTCCCTCTCTGGCTCATCAGTCAAGACCCATGGAGAGGACTGCGCTTGAGGTCAGGAAGTTTGCCAAAGCAACCTTGGAGAGCGAACCCGAGTGTTCCGATTCTTTCTTCTGCTGGTTTTCCTATTATGGGCATCTGAAAAACTTTATCTGCATCTTCAAGGAAAAAAAATCACCATTCTGAACGATCATCAGGCACCAACGAATTGATTCCTTCCTAAAGGTAAATAAATCCTCAGCCAACCTCCTTAAATGATTGCAACAAATACTAAGTCACTACATAGCACAAGACATCTGAAATGTCAGGTTTTGATTGTGTTTGCAAATCCAATAATCCACCAATCTCATTGTGTGTATTACGTTTTGCTCTTATTTTGGGGAAATGAGTATTTGTAGTAGTTGTGTATTTGTATGTTATGTGCTTTCCTCATTCTTCATCTGCATTATTTTCCTAATAGGTTACTGAAGCCCTCTGAGGAAGCTGCGTCTCACACTGACAATGTCGTTCAAGGTTTATGGAAATAGGCCCTACGGTACTCATTCAAGAGGTTTCTTTCAAGTAAGTGTTCCAGTTATTTTTTGACTCGTTTTCTTGGTATTCAATTAAGAAATCTGGTACTCTTCTGCTTTGGGATAAATAGGCATGAATTAGGGGTCTCATTCATAGCTTTTTGTAGGCATTACAAATCTTTATATTGTGGTACCCTATCCGATGTGCATAACTTATGATGGTACACTTTGCAAAAAGTGTACCATTTTACTGGTTTATTTAGATTTTAATAGAAAGGTTTTTGTCCATCTAGATTCTGCCTTCCTACTATTATACACCCACTCCATGTCATAAATTCACAGAAATTGCTTTCGTTTCGTTCGTAGTTGACATAGTCTTCAGATTTATATACTTGCTTTCTTGGACCTAAGCCTGCAGACAAACTTTATATCTCGGAACTAGGCTTGTGTTAGGCAGTGTCTAATTAAGTACTACTAGGTGAGTCTGATACTTTCCATCCCAATTGGCCTGGCATTCACTAAAAGTAAAGTAATCCAAAAAGTCTGTGGTTATATTTTTCCGTCCTGCTTTCCCCAGTTTGCTGAAGCATTCCTCCTCTTTCTGGCTGTTCTTGTTTGCCTAGTTTTTCAAGGGTTCACTTGGTGTTGCTAAATGTGATATAAAACCCAGTCAGCTCATTGATCAAACACTCAAAGCTGCAAATTTCTTTGAACATTTTCCTGTTTGAATTAAATCCAATCCAGCAATTTTATCCCTTTTTAGAAAGTCTGGTCATGAAACTACCACAAGAAATAACTTTCCAGCCTTTCAGCGCAGGCCTATAATGTACGTTTATCCTTCCCCAAATCAAAATTTTTGCCCCATTTCTGTTACTATTGAATGATCTGCTATAACAGCCATTATCAGCTGATGCAATTCCATGACCAATATCTTGCATCTGTCAACACTCCGGGAAAAACTCGGTTTATTGATATGAATTTAAATCACACTTGATTAATACTGATGCTCCGCTCACGTCACTTGAGTAGCAGTCGTACTGTTGGAATGGGATGAAAATTGAAGGGTACAGTTTACTGCTCCGCTGGCAATGTTTAGAGCTGGACAGATCCTGATGTCTTCATTTCCTCTCTCCAGGAGTTGTTTTTCGTATTGTTTGTTAATTTGTCTGTTGGTTTACAAGATTACGCAAAAAGTTAGTCGATTTTTTATGGTAATATTACCAAGTGACACTTGTCGTTGCTGGGTAATGATTAGATTTTGTGAGAGACAGGAATGAACTTTTGAGGAAAAGGGACCTTGTGTGTGTGTGTGTGTGTGTGTGGGTTGGGGGAGGTGTCGGCATTACTAGAGGAAGGGTGTTTGCAGTGTCTCCTCGGCCCAAGATGCTTTCTTTGCTGTTTGCCTCGTGATTTTCATGAGTTCTTGGTACACTGTCTTGGCACCTGGTTGTCCAGCCGTTCCAACTGTTACTTCTCACTGAAGCTCAAATATTTTTGGCAAGCCTTAGGAACTTTGGTCTGGGAATGATCTAGAGGTCTCGTTAGGCTACCAAAATGATGATGGCGGTAATTATGATTAGAATGATGATGACTTTGGCTTCCACTTTGTATTGGTGATGGTAGTTATTGGGCAGTTACAGTTTGGTTTTGTATGTGTCCAGGGGATATCGATTTTAGTTTGCATTTTGAAAAAGTGATGCTAGAATATCTAGAAACTTACGGGAGAGTTTTACAGATCTCGTAGCAAGTGTTCAAAATCCAATGCGCTCTTCAGAGAACACTGAATGGCATTATTCTAGGTTAAAGATTTAAGTTAATATTTTTTGATTATCCCAAGTTGGTGTCAAGAGCATTGATATCCAGAGAGAGAAAAGTTTAGAGACATTTCTTTGAAAATTAGAAGCATTTACTCTCCTCGCCCCTTACGCTCTCTCTCTCTCTCTCTCTCTCTCTCTCTCTCTCTCTCTCTCTCTCTCTCTCTCTCTCTCTCTCTCTGGTGTTTAAGTGGGATATTGTTGATTTTGGTCTGCATTTAAAAAAAGTTGCGCTTGACTTTCGTGAGACTTAAGTGTGTTTTAAAATTCTCGTAGAAAATGTTGAAATTTCAATGCTCTGTTCAGAGGGTACTGAATGGAAAATTATTCTAAGTTAAAGTTTTAAGTTAATATTCCTTGGGATAATTGTCGTATGTTGGTGTCAAGGGCATTGAAATCCAGAGTAAAGTTTAGAAAAATACCTAAAATTTAGAAGCATTACCTTTCTCTCTCTCTCTCTCTCTCTCTCTCTCTCTCTCTCTCTCTCTCAACAAGGGTTGTTTTAAGTTCAGTATCCTTTATTGTTTTAAAGAAGCAAGCATTAAACCCCCCCCCCTCCTTCCTCATTTTCTATGAGTCCACATGTGTGTGTGTATCACAGTAGGATTTTAAGTTATTTAAATACTTCGTGTTCTGTACGCTCAGTGCGCTTCATTAACCTATAACATTCATACACATTTTCCTTGGTGTTTTTACTACTCTACTGTAAGCAATGTTCAGGAAGTGGCTGCTTTCCAGTCGGTATAAGCTTTACGGATGAAAGCTGTTGAGTGCGTGATTACTTTCCATTAAATACTTTGTTTAAACTGCTGCTACTTGACCCCTCACCCATCCTCTGCGAATATTAACACGGGAGAATGACCTAGGACTAATTCAAAGCAAAACCTGTATGCAATCGAGTGATGTTCATTTAAAGGGCGTTTTGATTTACTCCTGATGAAAAATGCATTTGTACAGTTTTCTGGAATCTCTCTCTCTCTCTCTCTCTCTCTCTCTCTCTCTCTCTCTCTCTCTCTCTCTCTCTCTCCCTGTGGTCATTCTAACGACGTCAGTAGTACAAAGCGCGCTCGATTCGAACTTGCTCTGGCACACAGGGCCTCGACGAGGTAACCTTAATTTTCGAAGAGGTGGAAGTATGCCTCATGTAAAATGTCGGAGCAGTTTTTAGATTTTGTTTTCCCCTTTTTGATACACTTCTGTCACTGCAAGCGTCAATTCATATATATAATTTTGTGATACTGTGTCTCGTCCGTTTTATGGCGTGCATATTTACGCTGTTTACCGAGTAATTCCTTCTTAATTGCCTTCCGCTCTAATATAGTTATTGCCTCAAATCGATATAAAATGGAAAAGTTCAGTAAAATCTGCTGTCTTCATTCTATACTTTTGCACGACGCCAGTTGAAGTTGCACGAGTGTTTTCCGCTGCTCGATGTTCTTTCGGAAGCCTGGATTCCCACCTGGTCGAGGTCTTGTCTTCATCTATGACTCTTTCCAGGAGTTTTGATGTTACTTCCTTATCTAAGGGCGATTTCGTCCTTCCGTCTGGTTTGATTTTAGGAGACATTACTGTCAGCCCTCCTTTTAGTTTACAAATTTATTTTTTACCTCAGGTGAACTTATCAAGTGTATTTATGTGTGTAGAACGTGAACTTTTCACACTTTGGGCTTCTTCAGAACCAATGAATTAATTTTAAACAAAATTAGTATGAAGAACTCTTGGGTAAAGGTGGTTTAAGTTTCTTCGCTCTCCAGGGAGAGAGAATTAAAAATTGTGAGAATAGGTGGGGTCATTTAACAAGAAACATCTCAAGAACTACAAGGCCAGAAAAGACCAAACTAGAGCGACAGCTTCCATACTTAGAGCAGATTTCAAGTTTGTTGAATATAGAATTTAGGCCAAAGGCCAAGCACTGGGACCTGTGAGGTCATTCGGCGCTGAAACAGAAGTTTAAGGTTGAAAGGTGTAACAGGAGGAAAACCTCGCAGTTGCACTATGAAGCAATTGTTAGAGGGTGGAGAGTAAAGTGGAGGAAAGAGAATATGAAAGGAGGTATATTAAAAGGAACGAAAGGGGTTGCAGTTAGGGGCCGAAGGCACGATACAAGGAATCTTAAATAATGCCTACAGTGCACCGCATGAGGTTTACTGACGGTACTAACTCCCTACGGGGTCAAGTTTGTTCAAACCCGAGTCCCAAGCGTAGGGCCACAACAGTTCAAGGTTTGCCACAGGACTTTAAAGTTTCAGTCAAACTTGCAAGTGCAATAAGTTAGCTAAGGTGATCAGTGTGATCCCTGGCATCTTAATAGTCTCTTATTTGTTGGGGGGTGGGGCGGGGGGGGGGGTGATTTATAAGACTTTCAGAACAGAACCGTTAGAGAAAAATATGTGGGATTTTTGGATTTAGTTTTTTTGGGCGTTCATTGGGAATTTTGAAAGGTATTCAATGTAAATTGCAATAATTGACACCTATGCAACTTTCAGTGGTCTGATTGTCCAGCACTGGCCAAATCTAAAGGATTTTAAGTCTCTATTATAGTCATTGACTTACACCTGGGCAGTTGGTATAATCGTAATAACAATGGTAATTTGAATATTTATTTCCTAGTTTATTCAGATCTGTGAAAGATACGGCACATCGCATATCTTCCTTCGGCCCTTACATTCACTCCTTCAGTCCTTACATTCACTCCTTCAGTCCTTACAGTCACTCCTTCAGTCCTTACATTCACTCCTTCAGTCCTTACATTCACTCCTTCAGTCCTTACATTCACTCCTTCAGTCCTTACATTCACTCCTTCAGTCCTTACATTCACTCCTTCAGTATTTTGTACGTACCGAGTGTCTTTTCAGGCCACGAAAAGCTTCCTCCACTCCAAAACTTTCGATTGTGGTTCGTAGCAGAGGCCACGCTCGACTCAAGAGAGATTTGGGATATTTTTCTTTTGATCGTAGATAGGATTTCATCCATTTTGCTCTTAAACACACTCTCCCTCCCCCTGTGTGTGTGTGTGTGTGTGTGTGAGATCATTCTAGCGGCGTCGCGTAAATACAAAGCGATTCGAACTTGACCCGCCACACACGGCCTCGACTAAGTAACCTTCATTTCTGGAAAGGTAGAGCTATTCCACAAGTAATAAGTAACTGATTTGCACGGAGTAATGTTTAGATTTTTGTTTCCTTTTTTTAATACACACTAAGTACAAACGTCAACTTATTTGCATAATTTTGTGATTATATTTATGCTGTTTCTTTATTGCCCGCTTCCGTTGTCATACAGTTATCGCCTCAAACCGATATCTAAAGGAAAAGTTCAATATGACCTAATACCTTCATTATATACTTTTGCCCGACAGTTTACCCTTGTACAAGGTTGAACATTGTATGAGTGGTCTCCGCTGTGCTTGGTGCGCTTTCTGAAGGCTAGGTTCCATGTGGATGAGTTCTTGCCCTCAGTTATGACCCTTTCCAGGAATTTAGGGCATTTCTCTCCTTTCATATGATTTTATTTGTGTGTTTCTGTTCTAGCTTATAATTTTCTGATTTTTTTTTTAAAGTCAGGTAAAGTTATCAAGTATGTAGAACTTTCAGATTTTGACTTCTTCAGAACCATTGGATTCATTTCAAATAAAATTAGTACAAATCATTGTTGGGTAAAGCTGATTAAAGTTTTATACATTTGGGTGCCAAGAATCTTTCCAGGGAGGGGGAATAATTGAAAATGGTGAGAATAGGTGGGGTCATATAACCAGCCCCATCTCAAGAACTACAGGGCCAACGGCTTCCATACTTAGTGCAGCTTCAAGTATGTTCAAACCCCTTGTCCAAACGGACAGGGTAGGGCCTTAATACTTCAGAGTTTGACATAAGATTTTAAAGTTCAGGTGAAACACTTACAACTGCAAGTTGACTCAAGTGACCAGATAAGTTTGAGTTTTTTTTTTTCTTAGCTTGACAGAATTTTAAAAAGAAAACTGCCCCTGACTGCACATTTCGTATTCTTCATCTCGTACTTTGTAAATACTCGGAGCCATCCAGCCAATTGCAATTTCCTTAAGCTCGCTCGTGAATGCAAGCCGTCTTTATTGGTAATTTTCACTGGGCGATGTGTAGTCCGTCACTGGAAGCACATCAACGTGATTAGGTTACTTTCAAATTAGTTTCCTTGTTATAAATGCCAAGCCAATATTGTACGTGACAGTATGCGTGTGAAGTGACTTCAGTCTAATTTTTTATGGTATCTCCTATCTTATTCGTCCAAAACGGTCCCTTCACTCATGGAGAATATGTACTGTAGCCCTTTGTTTCTGAATTGATCACGTAATTCTTTTAAGCATACTTGCATTACCTTGTTTCATCGTTACCTTGAAGTTTTAACGTTTTATATGGGCTTAGTGTGAAATGTCTACTAAATACGCATCTATGGCTGCGCGTGTGAAGGAAAATCGTCTGTTTTTTATTTTTTTATTTTGTTACATTATTCAATATTGCTGTATTTGCAAAACTTGTTTATGAACTCGTGGCTATGCCGTCTCTTTCTCTATCGAACACGTGAGAAGTGATTTGTGTACCTGCTACCAATTCGTTTGTTTCAGAGATTCTTTAAAAGCTTAGTAAACGCAACGTTAGCTCTGCTAAATCTTTTACTAAAGTTTTGTTGGAAACAGGTACGATTTGAACTTGCCTACTGTGCGTTTTAATGCTTTCCTTAAAACTTCTTCTTACACATCAGGCTCTGCCATGCCATACATTCTCAATCTCTCTCTCTCTAGTGTCTAGCATTATCATCTCTTTTAAAAAGATTAACGTAAACATTGTATTGACACAGCCTTTGCATGTTATGATACCATAATGTCAGGTTTTTGTTCAGTCCTTACTGTAAGTCATCCGTCAGTCCTGTCATTTATGGGCTCGAACTAATACCGACTACTGTCCAATCTCTTACCGTGCTGGCTCCTCGAGCTGCACTGCAATCCGTTGCCACTCACACTAGACTACTAAAGGTTGTTGCATGCTCCTAAGAACTAATTTTTGAAGTATAAGCGTTCCAAAATAACCCTTTGTTTGGCAGTCACTGTGGATCACCCATGCAAACCGAGGCATTAACCGACTTTTTTTTTTTTTTAGCTTCGATGTCACTATACAGCAGATTCGTTGTTGATGTTTGCAGACAGGCACTTGTAAGAATTTCTGTTGGAATTGTTTTAGCGTTCTTTTAATCAACTAGCCGTTAACTACTTATGCATTAGGTAGGGTTGATCTAGTTTCTGTGGGTCTAGAACGTAGTCGTGGTCATGACGTCGAAACTGATACACTCAAGCAGTTGACACCACTGTTTGTGATTCCTGAAGTTATCTCTGCTGCAGGTCTAATCACAACATAATAGTCAAAGTGAGAAAATTTTTATTTGATTTATAAGGGATTCCATCAATTGGTGTGTTTGCCTTAACACCAGTTGCTACTCATGCCAGACTGTATAGGCGTGATGCAAGTTTCATTAACGCTTGGTAATGCACAGTGAAAGGACGTAATCATTCGTTTAGCGGCAACCCGCCATCTTGATTCTTGAACCGGGCATGTCAAATTTTTTTATTTGAAGTCTTCACGTCGCCTGATGGATGGCGTTAGAAAAATGAATTTCCGGGTGCTGTCCATCTGGATTTACTTCTGTTTAATATTTTGTGTGGTACTTTGGTCTTCTTTTAACAGAACATTTGCTCAAATGTTTTCAGTCAGTTTACATGGGCCCGATTCCATCAGGAATCATGAGTTCGCACTGCTAATCCGTTGTCTCTCATACAAGTCTAAGATCTGTTGCAACTAACTGTCTGTGGTTTGATTTTCCAGTATTGACCAAACCTAATAGATGGGTTAAGGGCCTCTAGTATAGTTATTGATGTACACTTGGGCAGTTGGTATAATCGTAATAATAATAATAATTTCGGATCTGGACAAGATACAGCTACTTATCATTCGGGTCTTGCAGCCAATTCATGTGTTTGTAACTCGTCGTCTTCGTCATTCCAGAAGTTTTGGTTGTGGTTCATAGAAGAGGCCAAGCTCATTTCAAGGAAGATTTAGGATATCCTCCCTTTGATCCTAGATAGACTTCTGCATTTTGCTTTTAAACTTTTCTCTCTCTCTGCATAGTAAAGACTAAAGGCCCGTTAGTTTGTTTCATGTGCTGAGTGTGTAGTGTGAAGTTTTGTCCGTAAGTAGTATATATTATAATGACTGGTACTGTTACTTGTTACCGTAAAACCCTAAACGGCCTTAAATATCGCAAGTTGTGGAAGTACTTGCTTTGGATAAGCTTTTTAATTTTTCACCAACTTGGGTGTTCTGTCAATTCCTGCTGTTAGCTGGGGCGTAGCTGACATTCCATCAGTGGGGGCGTCTAGGCTGGACCAAGACTTTTTTTGAGGGGCCAAAGAAAATTATATTAAACTAAAGTACCAATTCTGTAATTAGGAAAATACACTATTCTCGAATGTATATATCCATGTGAATGAAGGAAAATATTAGTAATTAACCTGTAATTGAAATTATAGAGCACAATCTTCAATTAATTTTCGACTCTTACTATATGCAAATGTATCAAGTACTGAAACGTAAATTTCCTCTCAACCTTATATTCAACACTAGCCTAATTTCTATGATCAAGTTTTCATTTTCAACTATAGTACAGTTTCCTTGTCATGTTTTTAACCTATCCCATTCCCTCTTCTTTATCGCCTCTCCCTGGAAATTAACTACGCAGCAGTAGCAAATTCGATTTCACTTATTCAAAACTGTAACTATAGTTTCAATAACTTCATACGTAAGTTGATAACATTAAGTTGGACCATACTATCATGAAGAAACATGTCATTTGTGTTAAAAACCTACAGCTATATCCATACATTTTTAGCTCTATACAAGTTGTAAAGTTAACAAGAACAAAAAATGTCATTAGATACATACCACAACTGTAAATAAACTAAAAATATCTGCTTTTGACCACCATGGGGTTGATGTTTAGCTACAAAGAGAATTTCAACTTGTGAGGGCCAAGCACTTGACCGGCACCCCAAGCCCCACAAGCGACGTAACTGGCTGTTAGCGTGTAATGTATGCAGGGCGTTCTTTAGGCAACATTGCGCAGAGATTATCTTTCATCCAGTCTGGGAAGCGTTTGTGGCTGGCTTGGTGTTAACGCTTCAGTTACAAGACGGTGTTCTCAAAAGGAGTCATCGGTACCAAAGATTCTTTGCTGCCTGTTACTTTGCATTGCATTTGACAGAAACTCCCGTTTAACTTCTATCCATCTTGGCATTTCTCCGGATTTACTTCTCATCCAAGAGTCTTTTCTGGCGAGCCCAGATGGTGTATGGAATTGAATCATTAGTCTGGGTGAAATTCTTTATCAATGATTTGTTTCGATTTTGGATCGTAAGATCGTTTTCCTCAAAGGACTTGAAGTCAACTGACTAGGCACCTTAACACGCAAGTGCTAGGCAAGGTTTATATATATATATATATATATATATATATATATATATATATATATATATATATAGTGTACGTCCGTTGTCCCTCTTATTGTTGAGAGGACTTGCGGCGTCAAACGTGGTACTGGAGTGGAATATAGAGTTTAGGCCAAAGGCCAGGCGCTGGGACCTATGAGGTCATTTAGCGCTGTTAAGGAAATTGAGAGTAGGTGGGTTTGAAAGTTGTAACAGAAGGAAAACTTCGCAGTTGCACTATGGAATAATTGTTAGGAGAGGGTGGATAGCCAGATGGAAGATAATATGAATGGAGGTACAGTAAAAGATACTAAAGGGGTTGCAGCTGGGGACCGAAGGGACGCTGCAAAGAACCTCTAGTAATGCCTACAATGCACCCTGTGAGGTGCACTGGCGGCACTACCCGCCTACGGGTACTGACTGCAGGTAGACCAATCATGCCTAGATGCTCGAAGAAGATGCATCGTTTGTCTGTCCATATGGCCCGATTTCATAAACATGAATGGTCTTGGAAGTTGGTTTGGGATCTGTGAGGAACATGTATCGCTTCACTGATATTCTCATACTGCTTGCTAGTGTTGATGCTTCTGCAATAAAACATTTGTAAGGTACTCGAGTGTGAAAAGTTTTCCAGCATATATTTAATCGCGCTGTACAGCAAGCCCGGCATTACGCAGCATTACTATGTGCTGCTCTTTCTAGTTTTAAGCTGGTCAAGCCTTTAGTTGAAGCTCTGCTGCTTTTACCAGACTTCTTACTTTGCTGCAAATTTTAGTAGCTCCCGGTGTTTTTTTATGGTAGGGGAGTTAGCCTTCACTTGAACCCCGCCCCACATTGTTTGCAGGAGACCGATGTTTTTGTGATACTTTTGGCTATCGATATTTAAGATCTTATTCTAAGCTTTAGATCAATAGCGTTCTTGTTGACTATTCTCATTTTGACGGTGCTTTTCATAGCTCATTTTAAACTCCGAAGGAGACTACTGTAACCTTTGAATTACAAGATATTTTTTCACTGGAACATGGAAATTGCAAGATGTTCTGCTTTGGTCCTTGTTAGCTCGCACCTGGGGTTGACCCTTCTTGGTGGTACATGGAAATTGCAAGATGGTGGGGTTACCCTTCTTGGTGGTGGCGGTTTAGTACTCCCTGATAGTTTCGACTTCTCGGTTTTACGGTTTATGACCACACTACTTTTTACAGTCGAATGACATGGATTTTTGTTAATTTCTATGGTCTTTTAATTTCATGTACTCGGTACATAGGTATGCTCTCTCTTTCTGCTCTCTCTCGTGTTTTGTCGTTGTACGTATGTGTCAGCACTAGAAAATCAGTAATTTAAATGTAAGCCACTTGTCATCACATTATTAGCCTATCTGGTGGCTTAATTTAAGAGTTTTAAGTCCTAAGTTTGACAGAACTGGTAGGCATGAATTAAAATAAAAATGTACGTTTTTTGTTAACTTGGAGTATACTTAATATTTCTAGGGTTTAATGATGGATATGTCTATTCCTTCGGGCTGTCAAGCTTTATCCAGTGTTTTTAACAGTTATGGTTAATAGGTTTTTAGTGCGTATTGACTAAATACCCTTGTTCATTATCTGATATGCCTTTTGGCCTTAAGTATTGGCTACAAAATGTACATTTTATGTTGCCCCACGCATTTAACAGAGCAATTTCTGCTTAAGGGCACTTGTGCCGTCAATTAACTTTATATTGCATAAACATTAAAAATTGTTGATTTTAATTAGCTATCTGATATTGCATGTTAAAAATTTTTGATTTTAAATGCTAGTCGCATAAAAATTAAAAATTCTGTTGATCTTAATTAGCTATTTGATTTCTGCTAGTCACAAACATTAAAATTAGCTATTTGATTTCTGCTAGTCACAAACATTAAAAATTTGATCTTAACTGATTTTTGCTAGTCGCATATAAAAATTTGATCTTAACTGATTTTTGCTAGTCGCATAAACATCAACAATTCTCTTGATCTTAATTAGCTATCTGATTTCTGATTTTTGCAAGTCGCATAAACATTATTCTCTTGATCTTAATTAGCTATCTGATTTCATCTAGTCACGCTGTCTTGAAATGTATTTAATTTTCATATGATAACCGGTACTAGCCCCATTGACTAACTGCAAGCCCTTATGTAGATGCCAGAAGCATTGGTTTTTCATTGAGATGTTCAAGTTAGTGTATATAGTAGCTTGAACTTTGAATGCTTTTTCTTTAGAAGTGATTTAGTTTTGAGATTTATGGCTAGGACTGTCAACTGTTCGCTTTAAATTTTGTGGCTACGATTGTCAACTGTTTGCTTCAAAATTATCTGTATTTGCAAGAAAACCCAAGAAGGTAAATCGCATATTTTAAAGACCAGTAATTTTTTTTTTTTTTTTTTTTTTTTTGCGTATTTAGTCTCGATCTCTTTGGACGAAATGTACTTCAAGGCTTGATGAGGGGGTACCTGTGTGTGTGTATCATTCTTCAAGTCTTCTAGCCCGTTTCTGACAAAAGTTAGAGATGGCATACCAAAGAAAGGTCTTTCATATCCCTTTCCCTTTCTGTAGAATACGCTGGATTTCGTTATAGTTGTCACGTTTTGAAATTGTAGAGGCCAATTGTTTGTTAGTTTGTAATATCAGTATATAAACGCAAACTTTATCTCCTACAGAATGTGTGAACATCAAAACTAGTCAGCATATGATTTTGGAAGAGTGCTTAGAGAGCAAGAGGGTCGCCGGAGCAACAGATATTTAAAAATAAGCCGGTAATCCAGGGCAATTAATGAACATCAAAACTAGTCAGCATATGATTTTGGAAGAGGACTTGGAGAGCAAGAGGTAATCCAGGGCAATTAATGAACATCAAAACTAGTCAGCATATGATTTTGGAAGAGGACTTGGAGAGCAAGAGGATCGCCGGAACAACAGATATTTAAAAATAAGCCGGTAATCCAGGGCAATTAATGAACATCAAAACTAGTCAGCATATGATTTTGGAAGAGGACTTGGAGAGCAAGAGGATCGCCGGAACAACAGATCTTTAAAAATAAGCCGGTAATCCAGGGCAATTTAATGATTATGATATCAACTTCTGGACGCCTCACTTTTCTAAAAATAAAATTGTTTTTATTTTTTTTTTTTTTTTTTTTTTGCTGCTGCTGCGAGGCGGCATCGACTGCAGTAGTTTCTGGCAGGTAACTTGTAAATTGTGTAAAAAAAAATTCAAAATACTTTAACATTAATTTTATTTGTCCTTTTTGATGCCTGAAACAAGCCGGACACGACTTCTTATATAACAGGAACCAACTATACGTTTCAATGAAACTGACAGCAGGTTTGTTAACCCGAGTTGCCAGTTAACCTGCTTTAATTTTGAGCACCCCACTTGCCAGAGCCCAGAACTACCAGGTGTGGGTACCTTGTGAAAAGACGTTAAAACAACGCCTCTACATTCTTCCATGTCCGTCCGGAGGTAAAAGATACACCCCAAGTCACCTGGAATTAATTTATGACTGTTACTGGCCATTTTTGATGGAAGTATTCCAATCCTTTCATTCTAAAATCACTCAGCCTGCTGATGAAGTAAGACGATGAAGGTCCTTTAGACATTGAATGAGACTTCTCACACCTATATAAAAGAAAAAAAAAAAATTTTTTGTGGTTTAGTAAAAGTAAACAATTGGCACAAAAGGACTACTTTCGGCCCTTTTACTTTGTAAATTAATCAGTAACAAACGACTTCAGATTTAATATATCACATTAAGTACCGATTCAGCTTTTTACTGTGGTATTAATAGAACCCTTCTTTCACTTACTCAGAGCAATGTATGGGGCTTTCAACACTTCCCAGGTTGGGAAACCAAAATTTCTTTTATCCACATTTTGCAGTGATTCACCACATCCTTATAGTCCGGTGCCTCACCTGTCTGAAATAAAAAAAAAACTTGTTACTGAAGTTCAGTACCAATACTTCGTTTGTTTTACTGGAGAGTTTATTTAAAATAAATCTAACAAATTATCAAAATGAAACTTTAATTACCAAACCACAGACCCACTGATACACACATACAATTTTTCAAACTCCATGCGAGTGATACCTGTCTCCTTGAAGCTTCAAACAAGATCAAAATGATCTTTCGAAGGCACTGGTGACAAATTTAAGCTTAAGTTAACCCATGCTTTGTCTTTTTATCTCTTCGCTTTCGATATAGTATTTTGCAAGGGCAATTAGTCAGACTACTGAATCTTATTTCTGGACTCGCACTAAGCTCGTGCTACTGACAACTCTTATTTAACTGAATGCAAATTGAGCGTTGGCCCTGTTGCATACGAAGGAAAGTCTGGAAAAACTATTACTGTCTACAGTGCCTTCAGTAAGGCATGCTAAAGACCTGGAACACTGCTGCACGGATACAGTGAATAACGAACGAACTATCCTGTAACTACAGTCAGGGAAAAGCAACAGGTGTTCAGTGAGGTGTCCAAGATTATTGTAAATATTAGTGGTTTTGTAATAAAATTGAGAGTCATGCCAAAGGCTAAATGTTCTTCTAACAAACTGTATGAAGAATGGCCAAGAAATGAACCTTATTTATCAAACCACATGAAGATGGGGCAAGAAATGAACCTTATATATGAAACTACATCAAGATGGGTTAAGAAATGAACCTTATATATGCAATATATGGGCTAAATAATGAACTTTATAGAACAAATCACATGGTGGGCCAAAAAATGAAGCTTACATAAACCATATGAAGATAGGCCAAGAAAAGAACTTTACTTAAAAACAACATGAATATAGGGAAAAAATGAACATTATAGAACAAACCACACGAAGACGGACCAAAAATAAACTTTATATAAACCACATGAAGACTGGAAAAGAAATGAACTTCATCTAACAAACCACAAGAAAATGAGCAAAAAATTAACTTTCATAGAACAAATCATATGAAGATGGTCCAAGAAATGAACCTTATATAACAAACCACATGAAGATGGGGCAAAAATAAACACTATATAAGAGACTACATGAAGATGGTCCAAGAAATGAATATAACAAACCACATAAAAGTGGGCCAAGATATGAACTTATATATCATCACATGAAGGTGGGCAAAGAAATTAACTTTATATAACACATGAAGATGGGCCAAGAAATAAACATTATATTACAAAACCACATGGGCCAATAAATGAACTTCAACTAACAAACCACATGAAGATGGACCGAGAAATAAACTTTACATAAAATACGTGAAGATGAACCAAAAAATGAACTTTATATACCAAACCACACGAAGATAAGCCAAGAAATAAACCTTTTATAACGAACTATATGAAGATAGACCAAGAAGTGAACTTTATATAGTAAACCACATAAAATGGGCCGTGAAAGGAACCTTATATAACAAATTACTTGAAGATGAGCCAAGAAGTGAACTTTATATAACAAAACACATGAAGTTGTGCCAAGAAATGAACCTTATACTGTATAACAAACCACATGAAGATGGGCCAAGAAGTAAAATTTATATAACAAACCACATGAAGATGGGCGAGGAAATGAACCTTACATAACAATCTACATGAAGATGGGCCAAGAGATGAACTTTATATAACAAACTGCATGGAGATGGGCCTGGAAATGAACCTTAAATAACAATCTACATGCAGATAGAACAAGAAATGAACTTTATATAACAAACTACATGAAGATGAGCCCAAGATATGAACCTTTTATAACAAATCACATAAAGGTTGGCCAAGAGATGAACTTTATATAACAAACCATATGAAGATGGGCTAAGAAATGAAACTTATATAACAAATCACATAAAGGTTGGCCAAGAGATGAACTTTATATAGCAAACCATATGAAGACATAACATACTACATGAAGACAGGCCAAGTAAAACTTCATTTACAAACCACATGAATATGAACATTACATAACAAACCATATGAAGATTGGCCAAGAAATGAACTTTATATAACAAACCACATAAAGATGGGCTAAGAAATGAACTTTATATAACAAACCACATGAAAATGGGCCAAGATATGAACTTTATATAATAAATCACATGAAGTTGGGCCAAGAAATTAACTTTATGTAGCAAACCAAATGAAGTGGAGCCAGGAAATGAACTTTATGTATCATACCAAATGAAGATGGGCCAGGAAATGAACTGAAGATGGCCAGGAAATGAACTTTATGTATTAAACCAAATGGAGATGGGCCAGAAAATGAACTTTATGTAGCAAACCAAATGAAGATGGGCCAGGAAATGAACTTTATGTAGCAAACCAAATGAAGAGGAGCCAGGAAATGAACTTTATGTATCAAACCAAATGAAGATGGGCCAAAAATGAACTGAAGATGTAGAAATGAACTTTATGTATTAAATCAAATGAAGATGGGCCAGAAATGAACTTTATGTAGCAAACCAAATGAAGATGGGCCAGAAATAAACTTTATGTAGCAAACAAAATGAAGATGGGCCAGGAAATGAACTTTATGTAGCAAACCAAATGAAGATGGGCCAAGAAATAAACTTTATGTAGCAAACAAAATGAAGATGGGCCAGGAAATAAACTTTATGTAGCAAACAAAATGAAGATGGGCCAGGAAATGAACTGAAGATGGCCAGGAAATGAACTTTATGTATTAAACCAAATGGAGATGGGCCAGAAAATGAACTTTATACAGCAAACTACATAAAGATGATCCCAAGAAATGAACCTTATATAACAAATCACATAAAGGTTGGCCAAAAGATGAACTTTATATAACAAACCATATGAAGACATATAACATACTACATGAAGACAGGCCAAGTAAAGAACTTCATTTACAAACCACATGAAAATGAACATTACATAACAAACCATATGAAGACTGGCCAAGAAATGAACTTTATATAACAAACCACATGAAGATGGGCTAAGAAATGAACTTTATATAACAAACCACATGAAAATGGGCCAGGATATGAACTTTATATAACAAATCACATGGAGATGGGTCAAGAAATTAACTTTATGCAGCAAACCAAATGAAGAGAGGCCAGGAAACGAACTTTATGTATCAAACCAAATGAAGATGGGCCAGAAAATGAACTTTATACAGCAAACCAAATGAACAAATGAAGATGGGCAAGGATATGAACTTTATGTAGTAAACCAAATGCAGATGGGCCAAGAAATGAACTTTATGTAGCAAACCAAATGAAGATGGGCCAGGAAATGAACTTTATGTAGCAAACCAAATGAAGATGGGCCAGGAAATAAACTTTCTGTAGCAAACCAAATGAAGATGGGCCAGGAAATGAACTTTATGTAGCAAATCAAATGAAGATGGGCCAGGAAATGAACTTTATGTAGCAAACCAAATGAAGATGGGCCAGGAAATGAACTTCAAGTAGCAAACCAAATGAAGATGGGCCAGGAAATGAACTTTATGTAGCAAATCAAAAGAAGATGGGCCAGGAAATGAACTTTATATAGCAAACTACATGAAGATGATCCCAAGAAATGAACCTTATATAACAAATCACATAAAGGTTGGCCAAGAGATGAACTTTATATAACAAACCATATAAAGACATATAACATACTACATGAAGACAGGCCAAGTAAAGAACTTCATTTACAAATCACATGAAAATGAACATTACATAACAAACCATATGAAGATTGGCCAAGAAGTGAACTTTATATAACAAACCACATGAAGATGGGCTAAAAAATGAACTTTATATAACAAACCACATGAAAATGGGCCAAGATATGAACTTTATATAACAAATCACATGAAGCTGGGCCAAGAAATTAACTTTATGTAGCAAACCAAATGAAGAGGAGCCAGGAAATGAACTTTACGTATCAAACCAAATGAAGATGGGCCAGGAAATGAACTTTATGTAGCAAACCAAATGAAGATGGGCCAGGAAATGAACTTTATGTAGCAAACCAAATGAAGATGGGCCAGGAAATGAACTTTATGTAGCAAACCAAATGAAGATGGGCCAGGAAATAAACTTTATGTAGCAAACCAAATGAAGATGGGCCAGGAAATGAACTTTATGTAGCAAACCAAATGAAGATGGGCCAGGAAATGAACTTTATGTAGCAAACCAAATGAAGATGGGCCAAGAAATGAACTTTATGTAGCAAACCAAATGAAGATGGGCCAGGAAATGAACTTTATGTAGCAAACCAAATGAAGATGGGCCAGGAAATGAACTTTATGTAGCAAACCAAATGAAGATGGGCCAGGAAATGAACTTTATGTAGCAAACCAAATGAAGATGGGCCAGGAAATGAACTTTATGTAGCAAACCAAATGAAGATGGGCCAAGAAATGTAGCAAAGATGGGCCAGGAAATGAACTTTATGTAGCAAACCAAATGAAGATGGGCCAGGAAATAAACATTATGTAGCAAACCAAATGAAGATGGGCCAAGAAATGAACTTTATGTAGCAAACCAAATGAAGATGGGAAGAAATGAACTTTAGGCAAACCAAATGAAGATGGGCCAGAAATGAACTTAATGTAGCAAACCAAATGAAGATGGGCAAGGAAATGAACTTTATGTAGCAAACCAAATGAAGATGGGCCAAGAAAGAACTTTATGCAAACCAAATGAAGAGAGGCCAGAAATGAACTTTATGCAGCAAACCAAATGAAGATGGGCCAGGAAATGTAGCAAACCAAATGAATATGGGCCAGGAAATTAACTCTATGTAGCAAATCAAATGAAGATGGGCAAGGAAATGAACTTTATGTAGCAAATTCAATGAAGATGGACCAAGAAATGAACTTTATGTTGCAAACCAAATGATGATAGGCCAGGAAATGAACTTATGTAGCAAACCAAATGAAGATGGGCCAGGAAATAAACTTTATGTAGCAAACCAAATGAAGATGGGCCATGAAATGAGCTTTATATAACAAACCACATGAAGTTGTGCCAAGAAATGAACCTTATACTGTATTATAAACTACATGACGATGGGCCAAGAAGTAAAATTTATACAACAAACCACATGAAGATGGGCCTGGAAATGAACCTAACATAACAATCTACTTGAAGACAGGCAAAGAAATTAACTTTTTTATTATATAACAAACCACACGACGATGGCCCAAGATATGATATTTATATAATAAACCACATGAAGATGGGATAAGAAATTAACTTTATTTAAAATCCACATGAATATAGGCAAAAAAATCAACATTATAGAAACAACCACATGAAGATGGGCAAAAAATAAGCTCCACATAAACTACATGAAGATGGGCAAAGAAATGAACCTTATAAAACAAACTACAAGAAGATGGGCCAAGAAATGAACCTTACATAAACTACATGAAGTAGGTCCAAGATATGAACTTTATATAACAAATCACATGAAGATAGGGCAGGAAATGAACTTTATGTAGCAAACCAAATGAAGACAGGGCAGGAAATGAACTTTATGTAGCAAACCAAATAAAGATAGGGCAGGAAATGAACTTTATGTAGCAAACCAAATGAAGACAGGGCAGGAAATGAACTTTATGTAGCAAACCAAATAAAGATAGGGCAGGAAATGAACTTTATGTAGCAAACCAAACGAAGATGGGCCAGGAAATTAACTTTATGTAGCAAACCAAATGAAGATGGGGCAGGAAATGAACTTTATGTAGCAAACCAAATGAAAATTGGGCAGGAAATTAACTTTATATAGCAAACCAAATGAAAATGGGGCAGGAAATGAACTTTATGTATTAAACCAAATGAAGGTGGGCCAGGAAATGAACTTTATGTAGCAAACCAAATGAAGATGGGCCAGGATATGAACTTTATGTATTAAACCAAATGAAGATGGGCCGGGAAATGAACTTTATATTATAACAAACCACATGAAGTTGTGACAAGAAATGAACCTTATACTGTATAACAAACTACATGTAGATGGGCCAAGAAGTAAGATTTATGTAACAAACCACATGAGGATGGGCCTGGAAATGAACCTAACATAACAATCTATTTGAAGACAGGCAAAGAAATTATTTCTGTTATTATATAACAAACCACATGGTGACGAGCCAAGATATGATATTTATATAATAAACCATTTGAAGATGGGCTAAGAAATTAACTTCATTTAAAATCCACATAAACTACATGAAGATGGGCCAAGAAATGAACCTTATAAAACAAGCTACATAAAGATAGGCCAAGAAATAAACCTTATAAAACAAACTATATGAAGATGGGCCAAGAAATGAACATTACATAAGAAACTACATGAAGGTGGTCCAAGATATGAGCTTTATATAACAAATCACATGAAGATGGGCCAGGAAATGAACTTTATGTAGCAAACCGAATGAAGATGGGCCAGGAAATGAACTTTATGTAACCAATGACATGAAGATGGGCCAGGAAATGAACTTTATGTAGCAAATTCAATGAAGTTGGGCCAAGAAATGAACCTTATGTAGCAAACCAAATGAAGATGGGCCAGGAAATGAACCTTATGTAGCAAACCAAATGAAGATGGGCCAGGAAATGAACTTTATGTAGCAAACCAAATGAATATGGGCCAGGAAATTAACTCTACGTAGCAAATCAAATGAAGATGGGCCAGGAAATGAACTTTATGTAGCAAATTCAATGAAGATGGGCCAGGAAATGAACTTTATGTAGCAAACCAAATGAAGATGGGCCAAGAAATGAACCTTATGTAGCAAACCAAATGAAGATGGGCCAGGAAATGAACCGTATGTAGCAAACCAAATGAAGATGGGCCAGGAAATGAACTTTATGTAGCAAACCAAATGAAGATGGGCCAGGAAATGAACTTTATGTAGCAAACTAAATGAAGATGGGCCAGGAAATGAACTTTATGTAGCAAACCGAATGAAGATGGGCCAAGAAATGAACTTTATGTAACAAATGACATGAAGATGGGCCAGGAAATGAACTTTATGAAGCAAACTCAATGAAGATGGGCCAGCCAGGAAATGAACCTTATAGCAAACCAAATGAAGATGGGCCAGAAAATGAACCTTATGTAGCAAACCAAATGAAGATGGGCCAGGAAATGAACCTTATTTGGCAAACCAAATGAAGATGGGTCAGGAAATGAACCTTCTGTAGCAAACCAAATGAAGATGGGCCAGGAAATTAAGTTTACGTAACAAACCACAAGAAAATGGGCCAAGATATGAACTTTATATAACAAATCCCATGAAGATGGGCGAAGAAATGAACTTTATGTAGCAAACCAAATGACAATGGGCCAGAAAATTAACTTTATATAACAAACTACATGAAGATATGCCCAAGAAATGAACCTTACTTAACAAATCACATGAAGGTGGGCCAAGAGATGAACTTTATATAACAAACCACATGAAGATGGGCTAAGAAATGAACTTTATATAACAAACCACATGAAAATGGGCCAAGATATGAACTTTATATAACAAATAACATGAAGATGGGCCAAGAAATTAACTTTATGTAGCAAACCAAATGAAGAGGGGGCCAGGAAATGAACTTTATGTAGCAGACCAAATGAAGAAAATGAACTTTATGTATCAAACCAAATGAAGATGAAATGACTTTCCAGTATGTAGCAAACCAAATGAAGATGGGCCAGGAAATGAACTTTATGCAGCAGACCAAATGAAGATTGGCAAGGAAATGAACTTTATGTATCAAACCAAATGAAGATGGGCCAGGAAATGACTTTCCAGTATGTAGCCAACCAAATGAAGATGGGCCAGGAAATGAACTTTATGTATCAAACCAAATGAAGATGGGCCAGGAAATGAACTTTATGTAGCAAACCAAATGAAGATGGGCCAGGAAATTAAGTTTATGTAACAAACCAAATGAAGATGGCCAGGAAATGAACTTTATATAACAAACTACATGAAGATGAGCCCAAGAAATGAACCTTATATAACAAATCACATGAAGATGGGCCAGGACATGAACTTTATGTAGCAAACCAAATAAAGTTGGGCCAGGAAATTAACTTTACGTAACAAACCAAATGGAGATGGGCCAGGAAATGAACTTTTCATGTAACAAACCAAATGAAGATGGCTAGGAAATGAACTTTATATAACAAACTAAATGAAGATGAGCCCAAGAAATGAACCTTATATAACAAATCACATGAAGGTGGGACAAGAAATGAACTTTATATAACAAACCACTTGAAGACATAATAACATACTACATGAATACAGGCCAAGTAAAGAACTTTATTTAAAAACCACATGAATATAGGAAAAAATGAACATTACATAACAAACCATATGAAGACTGGCCAAGAAATGAACTTTATATAACAAACCACATGAGAGATGGGCTAAGAAATGAACTTTATACAACAAACCACAAGAAAATGGGCCAAGATATGAACTTATATATCATCACATGAAGATGGGCCAAGAAATGAACCATCTACAACAAACCACATGAAGATGGGCAAAGAAATTAACTTTATATGACAAACATAAAATGGGCCAAGAAATAAATTTTATATAAACCACATGACGATAGGCCAATACATGAACTTCAAATTACAAACCACATGAAGATGGGCCAAGATATGAACCTTATATAACAACCAAAATGAAGATGGGCCAAAAAGTGAAATTTATATAACAAACACATGAAGATGGGCCAAGAAATGAATCTTACATAACAATCTATAGACCAAGAAATGAACTTTATATAACAAATCACATGAAGATGGACCAAGAAAGGAAACTTATATAACAAATTACTTGAAGATGGGCCAGGAAGTGAACTTTATGTAACAAACTACATGAAGATGTGCCAAGAAATGGACTTTATATAACAAACTACATGAAGATGTGCCAAGAAATGGACTTTATATAACAAACCACATGAAGATGTGACAAGAAATGGACTTTATATAACAAACTACATGAAGATGTGCCAAGAAATGGACTTTATATAACAAACCACATGAAGATGTGCCAAGAAATGGACTTTATATAACAAACTACATGAAAATGGGTCAAGAAGTGAACTTGATATAATAAACCAAATGAAGATGGGCCAAAAATGAACTTTTTACTACAAACCACATGGAAATGGGCCAAAAAGATGGGAAATTTGAATAACAAATCACATTGAGCTGGGACAAGAAATGAAACAAAAAACCACAAAATTTTGCAGTGTAAAATCTGCAAATCTAATAAACGGGGGTAGACAAGGCAACGTACAGAATGATTCACTCTGTGTTAGGAAATAGTTAAAGAATAATATGTCCAAGAAAGTATTATACATGTTTGTCCCATAGTGTATCCCATATTAAACAACACAAGACTGATAAACTTGATATTTACAGTTTCTAGTTACAAATTTCTGTTCTATACTAAAACTGATCGCCTACTCTTCAAAAGCAGATAAAAATCAGACAAATATTTAAAAAAAAAAAGCCAGATTTCCGGTACTAAACACTTAGCACAGGCCTCTAGATAAGTTATTAAATCACCAGACCTAGCGAGAAAAAGCTAACTGGTGGCTACTTGCAAATAATCAATGTACTTGGCTGAAATACAAGCGGGTCGTCTCACTAACGAACTCATCTTAAATAGTCGAAATGAACAGATAAATTATCAGCAATGACCACAATGAATTGAATCATAATTTGAAACGAAGGAAGATAAAGAAAACAATGTTCCGAAAATAAACATGATTCACGTACACGGATATATTAAGATTTGGAACGAATCAAAATCCTGTCGACTGGCGGTGGTTGCGCTTTCACACACCTCCCATTTCCCTCTCGCCCATCTCCCCGTACCTCCCATCCTCTTCTCTTTGCCCCCGTTGCCCTCACGGGTAACCCATGAGGTTCAATCAAGATGACTCCATTTTGAACTGTATATCAAGAGAGAGGGAAGGTCACAAAGACGATGAACGAAACATACCCGAAAAATCATGAGTGACTCCTTTTAACTGTATTATCTGGTTTAACTGAACGCCCCTTATAACAAGCACTCTTTTCTGTGATCAAGTTAAGGCACTCGTGCAATCAGAATTTTCCCGGTTCAGAAATGTAACTGAGAAGTCAAGAAAGAACTATAAATAAGAGAAACAAAGGAAAGCATATAAAATATATAAATAATAAGTTAGATAGTAAAGTGAAATAAATAACATAATCAATTATGAAGTGAGACTCATACCGACCTGCTCTTTAGAAAGAACATTTGCGCAATGCTTGAAATTTTCAAGTTCCAACGAAGATCCAGACAACGACGGTGATTTGAGCCTTGTTATCTCGTTCAATACTATCTCAGTTTGGGAAATTTTCTTGCACTGAAAAATGGTCATGAAATGACAGATTTTTCGTATATCTTGTAATATGAAAGTAGGGTCGTATTGTGAAGCAACGTTACTACGTACAATTTCTCAAGTTCCTCTGAATTTTATGACGAACAGAAACCAAAGGAAGTTGATTACTGGTTAAACATGGTAAGCAACGCAGCTGGGTACGTAGGAAGGATCATTGCAAAGTAGCCATATTGAGCCAACAGTTTGTGTGCAAGGAGTACTGTAGTGTATTCGGTATTTTTCTACGGGGATAAACGTTCACGTACTAAACTGTTTTGGAATAGGTTTAATGAGACATACGAGAATACTTCATAAAACGTCAAATATGGCAAAATTTTACACACATCTCTGCATCAGGCAGAGCATTCGTGAAGAACATTAAAAAATACAAGATGAAAAATGAAATGACAGTCGAAAGTATAGGATTGACCCAAATCATCTTCAAATTAGTAACGCTGTAACTGACTTTTCAAATAAAGGTCTTTTCAGTCCCCTCAGCCTCGAAGCATGTTGAAGTTGTGTTTTTGTTAATATAATATATGTAATATTTAAAACTTACTTTTACTCTAAAAATATCCATGAGTCTTGCGGGTATTATTTCTGTAATGACATATAACCCATGAATCATGTAATATGTTATTTTTTTAAAACGTGAAAATTAATTTATATGCAAATAAAAAAAGCCTTAAAGTATGAACCTAAAAGTGTTGTTCCGTATCCTGAGAATTACTTCAAACCTGAAGTTAATACTATTAAGACGAGCAACCATTCATAAGACAAGCCATTCCTTTCAGAGTAAGTTTCCAAACGGCCGAATATCCACACAGTAAAAGGTCAACAGTTATCTCTGCTAGGAACAGTGTCACCCGAAACCTTTTACAGTTAGCCAAACACACTGACTATCCCACTAAAAGGGGACCATGTATGACCAATATATTGGATTAAACATTTCGAAAATGACATTTAAGCCACGTTCACACTCACTTAACAGAGATTTTAATGCCTCGTAGAAAATAATCCACGAGAGTAAGATCACTCGAAGATTTTTGACCTACATTAAAACGCATCAGTATACTAATCCTCTATCCTATAACTTGTAGTAGAGAGAGAGAGAGAGAGAGAGAGAGAGAGAGAGAGAGAGAGAGAGAGAGAGAGAGAGAGAGAGAGAGAGAGAGAGAGAGAGTTGGCACTTACTAACCACGTTCAAAAGAGGGATCAGACTGCTCTAGAGACAAGGGCCAGAGCTAGCACAAGGCCACCTAATCACCAAAAACAGTAACTATTCAGTCTCTTAATCCAACCGGTAAGCGTTAACGTGGTTAATGCTTATGAGAAAGGAATCCAAGAGAGGACCTCATAAAAATGACTCCAGGGGTCAACAAAATTTCCATCTCAAACGAAAAACCCAGGACCCACTGAGTGGGTCCTGGAAAAACCTACATAAGGCTACGATGGACAGAGCACGTACACAGAATGGTTGGCCAGATGACTGACGGAGGGTACAGACTACAGAGCTAAGAAAAGGATAACCAGAAGGTTGGCAAACACTTGAGGAGACTTTTAGGTGGGAAGAAGCTCCTAAATAGGGCATGAACTGGGCACTGAAGTGGGCGAAGTCTACCGTATTATGTGCAGGACTGGGTGACACCTACCGCAATATGTGCAGATGTGGGTGAAATCGACGTCAGGAGTGGAGCCACTTGCTACAGTTACATTAAAGGAAACAAAATACTTTAAAATAAACCACCACCAGGTTGCCATGTACAGGAGCCACCAACTACGAGAGAAGAATTGATATTTTGACTTACAGAAAATAAAGATGTAAAAAAATGGTTTAATTAGTGATTAATGAATAATAAAAAATTCTATTCAAACCTCCTAGGATCATTATTAACTGGGATCGTCTTCTCTTGGGAAATAAGTCAAAACCTTTTGTTAACTGAAAACTAGTCCTCAGAAATGACAGGCATTAAATACCTGTGCATTGAAAATGGTTTTGGACAAAGCTAAAACGGTTTGCAACGCTTACACATAATGTGGCTTTCAGCGTAGATGCTCTACAGGAATCTGGCAACTTGCTGCAAGTGGTAAAATATTTCCAGTGGTCATGATGTGACGGTGATCTTAATTCAATTCGTAACGAACCTGCAAAGGAGAAAAAAAGTTCTTACAGAAAGAAGAACAAATGAAACTAGAAACATTCAGAAAACAAACATCCCCACTCATCGAAGTTATTTCTTTAGAAGACACATATGAAATAATGTTTAGCCGGTTCTAGTGTGACATGGGATGCGTTTAACATGAAAAATACCCTGTAATTTATTTTTCATTTAATATAAAAAATGTTCACCCCTTGTGATGTGAAACCTACCTCGTCGAGGCCCTCCCCTTCTCAATTACATGAAATGACTATACATTTTGACAAATTACTGATCACTCACGTCTCTTATAAATGAACGCAAAAATGAAAAATCATGAGCCGCCCATTCAGCGCTAATTACAGTGGGCCTATTCCACCATCAATTAAATTCTCAGGCTTAAAACCTCATTTAAGAACGACCTATAGTCTGTTCAACATTTTAAGATCGCTAGGGTGGGGCCAGGAAAAGAATACAGCGACGCCAGATCTATTTATCCTTTTAAATCTCACCCTCGAGGTTAATCCCTTGTTTATGGCTTTACCTGAGATCTGCCATTTACTGTACTTCGTTTTCTAAAGAAACAACGAGTAATTTTTGGTTGTTGTTGATGATTTTCCGTTCTTTGCGTGCTTTTTGGGAATAATAATCATAGTTCTTATAATAATACCATAATGTGTTTAATGCATTAAAAATCTTAAAATCTGTGTGGGTGGTTCGGCAGGAATGGCTTTTCAAGCCATTTGATTATTGTCCATACTCCATGCATTTATTTATGGTTACATGACTGTATTTTTTCAGTGCCTCTGCAGGTTAAATAAGCTACTTATCATTTAGGAGAAAAAAAAATTACTATTAATTACAGGGCACCCTTGTTGTTTCTTTAATATGAAATATCTTAAAATGTTATCAACAGTTTACTTGACCTGGGAGTAAAGATGTTGGCTGTGGGGAGATCTGATCCGCTCTGGCTATCCCTTGGGCTATCAATACTGTCCAGTGACTGGCTGCTTGAGGTGACCACCATTGTTATTGTTTTAGATCGAGCTGGCCATATAAATACCCTCGCTGACCACGTGTCTAAGGTTTGGCAGCGGCGGCCAAAAATTATGCCATGTCTCTTTGTTTTTGTGAAGATAAATTAGGCTTGTACTGCAAATAGGTGAAGCCTAATATGTTTCGATGTTATCTTTAAATGAATAACACTTCTTTTTAAAATTCCACATGAACAAGCTCTAACAAGGCAAAACTTTTAATCATAACGAGACGTTTGACACCGCTGTATTCTTTTCCTTGCCCCAACCCCACGATCTTAGAATGTTAAACAGACTATAACCAAGCTTTACCGAAGTCCCATTAAAATCGATAGGCCCAGTTGGAACTACTTATGTGTCCTGACTTCTCAACCTTAAAAAAAGGAATGAATGAACTAATGGAATAGAATGGAATAGAATAAAATGGAATAGAATGGAATGGAATGGAATATAGAGTTTAGTCCAAAGGCCAAGCACTGGGACGTATGAGGTCATTCAGCGGTGAAAAGGAAATTGAGAGTAAAAGTTTGAAAAGTGTAACAGGAGGAAAACCTCTCAGTTGCAATATGAATCAACTATTAGGAGAGGGTGGACAGTAAGATGGAAGAAAGAGAATATGAACGGAGGTACAGTAAAAGGAATGAAAGCAGTTGGGGCTAGGGGGCGTGGCGACGCTGCAAAGACACTTAAGTAATGCCTACAATGCACCGCATGAGGTGCACTGACGGCACTAACCCCCTACGGGAGAACTACTTATGCGTCCTGACTTCTCAACCTTAAAAAATGAATGAATAAACTAAAATGGATTATATTTAACGCCTGAACAAGCACTACATTTGATGCCTGACTATCACTTTATCAACCATCAACCTTTCTTTGTCTAATTATCCCGTTCGTTACGTAAGCCCCACACAAAACTGAAATGAACATCTTAAATTTAATGGGTTACGTCTTTCCTTTTGGAAGGCAAAACCAACTTGAAGACGTTGGCCTGTGTCGATCAGAAACTCTTACAGTAGTTATGGTTTACTTATAGTAACTACGTGATAAAATGTTGCAAATTCACGTTAAACAGCACCATTCAATACGGCTGAGAGAGAGAGGTCTCTCAGGTGGAGAGAGAGAGAGAGAGAGAGAGAGAGAGAGAGAGAGAGAGAGGTGGGGTTGGACATGTTTTCGCATAATTAACACCTGTCTACCTACATGTATACCAATGTCCTGCACTGGAATGTGCTGCTGTTGACTGATTGATTGAGTTGGCCTAATGCCAACAGGGGCTCTTGCTCCTTAAGAAGCCCGTAAATGGTCTGTGAACTTCACAGGTACCAACTGGTCTAAACCTATGCATGCATATATATATTGTGTGTTGATGCTTTGTCTTATATATATATATATATATATATATATATATATATATATATATATATATATATATGTACGATCTGTGCACTGTACCAATAGGCATTGACAATTCTGGTTATAACCTGATGAACCTATCCTTAAAAACAACATATAAAAAAGTCTCCCTAGCGTACTTAGTCAAAGGAGGGTCTCGGGAGGGTGAAAGAGCGATGCCAAATGTACTTCCCTCATTGTACAAATAAGGCTACTGAAGACTCCCTTTCGATTCTTTAAAAAAGCTTTATTTAAGAAACACATCTCATTATAATTGACGGCAGTTTTTTATGATAATATTGTTAGAAATACAATATGAAAATATTAAGATAATGTGACACGCCTTCCTCTCGTTCTGCCACATCTGCGTTTACCCTAAGGCGATGGTGAGGAGGAAACAATTAATAGTTTTGGGTCAGTAGCCTTGGACTAACCCATTCCATTAAAGGCCCTCTGGGTCAACACAGGGAACATTGGATATTTCCCCAAAACGAAGCATCAGCCCTCAAACAAATGAAATGTTATGCAAATGCTACAAAACATACAGCAGAAGCAACGGGGAAGAAGTGGGATACACAGGGGTCCGATTTTCCAAGAACGTAAAAGGAAAAAATAGACCAAAACCTGTTACTCCTTTCGACGAAAGAGTTTTACGCCAAACTATTTTTAATTTCCATGAAAGGCAGAAAATTCCAGCAGTGGAGAAAATATTACAAATGAAAGAGAATACAAATTTCATTGGATGCAAGGAGTCATAAAGAAAAGTTATGCATAAAATAGGATTCAAATTTTTAACAGTAAATGACGGAAGTTCTTGATAGAAGTGATATGATAAGAGCAAGAACTAAATTCTTACGGGAGATGAAAGACATGATGAACACAGAAGCCTGTTCAGTTGCCTACCTTGATGAAACATGGTTAAATCAGAATTTTACTCTAAATAAATGCTGAGTAGATACAGAGTCTGCAAAGGCAACGGGGATAAATCCACCGACTGGTAAAGGTGGCAGACATGATTTTGCGCTCCAGAAATTGAAACAAAATCTGCAAAAATATTTCTATGAATGAAATAATGCAGACAAATATCAAGTGGCTATGAAGAACAGTAGATTACGTTAACACCTTGTACAATAATAATTATAACAGGATATATCCTGGTATAAAATGATCAATGATTATAAATTAAATGATCCCTTTAATTCCTAAAGGTAGACCAATGTAACTTCGTATAATAAGTATAGCATAGCAAAACTATAGCATAAAATAATGAAAATAAGTAATGTGCTTACATGTAAAAATAAAAGAAATCTGAGAGAGAGAGAGAGAGAGAGAGAGAGAGAGAGAGAGAGAGAGAGAGAGAGAGAGAGAGAGAGAGAGAGAGAGAACATTTCCAATGTACAGAGATTATTCTTCAAATTACATTTGTGCAACCGTTAAACAACCTTGACAATACCTAAAATTTAAGAGAAAAACAAAGAAACGAAAGAAAAACTTTACTGGTTAAAAGAAGACAAACGAGCCTAATAATTACTGGAAGTGATGTGAAAAACAGTCCAAAATTATGACTTTACATTTAAAGGAGGGAGCGAGTTACCTCGTGATAGTTATTTAAATTTAATTTTTGATCACATATCTTCATTTATGATGATAACGTTTCTAAAAGAAGAGTTAGCTCTACAGTAAAACCAAAATGACTACGAACATGGCTGTCATTAGCTGCGGCGCCAGACTTCTTCCTGACTGATAATCCGACTACCGTCAATCTGCAACCCTCACTTCGGGGTTCTTTAATCCGGTCGTAAAATCCTACTTATCCCTCCCACGGGCTTTCCAGAAGAAAGAGACCGTTCCGGGACCAGGCCGACTTAATTTACAATCTTTGAGGAGCCACTATAACAGTATTTTTTTCCCCCTTGTATCAATTATTTTCATCAGCGAGTCTGGGCTAGATATTTGGCATTTGTACAATTCATTTAGATGATTAGAAAGAAAACCATCCGTATCCTACCCTGTTATCAAAACAGTTTGATATATGATATCAAGTTTTCATTTACTGTAATTTTTTCTTACTATAAATCATCCTTTACTGTCATCAAATTTCAGTTCTTTCGCTCATTTTACGTTTCCAGTGTTAGAAACGCTGAACAATAGCGTCAAGCCGTTTACCCTTTCTGACCTGGTATGAGGAAGATGTGGCAGCGACGCGATATCCTTCCTAACTTCGGTCAAGGTTTTATGAATCAAATCTGGTAAAAGTGGCAGAGTCTAAAAGGTACTACATGTTCGTAGTCATTTTGGTTTTACTATAAACTCTGTTGTTTAGCCTACAAGGGAACCAAACCAAGAAATACCAAAGAGGATTATAACAGATCAAGGTCTTAGGAAGGAAAAGGTATCCACAATCCACGAGTTACCTTCAAGAAACGGAGGTATGTCAGAGCTGTAAAGCGATTGGGGGCCCCTTTAACCAAGTACGCTAGGGGGACTTATAAATATGCAAATTCGCAGGTAAACAAGGATTATTACAGAGGAAACCCGCCTACGTTCTACAGAAGCACAATAATCTTCCCTATAGATTAATTTCTTTCGTTATCCAATTTATATTTAATTATAGTTTTGAAATCGGCCACGATACATTTAAAAATTATCTGTCGCACTGATTTGTACAGCTTCACAATAATGAAGAAATTAAGCCCTTTTTGTACCTCGACGCGATGACGCACAAAGGCTACCATGATTATCTTCGATAAATGAAATAAATGAATTATGAATATAATAATATTCGATACAAGAACTAAATCTGCGATTCGATAACATGAGAGAGAGAGAGAGAGAGAGAGAGAGAGAGAGAGAGAGAGAGAGAGAGCCGTTTTCTGTTGCTACGGAAGCCATCATGTAAGAAAATGCAAAATAATCGATGGGTAACGTTGCTAACCATGTCTACTTATTTATGATCAATCGCTAAAAACCAATACGTAACATATAACAAATTTACTTCCGAAATAAACGCTTTCGGTGAGCTAATCATCAGATTTCTGGTAAATAAAATTATATTAACAGAAAACGACAGTTCACTTATGTCGATGCGTTTTAATAACATTTCGAACATAAACTGTTGCTATTCAGAGCCCGTATTGCACAGCAATATAGGAAATAAATTCATTTTTTTTTGCCCTGCTGTAAAGCGATCATTTTACCAATTTTATCAAATACAGAGACGTAGACTCTTTCAGCCTTTAGATATCAGTTTGCATTTGCACGAATACAAGCAGGCTCTGTTGCTATTTAAATGCTGAAAACATTATTAGAACCACCAATAATAAAAGTGCAGCGCTAGATTGACTTAATTAAAACGTGGTAATTAATTTGGCAGAAAACAAAGGGTTAAATATGTCATTTAATTCGCTTCCATAGAAATGCCTAACTGAAAAGTACATAATGAAAAGGTCACTTGTTATAACTGTAAATGAAAATGGCGTAATTAATGGCTGGATTTAAATAGCCTGGCCAAGTTGATGGCCGTGACGAACGTCCCTAGAAAATTTATAGTTAATGAAAAAGTTTAACGAACTATGGTCAATATTTATAATTTTAAAGGAAGATACAATAAGGCACTTTGAACAGATATGAAGTTGGAGGGAACTTAAATATTCTTGCAGACTCTATGGGAGAAAACACCAATATAATAGAAGCACTTAATTGCACACCTTTTCGAAGTTCTTCGTAAGATCTCGAAAAACTTTATACATACATTTGGTCATCAGTTTTACATCCTAAATGGCATGAATCACTGCATGACTGAAATAATCCAGCAATCTTTTGAAACATAAGATACATAATCATATCACATTAACTTCCCCACGCTCGCCCCCTCCCCTTTCCCCCGTCTCATCCAGGCAAACCTATAGTTACGATAATCGTTCAAGGAACTGCTTCGACGTAGGTGCTTCTAAATGGACTGAAACAATTTTTGTCACACTTTTTTTATATTAACAAATATTAAGCCACAATTATCGTTTAGTATCCAATTCGCTATACCTTGGGAATAACTTAATACCCACCGACAGGATTCGAACCGTTAACTGGTTTAGAAACAACGATACACAGTGACTTGATGGTTCAATGGTCCAAGCACTGTCTATTGTTGTTTCGATACAAGGCAACACTTCGATTCCTGCCGGTGATGAAGCGCTTATCAAATGCAATTCACCGTGTAAGTTATTCCCGAGGTAAAGTGAATTGGATGTTAACGATATTTATGGCTTAATAATATTTATGAATGAACAAACGTATTCTTGTGAAGGCCGGCAATAAGGAAACGGGATATCTTGGGTGAATCCATACCATCATGAGGAAATATGATCATCGCAAAATACAGGACTAGAGGGCTGATAAATGCCTTTCACGTATGGTTCTGTTTACTTCAAATTAGACCCTTCCTTTCATTTTCAGATTACCTTTGAATTTCTTTACCCGATTGATACCAGTAATTGTGGTCCTTTATGCATGTATAAGAGTAGTAACGCAATTTTATTATCGTCCGTATCAGCAACTGAATACTATTCAAGGTTCTTTCTTTGGTCTTTTTTTTTTATTTTAAATTGTCCTATCACCAGACATTACAAGTCAAGCATGTCAAAGAAAGACGGCTCGGACACGAAGAAAATTCTTTATGGAAGCAGAATATATAATTGGAAGCTTGAGAGAGAGAGAGAGAGAGAGAGAGAGAGAGAGAGAGAGAGAGAGAGAGAGAGAGAGAGAGAGAGAGGCTCTCAACCTAAGAATCGATACACGTGTTCTGATTAAAAAAAAATGGAATCTGCTCAGTCATTTGGTTTAATCACAATTGGGCGTTCGTTTGTTCATACTTTTTATAGCGTCGTCATTCTAATTCTGTAACCCCGTGATAGTCATTGTGTATACAGCGGGCCTATACCTCATTCAAATTAATGTTCAATTGTACCCTGTTTGCTTCCTTAGCAACTAGAAACTTGCAGCATAAAATGATTTAATTCAACGACAATGCTGTGAATAATAAAAATAAAAAACACCATAGGCCTAAAACAAAAACCTTAACATAGCTGAGAAGTCAAAATGAATTTCTCTTCCGTCTGTCTCAGGAATAACTGAAAGGCGGCCCCATTAACACCAAAACCATCAAAATCAGGGGCCATAGTCGGTCCCTTTCAAGTCTAGCAACCAACTGCAATCAATTAACGAGGAGTTTAAGAGCACAAAGACAAAATACGTAGCAAACAAGACCCCACTTGCATTTATTATAAAATCTAAATTCTTAAGAAAACTACTGTCGTAAACAGAGACAAATTCAGTTTCAGTTAACTGGCCCGTTACCTTGTAATCCTGATGTGCGTGGTGGTCTTCTCTTTATTCGTAAAGATTTAGTTCTTTCCACTTAACAGTGAAGGAATCTTCACCGGAGACTATAAAGCAGGAAGGCGAATAGTCTCCTCCTCCGCCTTAGCCTCGTTTACTTCCACTACGTAACTACTCACTTAAACTCAGGGAGACCAAATTCTAGAAGAGGTTTAAGCCTCAGTTTCCACCTCAGGATTTTCTGGAATATCATGATATGGTCTTTGGTTGTGGCGACCAGCTTTATCATAAGTTCTGTATACCGTTCTTTATCCAGTTTCTTTTCCAATGCTTTCGCTGATTTGTATTCAACAACATACGGTTGATTATTCCACTGTCCACTACCCTGTTGCAGAAAGACTACTTAAGTCCAACCTAGTTCTTGAATATTTTCTTGTTGTGTCCTCTTGTGATGGTGTCCTCGTTAACTGCTAAAAACCCCTCGCATCCATTTTCTTCATATTTCCCACACAGTATCTTATACGTTTCTGTAGATCTTCTGTGAATTAAAGTTTGCAATTTTAGTTCTGATTAATCTTTCCTCATACATTAATTCTTTTAGGGATGGCACCAGGCGTGTTGCTCTCCGCTGAACGTTTTCAACAGATCCGATGTCCTCTTTTTTTTCCAAGAGTGGATTCCATGTTTGATTTGCATATTCTGAAAGAAGGCGGACAAGGGCAACACGTCATTTTTTTTAATGCTTCCTACCCCAAGTTAACGAAGACCCTCATCGTGATTCACATATTTTTTTCTGCTGGGTGATCCGAAAATGTCAGCTTATTGTCTATTAATGTAAAAATGTCCTTTTCTCAACCTGTTTTAGCTACAGTAAATCCTTACCTATACTGTGTTTCTATTTTTCCACCTCGCAAGTTTCGAGTCCCGTGTATTTACATCTTTTGCGGGTGGAAGTTATGTCAGATGTATTACTGATTTTACGAAAAATCTTGGTGTCGTCAGCACATGCATATATATTTCTCTGTCATTTCCGTTTACTTCCCGGAGGTCGTTAATCATGACAACGAACAGTAGTAGTCCCAGAGCTCTGGGAGAGACTGCTCGTCACCGGTTTCCAACCTGATGCCTCTCCTCTTACTAACTCACTGTTTTGTGTCTGTTAGAAATACTGACCCCCAAGTAGTAAATTTTCCTCCAATACGATAACTTATCTTTCTCAACAGTCGCTGGCGTTGTACCCGTCAAAAGCTGCATCTCGTCTGTGCCTAATTTTAATTTCTTCACTTTACCAGTACTTTTCTTAATTTTTAGACCAGTGATACGTAAGTTGTCTACCACATTTATAGTACATAATGGAGCCTCTCCCTCTGGTTCACTAAAATGAACAGAGAGGACCTCTGCTCTCTCTCTATCCATAAATGCGTTCTTGATTTCATTTCATATATAGATCAGGTATCCTGCGTTTGGTTCTTGTTTTCGATTCAACATACAGTACTTCCAGAAAACCTTGGGGTTCTCCTTAACATTTTCCGCTATACTGTAGTCCGTTCCTTCATTTTAATCACACTCCTGTTAACCATTCTAAGATCGCTAGGGTGGGAAAAATAATGAATTCCCGATGTTGATAACGTCTCATTGTTATGATAATAGTATGGGCTTGGAGGAGCCTACCAAGTGAAAATTTTCTGAAGTATAGACATGAGTTTAAAACTGACATTAAAAACACATTTTTATATATATATTTTCAATGGAAAACTAATTTTCTCTTAAAAAAACATACGTGACAATTTTTAGCCTGCGCTGCCAAACCTCTGTTTCTACGACACGTGATCGGCTTGGGGCATTTACAAGGTCAGAGGTCACTTTACTGGCTTAATCTTAAACCAGCCATCTACTTATCGCGCTCAAGTTACCATTGTGATACGACGGTATGGAAAACCAAAGCAGAAACGGTAGTAAATTACAGGGATTAACGTCAAGGGAAAATTTAAATGGCTACATAGATGTGGCTGGGCTGCTTTTTCTACCTGAACACACCCTAGCGATATCAACATGTTTGACAGACTATAGTAGCAATAGTCGAGGACATCGACACACATGCCCAGCTGCTAGTAAACTTACCGCCACCAAGATAGAACAATGCAATGAGAATACTTAAACTTCTCACTTTCTACTTTCCAGCTGAATTAAGTAATGTAATGTTAGTGTGTTCAGAGTGGCACTGGCCACCAACTCACTTAACATGTACTTTCATACTACCACTACAAACTCAAGATGGCCCTCTTCAACTACCACCATCATCCTCCTCAACTCATCCCATCCCCTCATAAGGCCCTATACACATCATCTCTGTCTTATTCCAACTAAACTACTCTACCACTAAGAATACTCTGCAGGGACTCTAGGGTTTAAAGGGTTGGACAACCCCACCTGCAATGTTTTCTATTTTTCCTTCAAAGGCCTTACATCTTCAAACTACTACTATCCGTGACATGATGGCCCCCTCCCACTACAACCATCATCCTTCCTCCATCCACAACTGTCTCTACTACTAAATCTCTTTCACATTTCCTATAACAAATGACCTTCTGAAATTTTCAGATCACCTACGGGCCAAACAAGGGAAAGGCCCGTGCCAACACAAGAGTTGGCTTAATACAATACAACAACAACAACACTATAGTAGCCCAAGTAACTTTGGTTATTCGTCCTTCTGTTTTCATTCTCTAGACTGATATATTCCGGGTTGCTTTGAATACCTATAATTAACCTGCATTGATTAATGTTTCATTTTCTCTCATAGTCTCTGCTTTTTTTATATATATTTCGACCATAATATCCTATTCATTGGTAGTTTCTCATTAGTCCTCTTCTTACCTTCGTATTTTTATATTCTTAGACACTCTAAAGGAAGAAGTCAGTTAAGAGGGGAAAAACACAGTACTATTTCCTTATAAGGAAATCATTTACATTTACTGTACAAGAAAACATTGTTATTTGGGAAGGTATTAAATTACTTTAAAATGAAATGAAACCGATCTTGTGCTCTTATTCACTTCCACACTCCAAGCGACCTTGTTCGGTACTTAGGCAATCACCGCCAAGGGCCCAAGTCATCTGCCTTCCCTTCTTCACGAGGAAAGAGATTTAAAGAAATTACAATGAAACAAATGATCTGCCTTCCTTATTAAGAAGGGGATGATACAACTTCACTATAGTTAAAGCCCTCTGACGGGGCAATAAACAGCAATTAGAACTCAAGAACTTTCCCTGGTCTTGCAAAAACAGCAGCACACGTCTTAATAGTAATTTCGCAACAAAATGACTTATCCAAATATTTATATAGAAAGAACGTAGATCATGAAACAAAAGTTACTGTTCAAATAATTTCAATAACCTTTTTGTTGTCAGTTATTATTATTAAAGAACTGTCTCGATTCTTTTGTAATACAGTTATTTTTGCCTTTTCAGTTATTAATATGCAATGGGCCGGGAAAATGTGAAATAAAAACCTTTGACTTTCAGTTGGTTTTTCTTCAAAACCTCCAGTACAGCCATTTCATGGCTACATTTCTTACACTTAACTTACATTGTCAGAAAGAATTTCAAACACCAAGTACTTATTAACCTCGCTTGAAAGTCAAGATTTCTCTTCATTTATCAGAAAGTCTCAACCCTTTAATAAATGAACAGTATACATTTTTTTTCTCAAATTCATACAATGAATCACATTGCACACAGACTTCATCAATGTAGCCAAGTACAGTATGGCCTTGTCTGTGCAGTTATGTGAATATCAGGGGCGTTCCTAGACATTTTGGGGCCCGGGGGGAACAGTCCCATTTGGGGCCCCTCTTATGTGGGTGGGATGCGAGCGAAGCGAGCCAAGGCAACGGGGGGGAGGGATTTTTTAGAATATGAGCAATTGTAGGATTATTTTAAAAACTTGTAAATGCAAATTTCCGAAATTTTATTTCTTAAAACTAGGTGTACATTGAATAACTGAAGATTGTGGGGGCCCCTCAGAGGATAATTAGGACCTCTATAAGCAGTAATCAATTGCCTTAGATCGGCCCTACCCTTACCCCAATCAACGTTACCCACCCTCCTCCGATCCGTATGAGGTCTATAATGGGCTCTACTATTGGGAGGGGTCCCCTGGAAAGCCCTATTTCTTTTACATTACATTTTTGTTCACAAAATGGGAAATTGGGGCCCTTTAGTGGGCCCCAAACTTTCGGGTCCAAATATAAATGGAACCCTTGACCATTTTGGGGCCACTGGATTTAACTTGTCCTGTCATAGCAGCAATGGTTAAATTTCACATTTTGGGGTCACCCTCACTTTGGGGCCCGGGGGCGATTTCAAACAGGCTCCCCCCCTCCTCCCAGGAACGCAACTGGTGAATATTGGTTTCCTAATTTTTGTAAATATACGTGGCACAGCAGCACACCCGTTAGGCAGTGCAATATACTTATAACTTGCCATCCCATTGTAATTTTAAAAACTTCTGGTTGCTGTCATGTATCCTTACTGTATAGTATGCATCTGCAATATCAACTGATGCCATTCAACTATTTGGTTTTGCTAACTGCAAAACAAACTTCAATGTATCCATTTTAAATTTTATATATTCACTATACTGTATTTGTTTGACGGTTTTAAATTGAGAATCATTCTATGTATACCAGGTTAGGTTAGGTTTCAGTCGTTTTAACTTGAGTTACAGTACCCTAATTTAGGTTACGTGAGGATTCCAGGGTTAAGTGAACCCCCTACCCCCAACTAGGTAAGTTAAGTTAGGTGGTGGGGGGGGGTCTTCAACCCCAGTTAGGTAGGGAACTAATCCCCTAGGTCAGGTTAGGTTGTGGGGGTTCAGTGAAGCCCCCAGCCTGTTAGATCAGGTTGTACAGTAGGGGTCCAAGGGGTGAAGCCCCCAGCTAAGTAAAAACCCGGCCCCTGAGGTTAGGCTGGGGCCCTGGGGTCCAAACGCCATGGCTAGGTAAGGACCTGGCCCCTAAGTTAGATGAGGTAATATCTATCTTTGTAATTTACTTGTTTGTGTTTTCCCCCACCCAAAAACCCTCTTTCCCCACTTTGGTCCCCTGAATTGCAGGATATTAGGGGGCGGGTCAAGTATCTCTAAAACTATTCATTTGGTAACAACATGACCTCAAATACGTTCACAGTAAACATTAAAACACAGGGATTTATGTTTTCAATTCCGGAAAGCGATTGTGGTTCAAGGTAAATATTTACAACCTTGTCCTCCCTCTGATCAGAAAAATCCCTATTTTTACTCGTACCCGGCTTGGCAATGTAAACCAAAGTAAAATTTTTCTTAGTAGTCAAGTCAGCCGCGTTTTTAGCTGTGGTACAATCAGTATGTATTGTGCCAAGATAAGAATATGAAAGGTACTTAACAGCAGTTACCAGCCTTACCTGCGCCATTGTTGACTCAAAAAAACGTCAGAGGATAATGTCGTTGGGGTAGATCTCTGTTATTTTGGCAGTTCTGGCATATTTGTGCTTATTCGCAGTCCATGTGTGCCAAAAAAATCTCACTAAGCGAGTCTCAGACGTAATAATCCTCCACAAGAAGAGCGACGTGAACACCTCGGGAACTCTAAATGGAGTGCGGGTGGCGCCCTTTATGAGCTTTGGCGGCGCACATGCGCAGTGGAGATCTTGCGTGGATACCCGTATGTTAGCGGATGAGTTAAGATTTGATATGTTCAAAACCCGTTGATTTATGAACACTACCAATGTTATTGATCTTCGACTGGACCAGAAAAGCTTAGGGGTTAGAACGCCGTTGCCAGCCTAAATTAAGTAAGAGCATAGTTCATTATTAGGATGTAACAATTTCCCAAGGAAGTTGTCTTTTATACAATTAAAATATCTGGTCTATTGCTTGGGTACCGGAATACCTTGCACAGTCATACAAGGGCCTAGATGGAGAACAAGTTTCATGAGTGTACAAGCGCAAACATTCTGAGTAGCACCAAAATGAGTAAATATATATATATACAGTATATATATATATATATATATATATATATATATATATATATATATATATATAAATGTATATATATATATATATATATATATATATATATATATATATATATATATATAAAATATATATATATATATATATATATATATATATATATATATATATATATATATATATATATATATATATATATATATATATATATATATATATATATATATATGCATAATATCATAGTCGAGGCAAAATTCAATGAAAAATAAGTTTACATATGTATTTTCAGTTTTATTGTCAAAATTGTAATGTCGTACAAATAGTATTTAATGGCATGATATAGAAAATGGGATCTAATGGCAGATGAAAACCTGTGTGTCCTCTAGGGTTGGCATTTGTCATGACAAAAGGCAAGAGGACTCAGAGCATGTATAAAGTACAGGGAACTATAAAAACTGCTGAGGTAAAAACAGGTCAGAACTTAGAGTTACTGGTAGTACATCCTATTGCAAAACCTTGTAGTGTTAATTCCTGTTCATGTCATCATGGAGGAAAGTTACTCAACAACAGATTTCAAAAAATCACCATTAAATCATATCTTTTGATGTTTAAAAATAGGAATACAGTTTCAATGCTTTCACATTTAAATACTGTCAAGAACTGCAAGTGTCCATAAGAATGTCTCTTATGAAATAGACTTCAAAGTGATCAGTGATTGGTGTGATCCAACTCCAGGCAGGAACCAATAAGACATAAAACTTTTTTTTTTATTAAGCCATTGTTTGTATATACACATTTAACAAGACGCAGCTCTTGGCCTCTTGATAAGAGATAACACTCTTATCACTTCTTCTCAGTTTCATCTAAGCTGCATTTAACGTACTGGTACATTACTGATCCTGAGTTCTCTCGTAGGAAATAAGAAATAACTGTGGAACTACATACAATCTTAGAAATTAATTACAATAGGCATACTATATATATCAGTATATATGACACAACAAGAATAAAAACTCAATGTTAAGACCCAGTAGCATTAACTGAAAACTATCATAAATAAAGCTTTCTATCGACAGTCTTCAGCGTTCTTATACAATAGGATCAAATGCTGAAAATAGAGTAAATAATTTCTAATAGTTGAAGAACGACAGAACTAGAACTGTTAATACTGTAATACTGTATTTGTCAGGATTTTCAAGGACGTTCTGGGGAGATGGCAGTTCTTGCTCCATCCCGTATCTTTCACGGGGAAGCAGAGGAGTTCCAAAGCAAATTTCTGTATCTGTTAACTTTTTAAACTTGGTATTAAATATTAACCAAAAGAATCAGAGATTTATAACACTTTTCCTTTAGTTTTCTGGTTAATCTCCTTATCAAGCAAATTTCTATTCAGACTTTTCACACATATTACCAAGAATAGTCTTACTGCCATTACTTCAATGATAAAAATAAAAATTAGATTAAACACTAATATCTTTCGATATTCCTTTCTGCAAACAGTTTTTTTCTGTTTTTGGTAATGCTATCATGTAATACGACTCGTAGTATTCGCTACATACCAAAGATAGTCGACACAATACTGTGCTCTTATTTTAACTAATAAGCAACATAACATACTTAACCAATCATGGCTGTTACTACTCCAAAAGTAACAAGGAAGCCTTGAAGAATTTTTTTTTCTCCTGGATAGGAGACAATTCAACTGAATTTCTCCACAACTTGAAATTCATAACAATAACTCAAATGATTTAGTTAATAAAATATATCCCACGTGACAAGAGAACTAAAACTATTTCTGTGTATTGTTTATGCATCACTAACAATAACACTCAGTTTTCGATTGGAAACTTTACATGAGAATAACACTACTAAAAATAAAGCTAAGAAAATTAATCGCCTTTACATATAAAACACACTGAACCATATAAGACCTGACGTAATGGGAAATGTTAGGACTGAGGTACTTAGTATTTCTATATATTATGATAAACACGTGAACATCTTATACTGCCAACAGGTCTTCCCAGATTTACCTAAAATAGTAATTATCTCAGATACATCGACATCAAAATTAGGCACTAGGTTCTTTGTAGTCAAGTGTCTGGTCTTGATATTCCTTAAGCAACTCTTGCAACCAGCTCCTTTCCCTTCATTTAAAGACAATTTTCAACTTTCTGTCAAATTTTCTGTGTCCTTTAGGAGGAAGAAGCGTTCATGAGAACTGCACTCTATTTGTAATGCCCATCACTGAATGCTTTCTCAAAGTCAAGTTTCAAGTGCACTTTTGTGTCAGTGAGCATGACGAATAACCTTCATGTTGCTCCTATGTGAATCTTTCATACTCTGATATTCATGTAGAATGTTCATTACATCAGTAAATCAGCCTGAAGGACATGCTATATCAAGTTATGATGTACGAACCAGGGAAAAAATGTATAAAAGTAGAGACAAGATTTAACACAGAACAAAATCAAAATATAATCAGAGTGTTTAAACATCCCTTTCTTTAACAATGTCTACTCACCCATACTGCAGACAGTTACTGTGATACTGAGACGAGACACGATCCAAGTTTTTAAAACAGTTGCATGATAAAATTATACATTCTAGAAGGCAAGAAAGAAGACTAATATTTCTCCATGCAACGATATTTAGTGACTTTCAGCAGGACATAGAAAAAAAATAGAATTCTGTAGCATTGGGAATTTACCAAACAATATGAAGTTTTATTTTCAAATAAGATATAAAGAGCAATATCATCTTTTCACTTTCCATGATCTGGGTCTATAATAATGCCATTATGACTAAAGAGATTCTGCAGCTCTGTAAATTGTGTTGGTCACTAAGAAAGTAGGCATTTTACACCTTTTTTCTGTTGTAAATTGTACCACTAGTTTTGTCCATTTCTAAGCCTTTTTTGGTTTATACAGAGTACTGCTTAAAATAATAACTGCAAAATTTGTAAATATTCATTGGTCCTCTGCACAAACATCCATACCCCCTTGAATAATTAACTACGCGTGACTTTGCTATCCTTGTTCTATTCTGCAGAATCAAAATATGTCAAAAACTGATCATGAGACACGAATTACAAATATTTTTTTTACAATGCTACCAGTTTTAATTACAATATAATCAACATCATAAACTTCCAAACTTAGAGACTACGTCATTCCTCAACACGAAGACGTTCTATCTAGTCGCACTCTGTATGAGACAGCACCAAGAGGCAAGAAACTGTGAAAAGCAAAGCATGGTTCCTTTTGGTACTTACGGCTTTAGTTCCTATAGTACAGGCTGGAGGGTTGTTTAATAGTAAATCAAAACAATACTCATCACTTAATATCTACTGGTACCGTACCATACAGAACGGGACTAAATACGCCAACATAAATCTTTCCAAAACAATGTAAGATTACTTGACAGAAAACATCCAACAATCTTGTTTCCACTACTGTAAACATTAACAAGAGACTATTCATCCTTATGAAATGTACAACAACAATAAGATACCTTCTGTGCCTTGCTCTGTGGCACTTCAAATCATGTAAATGAGAAAAACTAAGGATCATTGTACCAATTTTAAGTCACCTCTGGAATTATCTCATGACTTAAACTTTACACACTACCGTAAATGTTAACACACTGTTCCTACAACACAAGTCTTTAGTCAGAAGCATACTAGTGTTCTATTAGATAGCTTTCAAAAAGTATTAAAATATTTTGCTAGATTTACACATTAAAAAGTTAGTATGTAGTATTCTTAAGCTATAAGCTTAAAGAATTGCTACAAGAACAGAAGGAGTCCAGAATCTTATGAGATCATGTTACATGAGCAACATAAATTACAACCTACACTTTAAGGGACAAGAGAATTAAATGATCCACACATTCTGACAATTAGTAATGCACCTTCATTAGGCATCTCTGTTGGGAGACGCGTTATCCAGATTTGTACTGGAGTTTTGCCCTTTTCACAAAAAAAAGTCATTGAGCATAATAAACTCAAAGGTAGACTACAAAAGTATTATCACAAAGCATGTGTTGTTAATAATAATGAAAAAAAAAACAGTGATATAAAGGACATCATTTTCAGAAGAATATCTCACCCAAGCACAATACAAATAAATACTTAATGCATTAAAAAAGAATCATGAGGGAAATCAAATATGCATTTAAGGAAATATACGGCATCAACTTACTGTTTACAGATAATCACTTCAGTCATCAGCTGTATGTGAAATGCATTATATGGAATGAGACTACACGTGTACAGTGGACTTGTGAATTTCTGTTTCATGAACAATAAAGTAAAAAAGTTGTTGGCACAAAATGGATTCTATATCCTCAGTCATATACAACTAATGAATCACTTTATTGTAATTATACTTCCACGAAGGTCACATAGAAACTACTTAGATCAGAGTTGTAGCTGTAATAACACTGCAATAGTTCTCTTATCAGTCCTTATCACATTGTTTAAAAACTCATACCCAGTCTTTGGGTTGACCTCGAATGGAATGAGTAGATTGGTTTGAGGAATGAAGACTAACAGTGTCCACAGGCTCTGAAGGAGGCAGGATGGAGGCAACGCTGCCCGAAGGACTAGCGGTAATTAGAGAAAGCTTTTCTCGAAGTCTTTCAGGAACAGATGAGTAAGAATTAGGCTTCGAAGATGGAGGTGACATAGATCGCCTTTTCTCCATTTCTATAGTGTGACGAGTCTTATCGGAATGACTAAACCTGTACTCTTTTGGAGGGCTGGGCACCCGCTGAGTTTTCTCTGGGCTGCTGAATCTCCTTCTTTTGTCTGGGCTGAGACCTTCATCTAGCACAGAACGTTTTCTCTTATCAGGACTAACACAAGTTCTGTTATAAGCCTCCATACTGATCGATCTCCGATATTTACTAGGCCCAAAGTCAAAGTCCAAACCTTCTGGACTAACTGACTTTGTAACTCTGAGGGAACTATGGGTACGAGCTCCTCGAGGGGAACTGATGAAAGCTTCATTAACAAACCCTCTTAATGGACTAGCTCTATTGCTGTCACCAGTCAGCAAACCACGTGTTGATCCATTTCTAGCCAAGCTAATCTGTGGGCTGTTGGTTGGTCCACCTAAAACAGCACTGACTGAGCTGATAGATCCGTTCAGAGAACCAACAAGTGAACCATTTACTACAGGTTTTGCTGTCTTCTCTTCATCTGCAAGGAACTTGTTAATTAACCAGTTTCCTTCACTCATTTTTCTGTGCTTATCTGGGCTTCTGGCTCTATGTCTCTGCATCTTATCAGGGCTAGCAGACCGACGAACCTTATCAGGACTCACAGAGCGATTCCTGGACTTCTTTCGATCGTCCTCAAGGCTAGCTCTTTTGTTAGGACTACGGGATCTTCTGTGCTTATCAGGACTCTCTGCAGAACGTCCTTCAGCTCTTCTTTTTTTATCAGGACTGCGGCTCCTGTGGTGACCTTTCGAGCTTTTGACTTTAGATTTTTTGTCATTACCACTCTTTGATTTTCTCTTATCAGCACTCTTACTTTTATGTTTATCTGGACTCAGTGATTTTGGTCTGAATGTCTTAAAGCTGAAAATAGAGACTCTGCTGGAGAGTCTATCTTTAACACGAGTACCACTTGGAACAGCTGCCCCATCTGCAATACCCGGGCCACTCTTTTCAGATTCGGTTGGCGACGTAACAGTCCCATCAGGGCGACGGCTCGACTTCTTAGTCGGACGACTGAGCTGACTCTTAGCTGCTCTCTTAGCTTTAGTCGCAGCTCTGCGAACCTCGTTAACCTTTCTCTTGAAAGGTAAGTTGGTTCTCACAACTGTTGGGTGAACAACGTGGTTGGCAGTAGCATCTGACGTTCCGTTAGCTGTAGCTCCAGCAGCAGGAACAGTGTATTGAGCAGTACTATCGTTCTTATGCCTGATTGTTTTGTTGGTGTTCACTTTCTTCTTCCTTGGATTCTTCCCGAACACTTTGATGATCGCCACCTGGCAAAAGGTACAGTTGTGTGAGTAACATTATAACCAAAGTAGCAAAATGGTACTCTTTACGTTACAAACTTTCAACATCTTTCATCACCAGAACATTACATGTACAAATGTTTCATACAGAATATGACCAAGCAACAAAATTTTGAGTAAATTAGTACCATATGTATTACTTTTGTACTTTACAGAAAACACCACAGGATTAAAATAAGTTACGATAATAACAGAAACTAATGCTAATGGTAAGGATATGCAGAATTCCTGTAATTAGAAGCTTCAGGAACTGAGAAAAATTAAATGCATATAGAAGCCACAAAAATTTCAGTTTTATATACAGTACTATAATAAGTTTCTAGAAACTACAGTAATGCTACATCTACTATTTCAATGAATATCATTCCGATTCTCACCAACCTACATTATTTCCCGTCTGAGAAATACTGCAAACACCCTTTAAACCATTACATGCAACACCGTTGTGTTAGTCTACATTTTGATAACAATAATACTGTTTATATGGAAAAGAAGCCGAATATTTTTAATTTTTTTTTGCAAAACTTATAAATATTCTCAGTTTTCATTATAAATACTAAAATTTATCTTTAGAAGCTACGATAAGCAAAATCAATTACGTGAAGTCTTCAATTTCATTGAAGCATGGAATTAGCCGCCATGTCAAGGAACCACGATAAGTCTGATGTAAGTTTTTTCTCCAGAGATGAAATGCAATCGAGAAATGAAAACTCACAGGATTCAGTAAGTATATCGCCAGACATAAACATGATAATACCAAAGGCACTGCTGTAAATGAGAAAAATCTGTCCTTATAATTCATTAATACAGAATTCTGATAATTTTCAATGCAAGACTGATAATGAGAGAAAATACTTTCAGCTACACTGAGTAAATAAGGAGTAAATAAGAGTAAATAAGGTTCTTAATCCTACAGCTACCAATGCAAATTACATAATGGAAAGAACTACATAAAAATGAACAATGGCTATCTAAAAATTACCTCCAATCTACAACAGTATCAAAGATAAACTCTAAATATAGTACAAAACTATAATGATATATATTAAATTATATATATATATATATATATATATATATATATATATATATATATATATATATATATATATATATATATATATATATATTATATATATATATATATATATATATATATATATATATATATATATATATATATATATATATATATATATATATATATATATATATATATATATTATATATTATATATATACACACACAATTACAGCAAATAGTCTAATCACTTCTTCTACAGACAAACCTTCTTCATTCTTTGACTGACATTCATCATCTTTTCTTAAATTTCGTTCGATAACAGTTTCCATCGTGCAGTCGCTTTCGTCATCGGAATTTGATTTTCTCTTCTAGAACATGCAACAAGAGGACAGCAAAGGCATTCAGTGAGCACATAGAACAATATGGAAAAAAGGAATAGATAATTCTCTTAGTATTTTGAATTTATTCAAGAAGCACAAAGAAACCCATGAGAACTTTGCAATCATGCTAAAAATAAAAAATAGACATTACTGAAGCCTCAAATAGTGATGCACTGATGTATGTGGAAATTCTAATAATGTAAAAATGTCTTGGAGACAGAGAGAATTTTAAAATCTTATTCGCACCACGAAAACACTTCACAAATCTACAAAATCGCCAGAATGGAAGTCCGGGATGCATTCACTAATGAAGTGGCGTCTCTTTTTCTATGGAACAGTTATCTGATATTTTTACTCTGGAACCGAGTCATCCGGGCATTCTTTATTAAATTTATTCTCAGATGCCACAGAAACACGCTTAATCAGCGTTTATAAAAGTAGAAACCCTTAAAGAATTAAAAATATATGAGGTTTAAAGTATTAAAACGTTCTTTTTTTAATCTGACATAATTTCTGCCCTTTGTAGACTACAAACTCTGATATAAATTTACAAAACTTTTATAAGTCTAATAAAATTAATATTTTTTTGGGGGGAGATTTCCACATACATTTAGAGTTTCTTCCTTATTCTAACATTATCTATGCCAGAAAAAGATCTTCAGCAGCACAAGAACTGAATGGTTAAACAGCATCAAGACATATAAGTAATAAAATAAATTTTATGACATAAGAAACAGAACCTTGTAATAGCCACAGCATAACATTACAGTAGTTACATGCACATTATCAGAAATGTCCCTTACTTCGTTTGTACTATGTCAAATAACTTTTGGAAGTAGAGCCAACAAAACAGGGTCAATGATGAGAAAGGGAAATCAGAAATTGCAAAACTCTTGCCAGGCAACTACATCTTAGTCACTACTGTCTAACTAAACATTATCGGCACAGTCATCCTGCACATACTCAGTGAAATCTATTAAGGTTCAGGGTTCAGATATTACAAGGTGCAGCGGTGACATCATTGATAATAATAATAATAATAATAATAATAATAATAATAATAATAATAATAATAATAATAATAATAATAATAATAATAATAATAATAATAATAATAATAATTAATAATAATAATAATGAAAGCTCTTATAATAATATTTTTTCTTCTACCTGTTTCCACTGAGCGCGTACACTCATATTTTTACCACTGTATCTCGAGAAAAAATTGACGGATTTTGATGAATTCTGATGTAAATATTTATTCGATAATATTTTTGACGTGATTTTTATGACCAAATAAGAATAATACTTTAATCTTCATCGACACCCAACCAAAAGCTGACAATCAAGAGGGACTCGGCCAATAAATGTCTTCCCAAGTTTCACTCAAATCAGTTCATATGCCTTTGCGCGTTACTGCTAACGGGCATACTAACAACAAATCGATCTACACACATGCTCTGTAGAGGTAATGACTGGCATACAAAATACTACATCCTCAACGAACTCAAACAACAACTCCTTGGTTATCACTATTTAACAAAACATTTTTTTGTCATGAATTCATTCCAAATGACTAAAAAGCTCTAGCTCCCAATTTAAAGGCTACAAGGATATTTGTACCAAGATTACCAATATACCAAGAAAGAGATGGTAGGATCCCCATAAATACTGACTGTAAATCGAATATGCATCACTACCTCTACTCGAGTCTTGTATTCACACAGTTTTAGAGATGTATTTTAAAGTTATCTCTTCTCCCACTTTTCTTGTATTATCATGCCACTAGCTTCAAGCAACTAAAATACCATCCAGCAAGTCAGTTTAATTTGACAGTATAAATATCACGTGGGAAAATAGTCAGTTAATCCAGATGATATATTTCCAAGGTGTATGACACTTCATTTTATTTTATCTAAGCTACCACAGCAAATGGTTATCTTTACGTAATTATGTATCACAGAAAGTTAAAAGGATAAGGCTAGCCAAAGTGAAAAATTATCGTCTAAGTAATTACCTCAGAAAGTTAACATGTTAATGATATCCTAAGTTAATATGTTAAATTTTGATTAATTAATGCGGGTAAAAATGTGCTTCGTACCCAAATGTTTAAATTTAATTTTTCAAAATAACAGTCTAGGCTGAAAATATTAGGATACGGGATGCCTGATTCGTATACCTTTCATTTCAGGATTATCAAATAATTATTAAATACATCCCAGTCCATGGAAGACAGCAAACCAATGAGAAATATCTACGAATCTCAAAACTCACTACACTTCAAACAGAAGTGTTATTTGCCTTACGTGAAAAGCAAAAGAGCAGTTTTTATATATTTTATACATTTCCACATGAAATTAAGCATGGATAAGATGGGGGTATAATAAAAGTGAATTATAAATTGATCACCACTAATGATGTCTAACAGCAAAGACGTGGTCAAACTCTTTGTAAACATGGCCACAGTTGAATATTGATTGACACCCCCTTCTAGGATATTTGTTGACGTTTAGCAAGATCAAATCACTCGCTAACTACTTTACCACCGTAATGCCCATAACGTTCCCAAAAAGCAACTGTATTATCAATCTAAATATCACACTTCTACTATACTATATATGCTTGTTTGAACAGAATGAGAAGCGAAACGGAAAGGTAAAAGCCACGAAATAATCGACTTCAAACCCTAAAGAACTGTCAGTCTTTCAAGGGACCTATGTATGAAGAAGAAATGTCAAGCCATCTCGTTTTTAGTTTATACTGTAACTGTTTTTTGGAAATGGTCTTCATAGTTCCCCAATCATTTTATAATCTCACTCAGTTCATTTTAACTTTACTGTTTTCTCTTTTCTGTTTTCCTGGAATTTTAAACTGCTAAGAGTTCTCTTCTACAACAACAGATTTCATTAAACCTGATGTATAATAACGTTAAATGACATTAGATGAAGTCCCTCATCAACCGGAAAGGCCATCCTTTCAAAAGTTTTAAATCAGTTATAATTTAGAAGTCACCAATACAGCCCTAACTTACAGCAACTCTTGATCAGAGAAACGCTTCATTCATTTGGTGTTACTGATTTTCTTGCCTCAATGTTAAACGCCTAAAGCTGGTAATTCCGTGACTTTGCGAGTTCAAGGAAAGGTACACTATAAAGTTTATTGTTCATGCTTGTTTCACTTTGCTTAATTATAGGCTCTCTATATATCTGTTTTACATATAACCATCTTCTGTTCATCGAATTTATTTATAGGTTTATTGGGAAAGAAATATTACCATATCGGAAGCGAGAAATGTAGACACTCATTCAGCAAACTTTTCCTAAAGTATTACTGAAGATGATTACTTAAAAAAAGGATAATAAAAAATATAAAACTAAAAGAAACTTAAGGACAGCTTTTAAAAGTTTTTGTAAGGAATGCAGTGCCTTTCTCAATGAACTGACTTCTAGTAATACTGGAATAGTGGTTTGTGATTTACCTTCCAATCCTAGACACACATTCTGTTTTGTCTCATTTCATTTCCTTACCTTTCTTTATACTTTCACTTACATAACCATCTCACCAAATTTGACAAACAAATTTTTTAATCAACAATTCTTATTATCTCATCCTAGATGCTTATATGATTTACCACTTGTTTACCAACACGTAAGAATTGTGATGTTATTTTGTTATGCATTTTAAAGTTGTACTGTTAAAAAATTATCATCCTACATGAATAATGCAGTTAAAAGATTATTTAAGTGATGACAATGCTAGTAATTTTTAGTAAGTATAATTATTATTTCATTCTGTAAGACACTCATATTTCAATCTGACACTGCTTCTTTTTGTTTCAGCCATCTGTTAAGGGCACACAACTACCAGTGTGAATAACACACGGCTGACTAGGACAGAACTAGAATTTATATTTGTATAACCCTTACCCTTGCTCAGACTTTTGTACAATTTTCATTGCTTCTCAGTCTTAATACCTGCTTTGAATAGGCGTATACGCCACTGAATGTAATTTGACCTCTGATGAGAGTAATAAAAATTCCTTCATCGAGGATTTACCTACATTTTATACTTTATTTATTACTTTTTGTTCAGCACATTTTTACGTACTGTGGGAACTTGAAGTTTGGTAATGATGTGTACACTCACATTATTATATTTTCTTGAGGAACAATTGGTACTAAGAAATTTAAAGGGTCCAATGGTAAAAATCCTTTCTTTCTATCATAACATTAATTTCTATGCAAACTATATTTTCTGAATGTATGAGCCATAGTTTCGGACCAACATTACTAGGTTTAGAGTTTTTATGAAGTTCGGTATACCGTTTCGCTGAAATTATAGTACAAAAGGGGATAGATTATAAATATATGTTTATGGCCCCGAGGAAAAACATAATCTTTCTAAGATCCTACATCACTATGTATAAAATAATATTTCTTAGTTTTGACCTGAAGTTTGTATGGTCTGTGGAAAGATCATAAACAACTAAGTGCTATTTTCAGTACTTAAAAAAAGAATAAATTAATCTGTCAAGAACACTGTATCAAGCAGTGATATAATATTATAAATTATGAATCCTATGCTCATATATTATTGATCATAAAAAATCGAGACATTTAATAGAAGTACAGTAAAAGAAAATGATACATCTATAAAGAGCTGAAGAGAAAATACCACGAAGAACTAAATTAAAGTATTTCTAAAGGAGTGCCATAAACCTTTAATAAGGAGTGCCTTAAACTCCCTTATGGTGATAAAGTGCCCCAATGAGTGATGCTTCATACAGATTTAACTGATGTGAGGTAGCAAATTTTAGCAGTATCAGAGGTGAAATTGTTTTAAAACATCAAGCAGAAGCTGTGCATTCTGCCACAGCTAATATATGGTGAAGGCAGACATTGCTGGGTGGGTTGGCATAAAAGTTGTGTTTAGGGTTGGATGGAACCCTACCCATGAGTGGTGTCACCACGTGGCTCTCAGCCTCTGACAAGATCTGCTGTTCCTGGTAGTGGAAGGAGTAGGAAGAGGTGTAAGAGGGCTCTAAGTCCACCTTGTAAGTTGGATCCATGGTGCAAATACCAATCAAGGGCATCTGCAAAGGTGGACAGGTGGAAACCTAAGTCAGGACAAGTGACTGTAGGGTTGGAGGCTTTTCAGGATGTTGATCAACAGAGACAGCTAGAAGCATAAAGACAGAACTATTGATAAAAACAAGACAAGTGTTAGCTAAGTATTAGCAGTTCATGGAAAACAAGTTAGGTTCAGGGTTAAGGAATAGCATTCACAAACAGGGATTCCAACACCTTACTCAATTATACAAGATATTGTATTAAATATATTACTGACAAAGGGTTAAAATGATTTTAAAAGATATTTAAATATAAAATCGTTAGCCAGACAGTCTTTTACCAGGAGAAATTTGGTAATGAATAGCTTTCAGCACATGCTCACATGCTTCGTAAAGAAATTAAAACCACTACCGAAAAATCTAACCAGCGAATGATGGAGAAAAAAAAATTGAATCATAAGCTCCCACAAATGATTTGAATGAGTTTGGAGACATGCTAGTCCTATGCACAACATGCAAATTTAGAAGACCCACACTTCTTATAAACCAGCTATTCAACCTTCTCCATTACTTACCAACAGAAGTGCTTTGACACTTCAGAACACTTTCTCCCAGCAAGAACTTTCTCTACTCACCAATAGCACCATGACAGCAAAGATGACGAAGAGGACGGCATACCAGTGTTCAACAATCCACCGTTGGAGATTGGCTAAGGATTCATCACTCAATAAAAGACCGCGCAAAGTCGCTAATGGGCCGGATGGATCCACCTGCAGGAAAGTTAGTTTGTCAAATTTTCCATATTATTGTGAATTTCTTGTAATGATAGCGCATTAATTAAACACATTTATTTGTACAGCTCTTAAAAGTCGTCCCTTAAAGGCAGTTCTACGTACCTCTCTACACTTCTTAAATACATCACAGTATCCCTTGTAGTCATTGCAAGGCGTGCCAGCTTTTGCATACATGTCTGGGATATCGTAGGGAGCATCATTCCATTCAAAAGATGATCTGAAGGGGATAAGTTCATTACTGAGTATTGTACCAAAACTCAAATCTACATCGCGTAGGATTTTTCATATACCCCATCAAAAATTTTCAAATGTAATTCATAAACCAATCTTAATACAGCCTTCAAACAGCACATCAAATACCAGACAGTATATCAATAACAAAAGTAACACCTCAAATTAACAGATTTATGTATTTCTCAGCTACACTATTGTATTACGATTATCTTTTACTCTGCTATCATTTTAGATGTGATACATTTTTAGACAAATATCTTAAACTGAATAATAAACACAGAGTTAGTTTGGGACAGGAAATGCGTGGAATAACTGTTAGCTGTAAGATATCTAGTAAGTATTCAAGTACGAGCTATAACACAGGGTTTCTGTCACTTAACAGACTTTGTTAATTATCGGAAAGCCAGACCCACAATGCGTCTGATAAAAGCCGAGGTGCTACTCTACTACTAAAGTATAAACCTGACCAACAACCGAAGAAAAATGCACACTCACTTGCATGGTTGATTTTCTCCTGGGTGTTTACAGCATAATTCACAGGACTTGGTAATAGCGTCACCTCGCTTACGATTGCACTGGCATGACTCCAGGCCATATGCCAGACAAATAGATCCCGAACATTCACCTTTGTAGCATACAAACTCTTCATTACAAATAGTCTGAAAAAGATAATTAACGAATGAGCCCCAAATGAGTGTCTCAAACCTGATGCAATGAAAGTCTTACTGTATTTCAAAAATACACTTGTAGTAACACAAATGAGGCAGTCACAACGGAACGCTTAAACTGAGTAAACATTACTAATGTATGTAATAAATATTTGGCACAAACAGGTAACTGAACAATACGTCGATAAGAAATAAGTACATGGCAGAAGAGCTCGTTTTAAGAATTATCTCAGCTTTTGTATAAACTGACCATCTAATCAAATAAATGTGCTGCGGACATAGTACAAAAGGATAATTCATTACTTCGTCAAACTAGTAACTGATCTCTTCTTTCTGTATTTCCTGTCATCCACTGTAATTCTTTCAAATGAATACCAAGTTCTTTGGAAGCATGAATTTCAAGTCAATATCCCCTGTAGGCTTGTAACACATGAATATGGGTTATCTTCTGAATAATAATAATAATAATAATAATAATAATAATAATAATAATAATAATAATAATAATAATAATAATAATAATAATAACTATTCAATTATGTTAAGGAAACAATTTTTCCGGAACTTCATCTACAACCACATAATTGCATCCTTGAAATTAATTGACTGAATTTCTAAAGCAGCCAAACCTGCGCAAAAGAAAGGTGAAATTATGTGGGCATGCCAGGGTGATATCTAGAATGAAAGATCTCCTAATAAGTGAAAACGTTTGGCCATTCAGGTGGTGTTTAACACAAAGACGTCATCAGCACCCCGCATTCTACCTACCTTGTTTGGTTTATTTGTTGAGGGAGGGCACTGAGGATACCTTCCATTGCAGTAAGAAGCATCTCGACAACCATTGTCATCTCGACACTTGTCCCGTTCTTTCAAGTGGCAGTCATTGGTACAGCAAGGCCCCTGTCACGAAAAAGAAATATAATACCATATTGTGAGATACAGAACGCCAATCAAAAGCGAATTTTCCTTCACTGACTCGATATACTGCAACAAATAAGACTTGACTTGGTGGTAAAATTTGGTGAGTTATTGAGAGGGAAATGTTTCTGAACTGGTTAACCGAAATTACAGCAATATCAATAGACGGTGGAACTGTAAGTAATGGGTGTTCAACGTTAAAGAAGAACACTAACAGCTTGTAAGACATGATATTCAATATTAGTTACAGCACGTAATGTAACTTTACCCAAATTACATGGGGCAACAAGAAATAACTCATTAGTGCTGCAGATTTTTCCCAAACACCAATAATAAACTTAATAATTTAAGAACAATTCATAAAGAGACCTCTCCATTATATAAACATCTCAATTAACCACCTCAAGTCCTCAAGTGCAATTCATTTACAGATCTCCATTATACAGACCTCTCCATTAAATAATGTAAATGAACACCATTTCCGCTTTTTTTATATACATTACTTCAAGATCGACAGACAGCGCACTTGGAATGGAATATAAAATTTAGGCCAAAGGCCAAAAGCTGGGACCTATGAGGTCATTCAGCACTGAAAGGGAAATTGAGAGTAAAGAGGTTTGAAAGGAGTAGCAAGTAGAAAACCTCGCAGTTGCACTATGAAGCAATTGTTAGGAAGGGGTGGAAAGTAAGATGGAAGAAAGAGAATATGAACGGAGGAACAGTAAAAGGAACCAAAGGGGTTGCAGCTCGGGACCGAAAGGACACTGCAAAGAACCTTAACTAACGAGTACAGTAAACCAGGTGAGGTGCACTAACGGCACTGGCCCCATACGGGGAGAACGCACTTCCTTACCTGTGAAGGTGAACAAGTTTTGTTGGGTCTCAGAGTGCAAGGAGTCTGGCCTTTCTTCGGGTTTGTTTTCATGGGGTAGCAGCAGGTCTCCTCACAGTCCTCTTCCCATCCACAGTCACAGTCTTCGCCCTTCTCCACCACCCCGTTTCCACAGATGGCTGCTTGAGGCTGTGTGAAGCACCCCTTCGTGTCTCTGGCCTTCGAATTCAGCACACTGTTGATCTGCCTCAGCGAGCAGGGCGAGAATTTGTTGTTGTTTTGCTTATCCCCTGATGTCGCTCTGTTACAATAAAACAGAACAATGAAGTTTCGTTACGAGCATGGATTACAGAAATGATGAAATTCTCTCTGCCAAACCAAATTTATACTTTAGGAACTGTCTACATAGAAACATACATGACAAATTATCGTACGTACAAGAATAAGAGTGATTGTTTCAATACTTAATACCAACAGGGGCATCATAAATAGAATAATGGATGTATTTACGATGTGTTTTGCCGGCATATTATGTTTGATACATATATGTATACATATACACACACATATATATATATATATATATATATATATATATATATATATATATATATATATATATATATATATATATATATATATATATATATATATATATATATATATATATATATATATATATATATATACACATATATATATGAACATATAAACACACACACACATATATATATATATATATATACAATATATATATATATATATATATATATATACATACATACATACATAAATATATATATATATATATATATATATATATATATATATATATATATATATATATATATATATATATATATATATATATATATATATATATACATATATATATACAGTATAGTGGGTTACATACTTACATGTAATTTATGAAAACATATCCTGATGAAAAAACAAAAATATGAACGAGTACGAAAAGGCATCTAGTGCTTGCAAGCATACAAACAAAACACGTTTTGCAAAAACAGTCGACATTAGCAACTTGAAAAACCACAATTTCTGATCATGTTTACGTAGTAGTTCACAATCTTCCTTTAATAATTGAACATGATAACACAAATATAGAATATCCATGACGCTGACAAGAAATTCATTATTCTCCCTGAATACAGAGTGAGAAGTACTGTACATACCTTGCATACATAATATAGTTTCCGTCAGGCCCACCAGGTGTGCACCGAGTGTCCGACTCGGGATCGTGAGGGCTACCGAAATTGTGGCCGATCTCATGAGCCAAAGTCACGTGACTCACAGCTGGAGGCACATGCTTCCCGTAGTTAAGAAGTGTAACGATACCCGTGTTTAGACTCTGAAAATAAAAGAGAAAATATTTTACTCCATTCTGAATTTGACCGTAAAAAAAAAACAGTATTCGTGGTCAGGTGGTTAACGTGACCCCGTTCTGATATGCCGTATGCGGGTTTGAATCCTGCTATGGACGTCAAGACTTTCTTCGGGTTCTTCACTGAGGTTTTATGCTTTTGTGGCGACAAGCGTATCCAAAAAGTGGGAAGAAAACGAGAAGTTAAGGGGGGGGATTGTTGTTATTATAATTGCACACTTATTTGGTGCCAAAAGAGACCAGCAGATCTAAATATACAAATGACATATCTTCATCATAATTGTTATAGTCTTCTTACCTTCAAACTACCTCGATAGTGCCCGTTCTTCTCACAGACACCACCAGCGTTCTTAAGATCACCTGTCCATGCTAACCCCAGGTACCTCCTTCGAAGTCCCTGAAAGAATAATGACAGAGCATTAATCTCAACTTAAAATGAACATTTATAAACATATATCACTATGCGCAATGCTCAGCATGCAATATGCAGCATTTTTTCACATATGTTTATTAATCTAAGAGAATTTTAACTGCAGCAACCAAGAATGTCTTCTGCGGTTCTTGATCAAGTTAATTTCTTTACATCCCGATGAAATTCTTTTGTCAGTTTTCGTCAATACCAGTCCTTTTCTCTAATTACAGAAACAATAACAACTACCCTCAAGTTTCCCTTCAATTCACTTAAATGAAAATGAATTTTCAAAGTTCTTTGTTCATGAACTTATTTATCTATATTCTTCCAAAAATAATAATCAGATTTAATACCTAGATCTTTACATATTGTCACTGATATCTAATAAAGTTCATCATTACTTTGTTTCCTTTTCATAATATTCAAAACTTGTGTTTCATCTAAAATCCATTTGTCACACAGAGTAATTCACGAGTTCATACATCTGATTCAGTTGAAGGATGAAACACAAGCTTTGAATATTATGAAAAGGAAACAAAGTAATGATGAACTTATTAGATAACAGTGACAATATATAAAGATCTAGTTATTATATCTGCGTTAATCCCATCAAATACTGATTACCATCTTCACTGACCTATTTTTTTTTTTTTTTTTACAATTAATTGCATATTTTCAACCCTCCATCTCAACGAGATGTAAATGCTCTTCAGTCAACCATAGTGCATCTGAAAGTCTGTTGGTTTATATGGTCATTACTCTAACTGTAGTAGAAACACCTCAACCTAACAGACACTTTGATGGTCTGGATTTTCGAGTAGTCACAAAGTCTGTTATATTACAAAGACCCTCTATTATGGCCTACACTTTAGTATTTTTAGATATCTTAGAGCTAACAGTACTTAAACGTAGTTCATAACCTAAACTTACCTACACTTTATGCAAATATTCAATTCAGGAGATTTATCTAAAAATGTGTCAGATCTAAAGCAAAACATCTATAATAATAGAGTCCAAGTGGATCTGATCTTGTTTGTCCTCCCCCTGGTGACAGTAGAGGAAACATGACACAATCACCCACCCCATGCAAACCGGTGGAGTAGATAGGGGGACGGGAGGGTAGGGGAGACAGCCACCCTCCTCCTGCAAATTTGTTTGTCCGCCCTGGGTGGGGGCTGGGTTGGTAGGGGATCGGGTTCAAGCTCGTATTCATAATAACGTAGCTGTTAAGCACAGGAGTCCGTTACGTTGAGGTACGTTGTGTTGAGGTTTTGCTACTACCGTTTCTTTGTTTTCAATCTTGTTAATATACATGTGAGGAACTCACACTTACCTGTAGGTGAACATGTAAGCCAGACAGAAGGCGTCGTAATCCTCTTCAGAAAAGAGCTCCAGGAACTTTTCGACACCGTAGTTTCCAGGGAAGCGATAGGTAGGGTCGTTTAGGGCGTTCGGTGTGTGAATTTTGATTCTTTTGATCATGAACCCAATTTTGTCAGCAGCTTTGTCAGAGTCGAAATCTATTGGAAAAAGGGCTTTGTAAGTCAAAATAGTAATGAACAAGTATTCTTGAGTCTTTACCAATTGAAAATTGACCTCAACTGAAAAGGCTTTGATTTGCTGTTAAATATATAAAACGTCTTGTAAATAAAGAAATTTTTATCTTCATCGTATTCAAATCTCTTTGAGTAACAAAGAATGTGATGTAACAACTTGAAATGTAATTTCGGCTAAGACATTTTGCCATTACAAGGAACCAACAAATCTTACAGATATAAATTGTATAAATCAACAAAAATATGTACCAAACTAGCCACCGTTTTTTTTTTTTTTTCACTATGGTCAATATTTGGGAAGCGGAAACCAAAAACAACACATTCGGCCAAACGTTTACTTTTATTTCTACATTTCATTTCCCTTAGTTTTTCCTTACCACCCAATATAATGCCTTCCTCTGTTAGCAATTGTTTTCTTTTACATTTTACCTTAGGAAAATGGAATCATTAACAAAAACGTAGCTTGAAATTAAGGGCCAGAGGGGCGTGACTCCCTGAGATGGAGGGGACGGTTGACTTTCTTTTTTGATAAGGTTTGGAGAATAATGAGGACATAAAGAAGCTGTTGTTTAACAAGTATCTCAGCTGATATAGGGTACTGCATAGAATTCTCATGCATTCTATATAATAACTGGCAGCATTTGGGAAAGTATTAAATCATAAATTATTCTTATATTAGGCTGTTCTGAACAATGGATGCACTGAATTAGACAAATTTCACAATTAAATGTATAATTTAAAAGTACTATTTGATTAAAATCTTGAACTTGATTTAAAATCACAAACCGAAAATACAAGAGCTTCCTCAAGCTCGTCCACTGGGGTTTCAGGGAATTTTAAAATAGTCAGCTCTTGCTCCCAACCATCCCTGGTTACAGACCTGACTCCACGAAGGAAATGAAGATAATGAAATGTGTTCATACATTGAGAGCGCAAATTAATAATCTTTACTTTCTGAATGGGGAATAGCATTAATTATAGAAAGTTGAACATTATATAAAACAGCGAGGCACACTGACCAGGTGGGTTACTTTCACCGTAGCAGAAGCGAAGTCTCAGTTCAATACCACAAACCTTTCATTAATTAGAAATTTCCAAGTAAAGCCTCGGCAGAAAAATAAAACCTATCACATTACGAGGCCTCACTTCCAGTTCTTCACTTATTTTCATCCACTCCCTCGTTTGTTTCCGCGAATTCTTCAGTCTCTCGGGTTTTGCCCCCTCATTACTTACTGGAAAAGTCTTTGATGCGAGGAAAAAACTAACCATTGATAGGGAGTACTCTTTAGGTCTATCACCTTCGCCTTTCTTTCTCATCTTTTCGTTGAGTGCTTCTTACTAGTTCCCAATACTCCTCCATTTCATTGTTTTACCTTCAACTTCTATCAACTTTTTACGAGAAAATCAACTTGTGGGAAAAATAAGCCAACATTCACAATCAGATGATGAGGAATGGAAGTGGGTGAAAACTCACTAGAGGTTGCCACTTAGCTTAAAACTACGAAAGAGATCTGTTCACTCATGGAACTTACTGATTAAAAAAGAATCAGATTCACTTTTTATTTGAGCCTTCAAGAAATTCACTTGGCTCACAAATCCCGCTGAATGTTAAACACAGACCCTTGAACTTCCAGATTTTGGATTCCCTCTTAGAAGCCAAGGGAAGCATAATTTTTTGAACGGGAATAGATATGAAGGCGGTATCGTCCCAGTATATTGCAGAGCTAGAATTAGGATGATTTCGTCATCCTTGTTTCTCTTTTATACTTTCCCATGCATGCACGCAAGCATGCACTTATCAGCAACGCAATGGACCACCTAACCACAATTGCACTTATCAGTAACGCAACGGACCACCTAACCACAATTACCCTATTTTTTTTATATTCAACACTGGGACATTTGCCTAATCATAGGGTGGCTTCAGAAAATATAAAACCTAACAGTCAATGCCACATTCATATTGTAACTGCTGAATCACGAATGAACCCAAAGGAAATTATATTTCATAAATTCTCCTAGCCTAACCAAGATTCGAACTTCTGCTTTTTTTGGGGTGTTGGAAGTAGTGAGGGGGTGACCATAACCACTGAGCCACCTTGAGAGGTATAAGATGCTTTTCGACTCTGCTGTACATATTACTGTATTCACTTTTCAGCAGAAGCGTAACCGGTTTTTATGGGAGTAGGCTTATCCTTCTCTCCTCAACTTGGAAGGCAGGCGGGGATGTTACCGGTAACACACGCACATACAAACATACACACATACATACATACATACATACATATATATATATATATATATATATATATATATATATATATATATATATATATATATATATATATATATATATATATAATCTTAGCTTCAGATCTTTTGAATTTTCATGTTATATTTCTACACAAGATAAGAAGCCACCTGAAATCCTTCTCGCCTTAAGGACGAATCAGTTTACATACTTTGCTGTGATCAATGAGCATACGAATAATGACTCAAATATACTCTTCTGTGGGGTGGGGGTTTGGGGGGGGGGTTAGGGTGGGGTTGGGAAGGAGCAAGGGAACCTCGACGGTGGGCGTAAGACGCAATTAGGAAGTTTCGGAAAATTCTTCAATAATAAAGGAAAGTATCGACTTGGTTTAATGAAGCAAAAATTACACTAATGATTCTCAATTTACATATACTCGATGCTGAGGATTTCGGGGGCTGTTGCTGGGCCTCTTTTTTGGAATAATCAGGTTATATAACTAGTGTGTTTTGAGAATTACGGCTTAGTTCGATTTTTGAGTACTCAGGTTATGTAATCGGTGCGTTTCGAGAATCACGGCTTAGTTCGAATTAGAAATAACTAATGCGAGATGTTTAATCTGTCCACAAGTTAAGGATAAAAAATACGAAAACGTCACATTTATTTTTCTAAATTCATATGGTTTGTATTTGAATAATTTGGGACAAATCACACGAATACTAAGATCTTTTGTAAGAATTGGTGATCTAAGGGTCTGAAATCTATTATTTGGAACTTATCATTACGAAACGGACCGCCTAAAAACGTCAGTATAAAGGAAGCTCAATAAATGATCGCATTTTAGTTGTTATAAAATTATGAACTAGGTAACTGAACGATCATAATAAATATATTGTTTGGAATCAACGACATCCTCACCCTTTATCAAGTGATTTACACTTCTCACCTCGTAAAAACCACAACTGGATCTTTTTAGTTTCTCCGGACTCGACTTACAGAGAATTGGGACATTTGCAAACTAAAGCTCTCCGCTAAAATTCTGAAAACATAGCCTTGAGTATATGTTAATTTATTAACCAAGATATCACATTCAAGACGAAAAATGAACGTTTGCCTTACGTTATGACAAAATAAATATATAAATAAAAATGAAATGTATTTGCTAATACATTTTCAAAAAGCTGTGATTAGACAAATAATTAGATGGATGGATACAGGGCAGTGGTTCTTAACCTTTCTCTTGCCACGCCCCCTCTAACACGTGGTCCTTCCCTCCACGCCCCCCTCACTTACATCTATGAGTAAAATTCCCTCTCAGATTTAAAGGAAAATAAAAAAAAGGAAAATAACAAAAGGAAAATAAAAAAAAGGAAAAAGAGAAGGGGTGTTTTTATTCTTTTAGGAATGAAGTAGTGAGATACTTGGCACTGTTTCTTAGCAACTCTTGTTAAGAGAATAACGAACATAATTAGGGAATTTTTTTATTTTTCCTAAGGGCTCGCGCCCCCCTTGGAAATTGCTGACGGGGGGCGCGCCCCCAGGTTAAGAACCACTGATACAGGGTATTTCAGACATAACCCTGCAGACGATTTTATTGACATTTTAACATTTGGAGGTCACAAGAATCAATATGAAAATGAATATGTAAGGGAACGTAATCCCTCCAATTATGAATATAATAAAGACTGGCCTTCAGCTTGATTATTACTAACCAGTCTCCTTACATCTAGAATCTTCACGTCACAACTGCATTTATTATGATATTTTCTTACTTTTACTCACTCGGTATGACCTTCTTTTGAAGTTCTTTGGTTAATCTTAGCTTCCAAAATGAACCTCCAGTTCTAAATTTCTTAATATATTGGATAAGTTGTCCCCTAAAAGCCTTGAAATCCAAAATGAAATAAGTGAAAAATACATCTCACTTACATGGTGGGATTCAAGCCAACGTTCAAATTCATACGTTTTCTAAATTACGCGCTCTTTTGGCAGACTTGTCCTTTCTCTTCTCAGGATTCAAGTTCATTTATAGAAACGAGAAAGCCCATACTTCCTGTGCTTAATACTGTAATTTACCCTTTGTGTTTTTTTATGCTAAAAAGTATTAATAATTAATTCAACTTCACTAATCAGCTATTTTCTTCTCTCTAGTTTCCCTGTTTATTCTCATGCAGGAGTTTATTCCGAGGAAGTTTGATTTTCAGGTTAGTAGCTTTGGACCTGGTATACATGCATGTCTGATCATTTTGAATAATAATAATAATAATAATAATAATAATAATAATAATAATAATAATAATAATAATAATAATAATAATAATAATAATAATAATATTCATGTATCAAAATCTTGTATGTGGCCAAATCCGACGCAATGTATAGACCTACTGGCAATTTTCTCCTATTTTCTCTGAAAGCATGCCAAGAACTTCTTTTTGTAATTTGTTGCTTGGTCTGATTAAACTTTAAAATGAAGAGAGACTATAATTTTCAATACCTGCTTTTATTCGGAGAGGATACTAAGCCTTCTGACTTCGTTACGTTGTGGCATAAATACAGTTTAGGTTGGCCAAATTTGTGGGAACGCTGTTGACCAAAGCAGGTTTCTTTTCACAGAATCCCAGAATCCTTTTGGCTGAGAAGGAACAATGTGATGTTCGAGTGTTTCAGAGAACGCTGCTATGTTGCAATTTCAATAGTGACAACAGCAGTTTTGCGGTAGGAATGTGTTGTTTATATAAAACACATTTCTTCAATCAGAAAGTTTTCTTACTACGCCAATCTGCTCTTGTCATTGTTGAAATTGCAACATTTCAGCGTTCTGTGAAACACACGAACATCACATTGTTTCTTCTCAGCCAAATGGATTCTGGGAAGAGAAGCCTGCCTCGGTCAACAGTGTTCCCACAAATTTGGCCTACCTAAACTGTATTTGGGACATAGCAGGACCTTTTTTGTCAGTATTATTCGTGCCTACCTAAAGTACATGACTAGGTCTAATTAAAAGGCTTGATAGCCAGATGTCCTGATGCCTGTCTTCTGTCAAAACTTTTTTTTAATTTTTATTTAATGAATATTAATTAGTTAAAGTCGACTTTATTCATTGTTTCATAATAATGCAGCGGAAAAGACTCCAGCGAGAAATACTGTAGCTATATTTAAATTTTCTCCTATTCAGTCTCTATTCTACTTCCTTCACCCTTTGACAAAGGTGTATGCGCGAGGTATAACTTCATTAGAACCCTAATAATGACGTGGAAATAAATTACTCCTCATTAAATATGACTCTCTTGAAAGAAGGATTCGAATATCTCCTTTTTCCCCTCCTTTTCCTCCCTCACCTTTCCTTCCTGTGCAAAAAGAAAACTAATTAAGACGTGACAGACGTTGAACCCGATGAACAAAAGTGCGCCTATGCACACAATGAAAAGGACTTCCTTCTAACAGGGCGGTCATTGTTAGAGAACAAAACCGTTTCAGAAAGGAAATTAGGATGAACCTGATGAAGTCAAAGCGCAGCAGCAGCATATGAGAGAGAGAGAGAGAGAGAGAGAGAGAGAGAGAGAGAGAGAGAGAGAGAGAGAGAGAGAGAGAGAGAGAGAGAGTTTGCAGTTACATGCCATCAAAATGTGACACACACACACACACACAGAGAGAGAGAGAGAGAGAGAGAGAGAGAGAGAGAGAGAGAGAGAGAGAGAGAGAGAGAGAGAGTTTGCAGTTACAAGCCATCAAAATGTGTATGAGAGACAGAGAGAGAGAGAGAGAGAGAGAGAGAGAGAGAGAGAGAGAGAGAGAGAGAGAGAGAGAGAGAGAGAGAGAGAGAGAGAGAGTTTGCAGTTACATGCCATCAAAATGTGTGTGAGAGAGAGAGAGAGAGAGAGAGAGAGAGAGAGAGAGAGAGAGAGAGAGAGAGAGAGAGAGAGAGAGTTCCACTTTTTCCTCTTTTATAGCGCATTTAGGGTTTTGCAGCTACATGTCATTAAAATGTGACAGAGAGAGAGAGAGAGAGAGAGAGAGAGAGAGAGAGAGAGAGAGAGAGAGAGAGAGAGAGAGCGTTATTATTTTTAGTGGTTTATTGCTACACGCCACCACAACGTGAGAGAGAGAGAGAGAGAGAGAGAGAGAGAGAGAGAGAGAGAGAGAGAGAGAGAGAGAGAGAGAGAGAGCAGAGTACACCATAACTTCACCTGTAACTCTGTAGATGTTGTTGACCCTCTGAACGTGGCGAGTAATTGTATCGATGCATTTCTCCTCCGATCCGATTTTCTCAAAGAAGAGATGGTCGGCCTGGAGGTACAACATGCAAGTCGTCTTTTGGGGATCGACGGTCGATCTGCAGAGGAAAAGTGACATGTGAAATAATAAAATTTAGGAAGGTGGATTTTTCTAAATGAATTCGTAACTCTTAAAAGAATAGTGCATAGCGTTTTCAGCCTGAGCTAAGAGGAATATCATTAATATCATCCTAATCTCAAGAATAATAATAATAATAATAATAATAATAATAATAATAATAATAATAATAATAATAATAATTAAATTCAGGAAGGTGGACTCTTCTAAATTAATTCTAAGCCTAAAAAGAATACTGCGCTTATAGCCTGAACTAAGAGGCATATTATCATCAGCGTCCACAGCTTAATAATAATAATAATAATAATAATAATAATAATAATAATAATAATAATAATAATAATAATATAAGAAGGAAGTGGGCCCCTTACTTAAACAAGTCCTGTTAAACAGGATGGCTGCATCTATTTTGAGTCTTCTCAATTTCCCTCATATTTTTTTTTCTTCCAGGTTATTATTATTGGACAATAATATGCCAATGCTCATATTCTGGGAAAGAGAATACATTAGCAGCGTATTTCCAGCAGTCTCGACTCCCTATACAAGAGAAGGTAGTGAAACACGGGGGATAAACCCGTAGAGTTTAACATCCGGTAATCGGCAGATATTTTCAGGAGTTGTACTCGCTAATATAATAATGCTAAGAAATTCACATTGTTGTGATAAACTGTTATGTAATAAAAGTTCTCAATGATATAAATAAGCTGTTTCTGTCAAAGAATAAAAACTGCTGTATGTGTCTCTATCAAAGTAAGAACAGCGGTCAATTATTGTCTCTAATGTTAACTTAGAAGAGAATAAAATAATATGGAAAGCTCAAAAGACTCAATAAAATATTAACTCGAATGTGCAGCTATCTTAATCAACAGAACATAATAATAATAATAATAATAATAATAATAATAATAATAATAATAATAATAATAATAATAATAATAATAATATTAATAATAATGAAATAATAATAATAATAATAATAATAATAATAATAATAATCAGGGTGGAGGTCTCTGAAGGCAGTAACATTGATAATAATAATAATAATAATAATAATAATAATAATAATAATAATAATAATAATAATAATAATAATAATAATAATAATAATAATAATATACCGAATTTTAATGGGAAGTCTGAGTCGGGAACTGGAAGAGATCAAAGCAAATGAAAACACGCAAGAAGAGTAACGAATTTTCTCCCCTAACTTCTACTGATCGACTTAATGAGGTTCAATTTCTAAGCTACACAGAAATTTAAGTCTGATGCCTATAACTACACATTAATATTCATTAATTAAAGAAACTTTCTTGTTTTCATAATAAGCCATATTGAATTACCTTGACAAAACTTTGGCGCAAAAAACTATCTTGTTCGAATAATCAGCCAAAATTATTCATAACATACAGCAAGACTAAAGATGGTTAAACTATTTCTTTTTAAAAGCCACGTGTTTCACAAATAATACGCTTATGCCTGTGCGTGACGAATAAGCATTCCTTTTAAGTTTATTTATCAAATCCATTGGCCAAATTTTCTCGTCAATGTATGTAAGTATGTATGTATGTACGTATGTATGTATGTGTGCATAATCCCTAAAACAAAATTGTCCCTATATCTACCTACATCACAATTTCTTTATAATAACATTTGTACAAAATTTACTGTGGACTAAAGTAACAAAATGCATATTCTAAACTTATGATTGTAATAATCCGCACTCATTTTTACCAGTCCAACTGTTTACAGTTTTCTTTGCTTGCGAGAAGATCTTGATAAAAACTGGTTATTCATCGTAACACTTTATAGGTCGAGAAAGTGTACCGAGTTTTTCAAGATCACATATTCAACTAAGTTCTTGAATATGAGCCAGAGTTCCTAACAGAAACTGGTTTTTTTCTAAAGATGAAATCGAAGCCTAAATTCATCAAGAGGAGATGATACTAATGAAATATTCTTGTATATCCACCCCTGAAATCTGGAACTCTTCCTCTTCTGTGTTTTCTAATTGCTAATGATCTCGGTCTAAGGACCAAGTCTCTGAATAAATGGCTAATGATATTAATGCTTATTAATCTATATTTTTTTTAAAATTTCGGTGTATTTTTCTTAAAGAATTGAGTAAAGAATTAGAATGTCCTATTCAGAAAGGGATTTCTAATACATCAAAATTTTCTCATTAGCATAAAAGGGCAAAGGCAAAGGTGACTTACCTCTTCTTCCTAGAATTTTTAAGCCATAAATGATGCTCAAGTTCTGGAAGCACTGGGGACCTTGCGCCTGTTTTTCTACGAGTGAAATTGCTCGAGGGTTTAGAAAACATGGCATCTTTTTCACCTGTGGGTTCATAAACCAGCTCAAAGTCCAGGGCGGATGAAGAAGCATTATCAGGGGACGCCATAATGGTTTTATTTTTGTTGTGTGATTGAGGGCGGGTGTTGGACTGAGCACCAGCAGGACTTGGATCCTGAAAGTGTTGTTGTTTGAACTTCTTGGCTACAAAATGTGATGATTTTTTATCAAAAGTAGATCTCTCTGTGGATGTATAACTACGACGACAGCTAGATTCAGTATAACACGTGGATGAAGTTGGATGAGAATCAGAGGAGGAAGAGGGGGCCTCACGAGGCCTATCAGTAACACCATCATCATCATCATCATCATCTTTGGAGGAAGAGGAAGACGAAGAAGAGTCGGAGGGGGAGAAGGGAGACGCAGAAGAGGTAGCAGTAGATGCACCGGGAGTTTTGCTGCTGCTGAAATCAACATTATCACTAGTGGAATCATATAAACTTTTACTAAGAGTCACAGCCTTATGTTTGGGGTTAACATCTTGCAGCTTTGGCGACGGAACGGCACCTGCTCTATGTGGCAGCGACGCCACATTGGACGAAATGGAAGAATGAAACGATGAAGGCCCTTCGGCCCTCGAGTGGACATCAACATCACCGTCGTCTTGCCCGCCATCCTCTTCGGCGACGATCCCTGGATCGACTTGGGGATCGGGTGATGAAGACGGTGGTCCCCAGGGAGTATGGACGCGGCCGCTGACATGCAACTGCTGTGAGGAGCACCTGGATAGTGTCGGGTGAGCCACGTCCGACGCCTTGTACATGACTGAATGGAACTCGGCTCCTTCCAGATACCTGTTGGCGGGCTCCAGGTAATAAAGCTCATTTGGTGTGGCCACGTGGCCATCGAAGAGACCATCGCTTGTAACCACGCCCTCCACTTGAGCTAAGTGATCATCTGCAACAAAATCACGATGAGAATATACCCTGAATTAATTCTCACCCTTATCCATTACTAATATGTTACCTTTGCTGCTGACTAGAGAATATGAAAATATGGAACGTCATGAATGAAAGTGAAACTACAAGTAACCTGACAAGAAGAATAAAATAAAGTTAAATTTGGGATACAAACTAAACCAACAGAGTCTACCTTAGCCCTACCAAAAGTGTTACACTTATCCTAAAATCGTTAAACAAAATTGTAAACACTAGAGTATACATACACACGCGCACGCACGCACAAACACATACGCATACACACAAGGACATACAAGCCATGAAAGGAACCTGACCTTCCAGAGTGCCCGAGTACACCTTGTCGAGATCGAAGTCGATGGGGCCATCGCTAGTTTCGAAGATGACATCGTCGGCGAAGATGGAGGTATCACGGCGGAGGCGTAACTTGAACAATCTGGAGGAAGGGAAAGAATAACGTTTAGGTATTCATAAATCTTTGGATGATAGTGGACAGCTCCATTTTTAATTTATGTTTACTTTTTTTATTTCAATATATATATATATATATATATATATATATATATATATATATATATATATATATATATATATATATATATATATATATATATATATATATATATATATATATATATATATATATACACACACACACACACACACACACACACTTGGGGAACACATATATTTAAGAAATCCACATACAGTTTCGGAGCGTCATGATCCTTCTCAGGTGTAGGGACATGGGTTTAACAGCTCGATATTGATCTGTTATCATATATATATCTCTACAAACTTGTGTAAAACAAGTACGGGGCCTAAACCTGCACTGGAAGGCAATGAAAAATATCATCAATGCCTGAATGATGGGTAGATACCAGTTTAAATTTTTTTTTACCTTGTGTGTTGTTTTTCGAGAAAAAAATATAATATTCCAAAACCGTAAAATTCCAAAATAGTAAAGGGAAAAAAATGCACGAAGGCGCCAATTCAAGCCAAGACTGATGCTTAGATGACAGTGTATAGTTCTGTATTTCATTTACTTATATTTTAAACTTAGTAATACTCTTACATGCCAAAAAAAGTAATAAGCCTTTATTATGGAATATGTTTGGACAAGTCCATTCACGGAACGAACGAATCGTTACCTAGTATGTTTTTCTTTCAATTTTGGAAAGCAAGACACGATACAAGGCACAGTCTTACACACATACCTCAGAATTAGACATATACAACACTGATGAATATGCTTAGACGCAAGGGCTTTTACATGTAAACTGATGCTGAAAATAGCCTTCTGTAAAATCAAAGTTAAATCTTACAAGCCCCCTGAACAAATCTAATACAGAATTGATTATCTGTAAAAACCAAAATAAAAACAAAACTAAATAAAGGAAACTAAAGATATCCCTTGATGGGTTTAATAAGGAGAGATTTTGAATAAAACACCGAGTTAAGGCTTCTTACAGAAAATGCGAAATTAATTCTTCATAAAAAGGACAGCCATCCTCTTATCTTCACTACCATGCCTGTCAAGAGAACCCCTGGCTTCTCTCTCTCTCGCTCTCTCTCGCTCTCTCTCTCTCTCTCTCTCTCTCTCTCTCTCTCTCTCTCTCTCTCTCTCAAGTAACTCACAGAATTTGAAACTCAGGACAACAAATCAGTATTCTGTCTTTTGGATATACGGCACAATATAACTATCAACAACAGCATCCATAATACTAATAATAATTTCGTAAAGAAGTTAACAAACACTACTAATTATATCAATTGACGTCAGAACCTCTTATGAAACCATAGCATGCAACGTAAAATTGTTGGAATTAACAAAACCATTTTACTGGTATGAAGTAGCAGCCACTAAAACTTGAACTTTTTCTTTTAGAGTAACTATTCAATTACTCTGCTTACATATCTTAGTTAAAGTATACAGACAATTTATTCTGAAAAACTGAACATGAGCCATAAAAGCGTGTCATTTTTCAAAAGTTTGTTTTTACACTAGACGGAAAAAATTACGAGGCACTGGGAATTGTATTAAATATTCTCATCACAGCTCATCTGATTCATAACGGAGTTTTATGTAAGGATGGGTATTGCGGTAGGTTGAACGATAAAAGTTGCGTGCGCGCGCGCACACACATGTATTTATGTGGAAAATACTGGGCAATTTACCAGATACGTATGTAATTGTTATAGCCACAATGTCCTCTTAAATTTCGTATTCTTCACATTTATCGGATTCGCTTGTCAGTACAAAGCCTTAGATCCAACAGCAATAAATGTGAAGCAATTCTGTTGTCCGTTATCAGGAATCGACCAGCATCTCCAGAAAACATATATATATATATATATATATATATATACATATACACAAACATATATATATATATATACAGTAGTCGGAAAAGAATATATGCGTGCGTAATGTATTTAGGAAATTAACTTTACGAATGGAAATTATTAGAGAAAACTTACAGATCCAGACCAGTCCTAGGACTCTGGGGGTAATAACGGTGTATGGTCGATGCAGGGAAAAAGGTCTCAGAAAAGAGAGAGAGAGAGAGAGAGAGAGAGAGAGAGAGAGAGAGAGAGAGAGAGAGAGAGAGAGAGAGGTAATTCATAACGTTCCAGTCATCTTGCTGATGCTCTACCGAGAATGGAAAAATAAGGGGTATTAAACAGCATGTACATCTTCCCATCACTATAATCTAAGTAATTAACATGAAAACTAAGAACAGATGAAAACTCTTAGAAATAAGATCCTAATTTCAATTATCAGTCTTATTTTAGCGGCCTCAAGTCCCTTGTTGACAAATATCAGTGGAAGGCCTCTTAACGAAAATATAAAGATGAAAGAATTATTCTCCCTTACCCAAATGGAAACAGAAATTGTTTCAGCAGCATAAAACAAATTCTCTGACATCAATTTCTCGCGGTGGTTTTCAATTACATTAAGGCATTTACTGAAAATAACTAGGAAGGAAACCCACGCACAAATGCACGCACACACACACACACACACACACACACAGAGAGAGAGAGAGAGAGAGAGAGAGAGAGAGAGAGAGAGAGAGAGAGAGAGAGAGAGAGAGAGATTAAATTCTAACGATGTTTAAAAAGAAATACGGGACACTGAAAAAATAAGTAACAAATGACTTGCGTTTAATGAGAGAGAGAGAGAGAGAGAGAGAGAGAGAGAGAGAGAGAGAGAGAGAGAGAGAGAGAGAGAGAGAGAGAGAGAGAGAGCTAGCTATATCACTTTTTGTCAACATTCCTCAGATATTACAAAGTCAATGAAGGACTTCATCTAATATACAATATTTTCATGAGGTTCTTTAATTTCTCTACACAAAGAAAGACACACACACACACACAAAATGTCAACAACGACGAAAAATACATAAAAAAGAAGAGCAGTAACCAACAGCTCTGATCAACCCCATTGCCTTCATCGAGCGTAATCAACAAAATCATTCCCAGAAGTCACGAAGAGCCTGGCTAAGTCAGTTGCACTTCATAATACAAAGGGGGCGATATTGACAACGCCGACAACTCGATCATAAAGATAGGCGAGATTACGCTATATTCATCCCGTTATCTCTCTTTCCTCGGAACGGAGATGTAAAAGCATCCTTACAATAGCATGCCCTTCGTCCCATTGTCTCTCTCTTCTCAGGGAACAATAGCAACTTCTAAACACCGAACTACAAGCCACGCCGATTAAATAATAATTACAATGGCAAGACATCTGGTGAAGCTGAAGATGCTCGATCATTATCGCAACGACGTTGGACATATGAGCAAAGATTAATTCATGTGGGAGAGGAGAGAGAGAGAGAGAGAGAGAGAGAGAGAGAGAGAGAGAGAGAGAGAGAGAGAGAGAGAGAGAGAGAGAGAGAGAGAAAATTTAGTTTCTAATAGTATTTACAACGAAATGCAGGGATACTAAAAAAAAGTAACCATAATGGCAAGTGTTATTAGAGGAAAGCTTAACAGATGAGAGAGAGAGAGAGAGAGAGAGAGAGAGAGAGAGAGAGAGAGAGAGAGAGAGAGAGAGAGAGAAACTTAGTTTCTAATAGTATTT